>NC_142063.1:231401631-231711006 GCF_059756535.1 Pantherophis guttatus | reverse complement strand
TAATTTTGTTAGCTATACATTACTTTTTTTTTTCTCTTGCAATTACCTTGATTAGCTCACTCAGCTTTGTTCTGAAGAGACAGCGGAATGAGAAATATTTCCATTTATGTACGTGGGTTTTCCCCCCCTTGCTTCAGTTTCTCAGAACAAAATTTTTGCAACAAAAATGCCCTTGTCATTTCAGGCTCAGCAGGCACAGCTTTGCTGTTGTTCTGGATGTTACTCTACCACACTTCACTTATTTTTACATTTATACCCCACACTTTCCCCGTTTGTAATAAACATTCCAGGTGGTTTATATTTATGTAAAATAATCCAACTATAAATCAGGTCAATCCAAGTTTAAACCAACATAACTTCAAAACAAAAGCTTTGAAATGCTGCAGTTTAACTGTTCTATTTGCTTCTTGTTAGTTGAACTAGTGGATGAAGAGAAATTGTTAAATTTCTTTGTCCTTGTTAAAAGCCCTCATGTCAAATTTTGCCCTGGATGTGGGCTGTTGTTAACTCATCCCACCCCTCTTTCCATCATTTTATACAACAAAACAGAGCCAATAAAGTCTGTATGAAAATAAAATAAGGAAACAAGAAATTCACCTCCATTCCCACAGAACAGAGCCTGACATTGGTACTATTAAGAAAGGGTATTGATGGAGTGGTTACTCCATCAATAAGCTACTCATCACTAATTTTCCAGCCAGGATCAGCAGGATGCAATACAAGTAGTCCTTGACTTACGACCACAGTTGGAAGCAGAATTTCCATTGCTAATCAAGGCAGTTAAATGAATCATGCTGTTGTGGTCCACCAGCAGCCTGCGGAGCTGGCAGCTGAGTCGGACAGTGAGGAGACTGGGGAGGAACATGGGCCTGTCCTGGAGTCTGGGGAGGGCCTGGACAAGGGCTCTGTGTTGGAGGCAGAGATGGGGCCAGGGCCATCTGGAAGTGATGCATGGACTCCGGAGCCCCCAGAGTCGGAGAGCAGAGAAGCAGAGGAACAGGAGGAGCCAGTTCCTAGTGCACGCATGCGCAGAGCTGCCAGAAGGCAAGAGCAGCTAAAGCAAAAGGGGAAACTCAGGAGTAAGGCCAGGAGATGATTGGCCCCTCCCATAAGGCTTAAAAGAGAAACAAAGGCACTTGGGCCTTTTTGCAGGAAAGCAACATTGCTAACTCTGTTTCCAGTCGGCGTCTCTTGTTTGTTTCTGAACTTCATGGGGCTTTGCCAAGTAAGGCCTTTGGCAGGGTGTCAAAGAAGATAAAGGTTGGTGATTATCCTAAAGGACTTCTTCCAAAGGACTTGTTTTGCAACTAATTGGGACTTAGCTGGGAATGAACGTAATTCTCAGCTGTTACAATAAAATAGTTTATTTGGGACTAGTTGTGTCTTGTAATGACTCAGTAAGCCTAGGTCACAACACATGCTGATTTTACAACCTTTTTTGTCTCACTGTTTAAATGAACCACTGCAGTTGTTAAGTGGATCATACAATCATTAAGCGAATCCGACTTCCCCCATGAACTTTGCTTGCAAGAAGCTGACTGGGAAAGTCACAAATAAGCGATCACATGACCCTAGAATCATAAATAGATCTGGGGAATACCAAATCCCCAAATTTTAATTACGCAACTGTGGGATTGCTATGATGTTCACAAGTGCAAGGATTGGCCATAGGTCACTTTTTTTCAGTGTTGATGAAATTTCAAACGGTCGCAAGATGAATGGTTGTAAGTCAAGGACTACTTGTATGCAGGTGCAGCTGACAATTTAAAATAAAATTTTTAATTAAAGTTGGGAAGTGCCTTTGATCAGGAGGACCGATCTGCAAGCAACCCTAGAAAAAGCTTTATGTTTAGCTCTCAGGTAATAATAGAAAAAGCAATTACCTTCAAATTGCTAAATCCATTTAATATAGAAACAGCCCCCATTTCATCCGGCAATTGAACTGCAGGGGGATTTGGCTGTGTCCGAATGGAGCTCGTTAAAGCTTTCTTAAAATTAATAAATAAAATAAATAGGCCTTTTCTAGATCATCTGGAACAAGTCTTCAGCTGAATGGGCTTCCTAGAATCTTTCATTAGGATAAATGAAAAAGCAGAGCAAAAATTAACAGACAATGCAAGCATCCCCCCCCCCCCCCCCCCCCCGCCTGCCTCATCCTATGATTGTGCTTGGAAAGTGTTACGGCCTGTAATTTATCAGCATTTTAAAGTAAAGTTTATGATGGAGTGATGGGTTAAACCAGTGGTGAAATCCAATTTTTTTTACTACCGGTTCTGTGGGCATGGCTTGGTGGGTGTAGTGTGGCTTGGTGGGCATGGCAGGGGAAGGATACTGCAAAATCTCCATTCCCTTCCCACTCCTGGGGGAAGGATATTGCAAAATCCCCATTCCCCATTCCCTCCTCACTTCTGGGGGAAGGATATTGCAAAATCCCCATTCCCTCCCCACTCCTGGGGGAAGGATATTGCAAAATACCCATTCCCTCATCACTCCTGGGGGAAGGATATTGCAAAATCCCCATTCCCTCCCCACTCCTGGGGGAAGGATATTGCAAAATCCCCATTCCCTCCTCACTCCTAGAGGAAGGATATTGCAAAATCCCCATTCCCTCCTCACTCCAGCCAGAGGTGGTATTTGCCGGTTCTCCGAACGACTCCAAATTTCCGCTACCGGTTCTCCAGAACCTGTCAGAACATGCTGGTTTCACCCCTGGGTTAAACTGTATTGTAATTTGAAAGCCAGGGAGGCTGTGGATCAAGAAGCAATCTTAGTATCACCAGGGAGGAATTTATCTGTGTTCTCCACTTGATATTTGCCCTTTAAAGAAAAGAGAAAAGAAAGACAAGTCAGAAGCATTAATTTTTTTAAAAAGTTTATTTTTAAAAACAGTGTCCTGTGTAGAACTTTTCAAAAATGGACCAGATCCAGCCTCTGGGATGCTTCCAAGCAAACTACACATTGTGCACCGTTCCCAGAATTTTATTAGCAATGATGTCTTCCATTTGTAATGCTCCCATGATTTCTGATGTGTCTTCCCTCTTCCTTTCACCCCAGAGGGTTATAGGAGGAGGAGGAGAATGGAGAGAGATAAGCAACATCTTTAATGACATACCCATGGAAACTCTAATTAGAAGGGCTCACTTGCTCATATTTACAGAAGAAATCTTATCCAGCAAGGCTTCTGTAAATCTACATCCTCTCAAATTTGACAATAGACAATAGAATAACAGAGTTGGAAGGGACCTTGGAGGTCTTTTAGTCCAACCCCCTGCTTAGGCAGGAAACCCTACACCACTTCAGACAAATGGTTATCCAACATCTTCTTAAAAACTTCCAGTGTTGGAGTATTTACAACTTCTGGAGGCAAGTTTTTTCCACTGATTAATTGTTCTGTCAGGAAATTTCTCCTTAGTTCTAAGTTGCTTCTCTCCTTGATTAGTTTCCACCCATTGCTTCTTGTCCTACCGTCAGGTGCTTTGGAGAATAGCTCTCTTCTTTGTGGCAGCCCCTGAGATATTGGAACACTGCTATCATGTCTCCCCTAGTCCTTCTTTTCATTAAATTAGACGTACCCAGGTCCTGCAACCATTCTTCATATGTTTTAGCCTCCAGTCCTCTAATCATCTTTGTTGCTCTTCTCTGCACTCTTTCTAGAGTCTCCACATCTTTTTTACATTGTGGCCACCAAAACTGAATGCAGTATTCCAAGTGTGGCCTTACCAAGGCATTAAAGTGGTATTAACACTTCACATTACCTTGATTCTATCCCTCTGTTTTACCCCTCTGTTTTATCCCACAGCCTAGAACTGTGTTGGCTTTTTTGGCAGCTGCAGCACACTGCTGGCTCAAATTTGGGCTGACTTCCTTAGAAGACAGGCATTAACTCAGACCATATACTTACATACTTGGCATCATAATTCAGATCTGAAGCCAAATCCTATTATCTCCATAAAATTCACTTTTTGGATTACACAAAACCTTAACTTTAGTGGATTCCTTAAAGTGACATCATGTAGTTTTAGGCTGGCATAAAGGCTTGAAAGAGGTTGAGTTGCTTTAATAACTAGCAGAACAGTATTGTTCTCACGTGAGATCTAAAGTCTGCTCAGCCCTGAAAGATGGATAGATATATCCACAGTCCCTTCCTTCCTTCCTTCCTTCCTTCCTTCCTTCCTTCCTTCCTTCCTTCCTTCCTTCCTTCCTTCCTTCCTATATCTATCTATCTATCTATCTATCTATCTATCTATCTATCTATCTATCTATCTATCTATCTATCTAATCTCCACAGTCCCTTTTCCTTCTATCTTCCAGGGCTGAGCAGATTTCCATAATATAGAAATAAAGGGAGACTAATATAGATCTATTTCAAGCTATTTAGCTCTCATCAGCTAGCCATACCCTTACTTGGATTTGAACTTGGGCTTTCTGCATGTTAGGCAGTTGGATTGGAGTGTTTTTCTATCGAGAAAACCTGGTCTACCCCAACATGTGGGAGGGGGCATTCTGCTCCCTTTTGCCTTTCAGCTCCAATCCAACTGCCTAACGTGCAGGAAGCTTCTTTCTTTACTAATATACCTGGAACTCGTATTTTTAGAATAGTTTGTTATATATATATATATATATATATATATATATATATATATATATATATATGTGTGTGTGTGTGTGTGTGTGTATAGTTAATATTTCGGGTTTCTTCCCGTGTAATTGTGGATATATCCCTAAAAGGGTAGAAGCGACGTTTCGGCAGAATCCCATCTGCCATCATCAGGCTTATGTTAGCAGTCATATATATGTATGTATATGTAGGTCTTTGGTTATTCGGGTCTTCTCCCACGTAAAATTGGAAGTGTCTTGGCGACGTTTCGACGAAGTCTCATTCGTCATCTTCAGGCTGACACCCACCATGAAGAGCTCGCACGGCCACAAACACGAAGCCAAACAACTACAACGCAGCTCACCAGCTCAAATCCCCCTGCAACTCAGACTAAGCTGAGCACAACCAACCCCCCATCCAATCAGAGCACAGCCAAGCCCCTAACCAATCAGAACACACCTCCACCCAATCAGAACACAGCCAAGTTCCCACCCAATCAGCTCACACCCCCACTAGCAGTTAAAAGGAAGAGACAGCTGCGATCTCACATTGCTCCTGGAAGCACGAAGCCGAGAACACCAGCCTGAAGATGACGAATGAGACTTCGTCGAAACGTCGCCAAGACACTTCCAATTTTACGTGGGAGAAGACCCGAATAACCAAAGACCTACATACAAACACCCGCGAAAACCTGAGAAAACATACATATACATACATACATATATATATATATATATATATATATATATATATATATATATATATATATGGATTTTTTTTCCACAAGCTTAGTAGAACAATTCTAAACCTAGACTACCGCTTTATATTGTTTTTCTTTTGAGATACTTTACTTACAGCTATTATTTCATAAAGACTGTAGTTAAGAACCCTAGAGAATTGTTCTTAATAAATTGATGTTTCCTGAGTATAAAAACCCAATGTTGTATCACTTTTTCCCCCCAACTACTATACTGAGGAGGCCCCGGGGGGAGAGAAGATACAAATATATATTTGGGCCTTAGAGAGCAAGCTACATCTCCCATCCATGCTTCTCTCAAGTTAATATACCAAACATGAGATAATAAGTCAGCCTGTGAAAGTATACCAACATAAGATAATAGAATGCAGTTTGGTGAATTCAAATGAGCTATTTAACATTACATGGAGATCTTCTCAGTCTCCTTTTTTTCTGTGGCAATCAAGATAAATTTTAATCATGCATAACTTTGCTGTAACAGTGTCTCCTGATAATGGATCCTAGTGGCCCAGTGTCTACAGATAAGCAAAATTAAAAGAAGAAAAATGTCTGCTTCATTGTCTTGGAAATCATTGATGTTGTTCTCTTTGATTTTAAATTGTTGCTGCAAAATATAATGTGTTATCCAAATAGATCTAATGTTATGCAGTATTAAAAAGAAGATGGATGTAAAGGGTAGATACCACTGTGCTAATTCTACTTCAATTATGACATAATAAGGAAGTAGTAAAGTTGCTGGCAAATCCCTCAAGTTTTAAATTCCAGACGATTCCAGTAACTTATGAAACAATCACATGAATATTCCATTGTTGATTATGTTGGGAAGCTGTAATGTAACATTCAGTTTATTCTCATGATCCCTTACCCTGGCAAGATAAAACCTAACAGGATTCATGTCGCTTAGAATTGCTTTGGATAGGGCGATTAACACATATATTTAATAAATAAATAAAATTCAGGGTACATATTAGCTCTACCACTTAGAGCCAACCAGTTGGCCACTTAAGACAAAAGGTGTAGGAGCTTAAGAGATTTCTAATTTTGTCATGGCAATATTGCCAGATGCGATACTTAAGATCTCAAATGAACTGTAATACTAGGGTTTCATGCAGTTAGAAGACTTGTCTGGAGATAACTCATACTCCACGGGAGTAGAGCAGTGGTTCCCAACCTTTTTTTGACCATGCCCCACCTAAACATCTCTAAAATCCTGATGCCCCCGCCCCCCGCCCCCCCCCATGACATATAATTCTTACTATTCAAAAAGTGAACTCCTACTCACGCGGAGGAAGCCTAAAAGGCCATTAACTTGGTTTAAACAAGGTTTCAATTGCCTCCATTAAAAATCAAATTGCCCCCCTGTGGGCAATTCCCACGTTGGGAACCACTGGGATAGAGGAAATAACTGTACAAATATTATTGAGATTGTGTTATGAATCAGAATAGGGACCTTGGAGTTCTTCTAGTCCAGCCCTCTGCTCAAGCCAGAGATCCTATACCATTTCAGACAAGTGATTCTCCAGTCTCTTCTTCAAAACCTCCAGTGATGAATTACCAGAGGTGGGCTTCAGCAGGTTCTGACCAGTTCTGGAGAACCGGTAGCAGAAATTTTGAGTACTTCGGAGAACCGGTAGTAAAAATTCTGACTGGCCCCGCTGCCATCTATTCTCTTCCTCCCAAGTCCCAGCTGATTGGGAGGAAATGGGGATTTTGCAGTAACCTTTCCCTGGAGTGGGGAGGGAATGAAGATTTTACAGTATCCTTCCCCTGCCACGCCCACCACGCCACGCCCACCAAGCCACGCCCACAGAACCGGTAGTAAAAAAATTTGAAACCCACCACTGTGAATTACCCACAACTTCTGAAGGCAAGCTGTTCCACTGGTTAATTTTCCTCACTATTAGGAAGTATCTCCTTAATTCCCGGTTGCTTCTCTCCTTGAACAGTTTCCATCCATTCCTGTCCTGCTCTGGTGCTTTGGAAAATAAATTGACCCCCCCTCCTCTTTCTGGCAACCTTTTAAATGCTGGAATACTGCTATCATGCCCCCCCCCCCCGTTCCTTCTTTTCTCTAGACCAGCCAAACCCAAATCCTGCCACCCATCCCTCGTATGTTTTAGTCTCCAGGCCTTTAATCACCTTAGTTGCTCTTCTTTGCACTTTTTCCAAAGTCTCAACATCTTTTTTGCAATGTGGTGACCAAAACTGGATGCAGTTTTCCAGGTGTAATCTTACTAAGGCTTTATAAAGCGATACTAATACTTCACATAATTTTGATTCTATGCCTCTGTTTATACAACCAAGGATTGTATTATCTTTTTTGACTGTTGCTGCACACTGCTGACTCACATTAAAGTGATAATCCACTAAGGTCCCTCTCACAGGAACTGTTTTTGAGCCAGGTTTCACCTACTGTACCTTTGGTTTTTCCTGCCCAGGCATAAAACCTTGCTTCCCCCCACTTTTTACTTTACTTTATTGATTAGCCCTTGGGCTATATCAAAGTGCAGAGTTCCAGACACAAATTATTACTAAGATCTGATAAAAACAATTTAAAATGGAATAGAATACGATTTAAAATGAAATTGGAATAAAATACAGTTTAAAATGATAGCTTTGATTAGCCTATAGGCCATATCAAAGCACAAGGTGCAAACACATATCATCAATAAAATCTTATACAAACAATTTAAAATAAGAGTAGGGTAAAATACAATAGTTATAGGATAAGATACAGTATAATTTAATACAGAAATATATACATAATATACATAAAACTTGCTTTTCCCCACATTAAATGTCATGTTGTAGGATAGGGCCCATCATTAAAGTCTGTCAATATCTTTTTGGATCCCGAGCTTGTCTTCTGGTATGTTGGCTACAATGATAGAGTTTCATTGCATGGAATCTAATTTAGATATTAGGCCTTTTTAGGCCTAATATTATTTTGGAATAAATATGTTTAACTCAGGAGGAACAGCAAAACAACCAATAAAGTAACAGTGTTGAGTGTGCTCCTGTGTTTTTACTCCTATTCTCTGGTCTAGAAATTTCTGACATCCAGTATTATGGATGATTTCCCAGGTTTCTGATGGCTTCTATTGCATTACATACTCCTTTCCTAAGCTCGCCTTTAGTCATGCATTAGCACAACAAACTATATCGGACCCAAATTGTATCTGGTACCTGACCTTCTATTACAAGATCACAGCATCATATCTGCAACCCTGGTGCAATATTATTAGATTTCCCTTTACTGAAAAATAGTGTAAAGAAAGAGAAGACACGGGGAAATTGCTCTTTCGAAAAGTCAAATGCAGTTATGTCTTCATGAACCAATTTAAAATTTACATATACTCCTGGCAACCAGACCCTGAGAAAGGAATTGGTTTCCTTAGAGGAACATACAACTGTCATTAGTTTTATTGCTACTAGCAGATATTATTGGAAGCCTAAATGAAAAGAATACATCATAGTGGCAGGCTTCTATCTTCCATTCTTTAGACTATATTAAGGACTTCCTGTGTGAAATTTCCAGGCTGTGTTTAAAAAAACCTACAGTATGTTTCAAGCTATGCACAATGGCAAACCATTTCTGAAAACTTGCCAGAAAACCCCAGGGACTTGTTCGATGCTGACTTGAAGGCACTTTGGGGTTTTTCTTCACCAAATGCTTTCATTTGTCTTAGATTTTAGGTACCGTAGGAAAAAAAAAAAGCTTGCATTTGCAAGCAGCTGGCTAAGTTGAGCAGCTTGCCTGGGTTTAAAGAAATGCATGTGCTCAGTACAACAGCAATGAGTCTTTTAGCGAGAGGGATATTAAGGTAAGGGAAATTGTATTTCTTCTCACTCTTGCCAGCAAACAAAAAAGAGCCTAAGGGAGAAGCATTAGGCAGGACAGAAGGTTCTCAGGATGAACAGAGGTCTCTGTACAGCAATAATAATAATGCCTTGGTTAGTGCCCAAATTCAGCAATTTCAGACCTTCATCCCTGAAGCTGGAATGGAAACGTACATGCCGCTGGGCACTAAAGAGTTTATGCTTTTAAAAAGAAGTGAACATTTTTTTCCAATTGTTGGCCTATACTCCTTGACTGACAACACTTCATTTAATGACTGTTCAAAGTTGCAACGACACTGGAAAAAAGTGATTTATGACCGTTTTTCACACTTAAACCAGGGGTGAAATCCAATTTTGTTTACTACCGGTTCTGTGGGCGTGGCTTGGTGGGTGTAGTGTGGCTTGGTGGGTGTGGCTTGGTGGTGTGGCAGGGGAAGGTTGCTGCAAAAATCTCCATTCCCACCCCACTCCAGGGGAAGGATATTGCAAAATCTCCATTCCCACCCCACTCTGGGGCCAGCCTAAGGTGGTATTTGCTGGTTCTCTGAACTACTCAAAATTTCCACCACCAGTTCTCCAGAACCTGTCAGAACCTGCTGGATTTCACTCCTGACTTAGACTGTTGTAGCATCTCCACGATCGTGTCAGCAAAATTCAGACAGGTGGCAACTGCAGAAGCCTATCAATTTGACTGCTTAAATAGTTCAGAAAAGAGGCGCTTCATGCATGGCCTTGTAGGTTTAGAAGGATTTGCACAGCTCACAACATCTGAGTCAAAAGCATTCATTCTCATGGGTAGCTGATTTCCAAACAAGTTACCAACAAACTGTTTGAACAGGGAATTTTTATCCAGTATTTTTAAGGTGTATAGAAATGCATATGTGTTTCAGTAACAGTGGAAACTAATAATCCCAATGTAATCAGAGGAATATGAGATAAGGCAGGGGTGTCAAACTGGCGGCCTGCATGCATCATGTGCAGGCCATGCTCACACCCGTATGCTTCATGTGCAGGCCACGCCCACTGCAGCTCTGTGAAGGGAAAAAACATCACGAAATGTCAACGTGACGCCGTGAGTTTGACATCGGTGAGATAAGGGATTGCCCCAGTCATCAATTAAAACCGTGTAGCTTTGCTTGGCTAAATTACATCTCCCAATTAGTTCAGTAAAGAATAAGCAGCTAAGGATCAGCTGCAAGAGAGATTATTGTTTTGAAGAGTGTTAGGTGAAGAGAAGAATAAGTGTTTCTTACATTCTCCTAGAGTGTAAGACTTGCAGGTGCTAAATTACCGTTTTATCATGGTTAATCACACTTTATCATGTACAAATCTCAGCCATACTCTCTATTTGTGCAGAATCGCAGTTGTGCGATGTGAAAATTAGTGAATAAGAAATCCCTTTCCTGAATTATATTCCTTTCCCTATATAAGGATCTATTTGAATAGAATCTTTTTAAAAAAATTTGTATGAATGACGCAATATTGTAATTTATTGTGTACCGCAAGAGATAGCAGCCTCTAACCAGCTAGAATGATCTTTAGGATTTAACAGAGATAAACCTGGTTAGCACTTGCAGGACAGATCACCAGGATGTCAGGTTTCTCATTGAAGATTGGATTACACACAAGCTTCTAGAAACTCTCTGATCACTTCCTGATATTAAAGATAAACTAAGAATTATGAAAGAATTCCAGCAAGTTTCAAGCATCAAGCACAAAGCTTGTTTATAATAAACAACCTTCAAAGTTTTGCATTCTTTTTCTCCTGCTTACTCTACATAAAGGCCTAGTCACATTTCTCTTTAGTATGGGAGCAAAAGAGTTTCCCATCTGTTCTTTGTTCTGCAAAATCAAAACAGAGTATAGGTTGCTTCCTTTTGAGCATGGAAATACCAGAGTTTGAATTTGATGAGTGGTAAAAAAACATACATCCCACAAGAAGGAAATGGCAAGCCGTTCCCAATTAATATTGAAATATTAGTCAATTTGAGAGAGTTCTTCCCACATGATAGTGAAATAGTTTTGAGAGGTTTTCTTCCTAAATAAATTTCCAAGCTAAAAAGGAAATCTATTTTTTCCCTTGTTTTCTTTGTGCAAAATTATACTATTGCTAATATAATAATTATAAAAGGGAACATTTCTGCATATAAGCCCTCCATCAGATTCAGATACTATTGCCAGATTATTTTGTTTCATGAAGATGGTATCTGACATTTTTCATGTGCTTAATATAAAAATATGGGTGCAGTAACAAAATGTGTATCTCAATTATTTCTTGCACAATGTTTCCTCACAAAGCATTCTTATTGCCCCAGCACAATGTTTCCCTTCATTCACCAAATCTTTAAATGGTAAAAGGTCCATTCTTCTGACTTCATGAATATAAGTGTATATTTCTTTTTTGCAGGGTTCTTTTTCTACTTTCTAGTTAATCTTTGGTCCTGGTATTCCCTGATGCCTCTCATCCAAGGAATATCCATTCCCCACCATCCAGTCAGAGCTGAAGAAGCTTCTTGGATGAGAAGCGAAACACCTGCAAAGATTACCGCAAAGGAAACCAAGAAAGTCCAGTTGCCTCTTGAAAAAGTACCTTTGGGACAACCTTGACCTGAGAATCTCCATAGACATCCAAGGAATAAACATACTCAATCCAATTTAGCTGTATTTAGTCTCCAAATACAGACAAAGTGAGCTATGGGATTTCTCCTCCTGACAGATGCTACAGGTTGTATGGCCAACTAGCCCAAGCACAAAAAAATGGGCCACAAACCATATCTCAAAGGCAAGAAAGCATGATATGGAATGGTAATCTCCACATTCCTTTTCCTGCTACCGTGTTTTCTGAGTCAAGCGATGCTATGGCATTTGTCTGCTGGTCCTTCATTTCATTATAAGCAAAGACCTCTATGTGTATTGGCTACTGTACATAACATAACTCCAGTCACTGATTTGATAAAAAGCCAGGCTTCTCCTCCCCCTATCCTAATGGAACAATGAAATAATGAATCTCTCCTAAAAAAAAAATCAAATGCAAGTGTTCGGCTGTGTTCTCTTTGTAGCCCAAATAATAGCAAAAGGGTAATTTTGTGGTTCAGGTTGTTTTTTGCAAGTCTTGGAGTGTTGAAGAAGCTCTAGGGGTCATGGCAAACATCACCTGGACAAAACATGAGACTATCATTTGGCCAAAGGGTTAAAATCCAGAAAGGGATTTCCCAAGATGGTTTGCTCCCAAGATGGTTTATGCATGAGTCAAACATAGAAAAGTTCCAAGCATTAAATCCAATAGATACCAAACTGTCTTAAATGTTGACCAAATTTAAAGTCTATTTACTTACACTGTTTTAATTTTGTCCTACAAAGCAAGCTTGCTTTCCATCACTCCCCCCCCAAAAGAAACAATTGGACACAAAAACATTCAAATCTCTAGAATATTCCATTTTTTAAAGAAAAAGTTTAGCACATTTCCCTAACTTAAGCAGAGTGACCAGTTCTAATTTACATGACGTAATGTAGACTTTCATTATTAAACATTTCATGTGTTCAAACTTAATGAACAGTTCTTGAAATGTTCAGATAAATGGGCCGTTTCCCAGCTGGTTCATAGTTGTGTTGTTATGCTCAAACAAATGGGTTCTTAGTTTCATAATAGGTTTTGAATTATGTAACATATCATGGTGGCAAATGGGAACATATATAATGCATTCTGAATTACAATTACTAAACTGTTTTAGATGGTACAGTTTACAGTCTCATGGAGACTAGATAATTATTTTGTCACTTAACATTTGTGAAACCAGATTAATAATGGCCATCTACTTCTAAATGGCATATGAGTTGTTACATACAGTACATACTGTACATACAAGGAAATATCCTATATTAGATGTTTTAGAACCTCGAAATGGTGAGCAGCTGATTAGTTCATAGCTGCCTTGTGTTTACTGTGTCCTAAAAGATGACATATATATGGCAACTTAAAATAATTTTAGATTGTCTAAAAATAAAACTTTATTACAAGAAGGAATTCTAAGAACTATACCTGCATATTGATTATGTACCATCAAGTTGTTTTTGACTCCTAGAGACTACATAGATATTATATATGAATAAGAATAAATAATGGTACTTATAACTTTAGAGATATCATAACTTTATTACCAGTATCTACACTTGGCAGGAGATGGATTTTTATTTCTCCAGTGGTTCCCCCCACAAGTATTGTGATTAAATTGTAGCCTTCTTCTAGGGCTGCACAACTTTTTTTAAAGAAGTGCTTTGCAAAGTGCATTAGTGGAAGTGAAGCATTCCTTGTTGGAAGACTGACACGGCTGCTTTCAAAGACTGTTCCTAACTCTATGTCTGTCTAGATACTTCATTACTGATCCCAGCACAAGTATTATCAGTGCATGCCTCTTAAGGAGACAGACAGAGAGCAGAACAATCCCACAAGCCTTTCAAAAGATGTGGCTGCTTAAACTTTTTGAAAAAGTTGTTATATTCATGCTAACCTACTTTGCAAAACTCCTTTTCAAATTCTCAGGACATCTTTTCTCTTTATTCCTTCGTCTCACAAAGCCAATAGAAAGTATTTCTCTTTAGGATAGGTTTGTTTGTTTTGTCAGGCACAAGCAACTAGCTAGAGCCACACATGAAGAGTTGAAGTTGGCTACTTTATTGTATTGTTGGAAGAAATATCCTTCTGAGTTCAGTTCCAAGTGGAGAGAAAGACACCGGAAACATGGTGGCTGTTTGGAAAGATGGTTTTAACGGTGGACAGAATCATATGCCTTGATGATGTTGGGTGAAGAAAAAAAAAGGGGAGAGATGCTGAAAGTGCCCTGGTTTTATGCCCTCTTTGGGCCCCACCCTAGAGCTTCCTGTTCCTGTGTAAGAAATGCACTCTGATTGGTGGTCAGACTCCCAGGGGGCGGGGGTCTTAGCTAACTTTGTAGGCTGTCTGTCTCCCAGGCTTGGTTGAGCCTTGCTGGCTGATGTAATCTTGCCAGGTGCCATGTGGTGAGATGGGTAGAGGGCTAATACTATCATGTCCTAAGGCCATGTCTTAATCCCATCAGCCTGGTGCTGAAGGGGGTAGATCTTTGTTATGTAGAATAGACTGCCTTAATGGCCCATTGACAAAGGTGTGGTGTCTGAGTTTCTGCCTCCCTTTTAGAGGAAATATTTTTAATATTTCCTTTTAATATTTTCCTTTTAATATTTCCTAAAATATTTCATTTTTCTAGGAGACGGGTGAGTGCTAACGCCCTACAGCAGAGGTGGGCAACTATGGCCCTTTTATACCTTGTGGACTTCAATTCCCAGAATTCCTGAGCTAACATGGCTGGCTCAGGAATTCTGGGAGTTGAAGTCCACAAGGCATAAAAGGGCCATAGTTGCCCACCCCTGCCCTACAGTATTCTGCCTATAATACAAGAATTTTCCCAGGCTGCTTGCCTTTTCTTGGGAAAAATTCTATGGAATTTGGGATGGGGAAGTCCTAGGTCTGTTGCAGCTGCACAAGGACCCAACGCTAGCTCCTACTTGATCCCTCCTTTTTCCATAGCTGGCACTTTCCCAACAGTTTTTCAAATGGACTACCCTTGGTGAATTACCACTTCTTGTTTTATTTGTTACCATGCATAGAAAAGTCACGTACGAAGCAATCATTATGATATAAGATGGGCATGTATTTACGCAAGCAGACAATATTTTAATATTAATAACTTACAGTTTATTGAGGTCTGGGCATACGATACAAAGAAAGGGGAGCAACTTTACTCAGATTGCATTAGTTGGCATCAAATAATATTGCAGAAAGATGAAAAAGTAACATTTAAGTATGATAAAAGAATTCAAGCAGGGGACATGGAAAGCTTTGATTTTAGGTTACAAAGAATTAAGTATGTCAGATTTAGAGCTAAATTTCTATTGTGGGGGGGGGACGGGACTTTTACTTGAATAGTGGGAAAATTAATATACAGGGGGCGAAAGTCTGCATCTCCTGATACTAGACATTTAAGAGCCAAATCCAAGCATATAGAGTTCTCCATGACTACAGGTGCATGGTAAAAAGACACAATAGAAACAGAATAACATATTTTTATATTAACATATTTTTAAATTTTAAATTTTTAATTGGTTTGTCATTTTAAACTGGGGCCAAATTAATATATATTCTTTTAATTGTTCTTAATGTTTGTATTGTATGTTTTTATCTGGCTGTACACCGCCCTGAGTCCCATGGGAGAAGGTGCGGTATATAAATTTGAAATAAAATAAATAATAAATAAATAAAAAAGAATAGCAAGAGAAAGTGCATCTTGTAAGAAATGAGTTTTATTACCTTGTATCCAGACCAGTTCCTTTCAGTCTCGCCCCTTTCATCTTATCTGAAAGTCCTAAGGCCTGTTCTGCCCCAGCTCCAGATTCCCGAGGATATAGACACACACCAACAGTCCTTATCAAATTTATTAAGTAGCAAGAATAAACCAAAGTCCGGCAAAAGTTGGCAACCAGCCCAGAAAGCAAGGTAATAAGACTTTTCCAAAAATGCTCTGAGGATAGTTAGAAGTTGTTTCTAGCAAGAAACTTACTAACGGCGTGTGACTTAAATAGGCTAAGGGAGTGGCCAATTATCCTCAAGCCTTACTCTCGAGGAGACCTCCTCCTCCTCAGTAGCCACTCCTGCCTTTTGGCAGCCCTACGTGCTCAAGCATTGAGGAGAGGCTCCTCCACTTCACTCTCTCCACTGGAAGGAGCCACTGGAGGTTCTGAAGGCCCTGGCTGAGTTTCTGCCTCTGGCACCACATCCTCTTCAGCCTCCTCGCTGTCCGACGTGAGCGCCGGCTGCGCAGGCTGCTGGCGCGACACCACACCAGCCTCCTCATTGTCGGGATCAGCCACGATCCGCGCAGGCCGCTGGCGGGCCACAACAAGGCCATGATGGTGAACCTATGGCATGTGTGCCAGAGGTAGCATGCAGCACCCTCTCTGATGGCACGCGAGCCGTTGTCCCAGTTCACCTTTGCTGCGCATGCACACACGCATCTCCCACCGACCAGCTGGTCTTTGGGTCTCTGCCGCGCATGCGTGGGGGCTGGGGCGCATGCAGGGAGCCGCATGCGCATACATGGGGGGAGGGCACATGTGGAGTGGGGAAGCGCATTGCATTTAGGGGTTCAAATGTGCGTGTGCACTTTGGGCACTCGGTCCGGAAAAGGTTAGCCATCACTGTCCTAAGGGATGCTCATATCAAGGGATATTCTTGGATTTATCTTTACTGGAAAATAGAATTGCCATTTGGTGTTACTCATGTTAACTCCACCAAGAAGACCAAATCAAGAATAAACTCCACAGGAAGACTAGGACTGTTTCTATTGAGATTGGCTATAAAATAACAGAATCTTGCAAGTTTGGTTGTGTGATACTTCCTCCCCTTCTTATACTCATGGGAATTAGGGAGTCGTCTGTCTGATCTGCTTACACATATTTTCCGCTTGTTTTGGACTTCAGCCATGTTTTTCTTCCTCATTGTTTTGTTAACAAATCTGGTCTATCTGTGTCAAGCTCATTTTTGTTATCCTTGGCATCAATGTTGGTTTTCTCTTTGTCTTTTATTAATGGGCCAGCTTCTTAGGATGGATGTTCATCAGCTTATGTGGCTTCCATATGATTATTCACAGGCATTACTGCTTGATGCCAGTGTAATTCATCTGTCTAGCTTCTGTCTAGCCCAGTGTTTGAGGATGAACACACATCATAATGACAGTACAATCATAGTAGGATGAAACATAATAGTAAATATTCCTTTAGCTGAAGGACTCCTGCAAAGCAAAGATTTCCATGAAGAAACCTGATGCCTTATCTGTAATTCTGACAATTATTATACCTCTCTTCTAAAGCAGCAGTCCCCAACCTTTGCAGCTTGGAGGCCCAGCTGAAGGGGAGAGGGCAACTGGACTGCACGAGTGCATATGCACCTGCCTGCCACTTGTACAATTTGAGCCACACACATGCACCAGCCCACTTCTTGCATGACCCAGTTTCGAGTAGGCCATGGCCCTTAGTGGGCTGCAGCCCGGGGGTTGGGGACCCCTGTTCTAAAGTCACTTCTCATTTATTGTAATTCACATGATTCCTTTTCAAGCACAGAAGCTGAAGAAGATTTGCTCAAGTTTTTTGTTTATTTAATGTTCCGGCTATAACTAGAGAAAGAAAACTTGCTAGAGGAAATGATGGATATGTTATGGAAATGCTAATTTAAAATAGGATTACATAGGATTAATGGGGTGAACTACAGTCCAGAGGCATCTGTGGGAGAAGGTCAAAACAGCAAGATTTAAAAAGGGGGAGGCATCCATCATCATAATGCTAATTAACCTACCTTTTTTTAGCCCCCTCCTCCCGCAGACCCCATTGCTACAGTCTTGTTCATTATAAACTAGGCACCGATGTTCTGAATATATCCCTTATTTTTGTACACAGCTATTGATAGTTTGTTAAGCTAAAAGTGTGGATAAAGGATGTTAAGGTCAAGAGTTAAACAGTATTTATGGTTGTCTACACATAAGCTATTAAGTGTTCACAGTTTGATCCTATCACACAGTTACAGAGAACAGTGTTTCTGTTCCACAATACCCTCTTGGGGTCCTAAAAAAAATCAAAATTGAAATATAATACAATATTAAAATCCCATCAAAGAATCATGAGAAGCAGTGGGGGTAGCAAATGCATCCATTTTAATTTTTAATACAGTAAATATTGATAAATATAACCCATGCAAACAAAAGCACTTTTGTGGTCCTCCATAATTTTTTTAAAATGATGTGGTCCTTGGAGGAAAAAAAAAATTAAGAATGTCTGCTATGGAAATGTCAGTCTGTTTGATAGTTTATTTCTTGGGCATATATTGCAGGATAATGGCTGAATGGTGCAGTTAATAAATTTGTATCATGGTTGCAAAGCACCTACTAGAATGCTTTGCAAGACTCTCAATTCAAAGGAAAAACTACACAAGGAAGTGCTGACTTACTTTCTACTGTGTTTCTTCAGGTTGACCCTTAGTTCTGTACTACCACCTGATTTTGTCCCGAGGGTAGCATACAAATTGTACACATAACGGTTGAGGGGGTTAGGAATAGGGGGCACCATTTTGCGGTGGTTCTCCTCCTTCCTCTCCGACCGCTCGCAGTTTGTGTTGGCAGGGGGACAGAGGTCGACCTCGAGGCGTCTCACATGGGGAGTGCTGCAAGGGTCGGTCCTTTCGCCCCTCCTGTTCAACATTTATGTGAAGCCGCTGGGTGAGATCATCCGTGGTTTTGAGGTGAAGTGCCATCTGTACGCTGATGATACTCAGCTGTACATCTCCACCCCAGACCACCCCAATGATGCCCTTGATGTGATGTCTCGCTGCCTGGAGGCCGTGCGGGTCTGGATGGGGAGGAACAGGCTCAGACTCAACCCCTCCAAGACCGAGTGGCTGTGGCTTCCGGTGCCCCGATACAGTCAGCAGGTGCCATCGCTGACTATTGGGGGTGAATCTTTGCCCCCCACGGAGAGGGCTCGCAATCTGGGTGTCCTCCTGGATGCACGGCTGTCTTTAGAAGAGCATATGACGGCCGTGGCCAGGGGGGCCTTTTATCAGGTTCGCCTGATTCGCCAGTTGCAGCCCTTTCTGGATCGGGATGCCCTGCGCACGGTCACTCATGCCCTTGTTACTTCCCGGTTGGACTATTGTAATGCTCTCTACATGGGGCTCCCCTTGAAGAGCACTCAGAGGCTCCAACTGGTCCAGAATGCGGCCGCGCGGGTGGTTATGGGCGCAACTCGTTGTGCCCATGTGACACCCCTCCTGCGCGAGCTGCACTGGCTCCCAGTGGTCTTCCGGGTGCGATTCAAGGTGTTGGTTACCACCTTTAAAGCGCTCCATGGCATAGGACCCGGGTACCTCCGAGACCGTCTTCTGCCACCAATAGCCTCCCACCGACCAGTCCGTTCCCACAGAGAGGGTCTCCTCAGGGTGCCGTCAGCCAAGTTATGTTGGCTGGCGGCGCCCAGGGGGAGGGCCTTCTCTGTGGGAGCCCCAGCCCTGTGGAACGAACTGCCCCCGGAAATTCGTAAGATCTCCGACCTCCGGGCGTTTCGCTGCGCATTGAAGACCCTATTGTTCCGCCAGGCCGGACTAGCAACACAATAGTTTTTAAATTGGGATATTTAAATTTACTGGGGTTTTAAATCTGAGCCACTTTATTTAATTATTTTAAATTTTATATTGTTGTTTTGTTTGTGTTTTTAAATAGGCTGTACACCGCCCTGAGTCCTTCGGGAGAAGGGCGGTATAGAAATAAAATTATTATTATTATTATTATTATTATTATTATTATTATTATTATTATTATTATTATTATTATCATCATCATTATTATTATTATTATTATTATTATTATTATTACACTTTGCAGCTATCTTTGTGACTTTTTAGCAATAGTTATCATGTTGACTGATAGAATTATTTCTTCTTCTAAAATAGAAGAATCCAAACCATTAATCGAAAGATTAGTGAAAAGCTAACCCAATTATTCTAATCAGCATTTTGTCACCATACTTATCTTCAAAGTGTTCTTTCTTTCTTTCTTTCTTTCTTTCTTTCTTTCTTTCTTTCTTTCTTTCTTTCTTTCTTTTCTCCCAGCGGAAGTTGGCAAATGGGTTGTTTCCGTCCTCCAGAGGGCCTCTAGAGGGTTGGAGAAGGCTGTTTTCACCCTCCTCAGGCTCCTAGAGAGGCTCTGGAGCCTGAGGAGTGCAAAAAAGGGCCTTCCCCACCTCTCCAGGCCCTCTGGAGATAGGAAACAGCCTGTTTCCCTACTTCTGATGGGCTCAGAAGGCCTGAAAATCAGCTGGCCAGTGCACGCATGTGCGCTGGAGCTGAGCTCGCATCCCCACCAATATGGCTCTGCGTGCCACCTGTGGCACACGTGCCATAGGTTCACCATCATGATCTTATGACAAATGTTGGAAGAGTACAATGATGCAAGAGTTCATTTCCATAAGTATTTGAGCAATTGCAGTATCATTTTTCAACACATCTATCTATGCAGTTTTATTCGTATGACAATAATGATGATAGCCGTAGAAACCCATTCAGTTGGGAATAAGAAATAACTGAATTTTGATTCAACAGAAAAAACTTTTATCACACTACACAAGCATACAATAACAATAACTTTTCAAAAAATCATCTGAGATTAAAGATAGACTAAGAGTGGTGAGATGAAACAACACTTGTAAATTTATTTAGTGATTTAAAACACTCATATAACTGCCCATCTTATAATCAACTCTAGGGAGTTTCCAAGAAATGCATTCAAAAAACAAAACAGTGTTTCTTTTATGGTTTCAAGTCATTTCTTTTACCTTGAAATGTCATGATTACCAAATTAGAATCTATTACTGCATAGCCTACAGCAATTAATCAAATACCTGATCATTCATATTTTCTAGCTAGAAAGTTTCAGACTAAGGAGCATACATTAAGGAAGCTGCATAAAATTCAGTTTTATATTGGGAAATTAAAGAAAAAAAGTATGCTAAGCTATATTGTACTTAAATATAGCAGATATACAAGATGTTGAGTAGGGAAAAAAAAATATGTAGCAGGAAAAGGGGCCTAAAGCAAAGAAAGTATCAGAAAAAATAGTTATATAAATTGCATCAAAAATGCCTAAACTGAAGACAAATATTCACAAAAGGCTCTAAGATATTTCTGGACATTTTTAGAGAAAGGAAAGAAAATATGTAAAATTGAGTAACATTTAATTGCATATACAAATGACTGAATATTCATATATTATTAACCCTGACAATTTATCCCAACCAGCCTTATTTTGGGTTCATTTGGATAGGCCAACTAGTCACAGCATTTTTATTTTATTTTTAGTAATGCAAATATTCTTCTTTAAATACAAATCTGCTTCTTAAAAAATGAAAATGTCTTTGTAGCATTCCAAAGGCATTAATAACAACACTTCTGGAACACGGTAGGACATTTCTTCATGTAACCCTCCACTGCTCACTGAAGAAAATAGATTAGAGCATCCAGATTCTTTCAGGTACTTAAGTTCATTATTATTCCCAAAGCTGAACTGGTATACTAGATAAATGATACATACTGACTGGGCTGTTAAAACTACAGAGAATGTATAACGGCTCCAGAGATCACATAATTATGTAGACTCTTCAGTTAGACACAGTGGTGAAATCCATTTTTTTTTTACTACCGGTTCTGTGGGCGTGGCTTGGTGGGTGTGGTGTGGCTTGGTGGGCGTGGCAGGGGAAGGATACTGCAAAATCTCCATTTCCACCCCACCCCAGGGGAAGGATATTGCAAAATCTCCATTCCCACCCCACTCTGGGGCCAGCGAGAGGTGGTATTTGCAGGTTCTCTGAACTACTCAAAATTTCCGCTACCAGTTCTCCAGAACCTGTCGGAACCTGCTGGATTTCACCCCTGGTTAGACATAGATATTATATCCTCATTATGAAGAAAAGGGTAAGAGGAGAGGAGCCAAGCTGATACAAAAAAAAAAAAAAAGTTTTAAATCAGAAGTGATCCCATTCACTGTGCCATGTTTAGTCAGAATAAGATTTGATTTAAGACAGGACTTAGAAACCTATGCTTTTTTCTCATAGTTATCTTGGCATAGGCAATTGTCACATCTCATAGAGACAATTTGGCACAATACACTGAATATTAAGATTTAGAATCTTAATATTCTAAATGCATGCGGTCAGAGACACAATACAAAAAGCATTAATGCAATTGCCAAGACAACTTGAGAAGAAAATGTACTTTTTGATGAAACAGAATATATCTTGAGAGCCATTTTTTTCTGGGAAAAGTTTTGACCAGTAAATTCCCCCATGTTCTCTCCAGAATTTACAATTTAATGTTGATTCACTGCAATCTTATTTGACAGCAGCTTTGCTGCTATTTAAATTGCGAAATTCTTCTTCAAGGGAATGGCAATTCTGACAGCAGAGTTCTTGGTGTCCTCTTGAAGATATTTGCTTGCAGATATTTGGTTGTTTGGTGTAGATGATGTATTACCTAAGTAATTTCATCAATGCCCTCCACAGTTCAACCCTGAATTTTACATATTCTCTTCTATTGGAGCAAGTGGCTACCCAGAAGTCCTGTGTGCCTTCAGCTGAATCCTGACTCCTGATGATCGCCTGGACAAGTCCTTGAGGTTTGTGGTGAAATTTTAGAAGTGTTGGCACTTGCCTTCTACCTAGGGCTGAGAGGGAGTGACTGGCTCAAGGTTATCCAGATGCAGTGGTGAAATGTAAAATTTGTTACTACCGGTTCTGTGGGTGTGTAATGTGGCTGGGTGGGCGTGACCAACTTTTTTTTTTTTAACTTTTAAAAGCATTTTTTCTACAACCTCTTCAGCCGAAGAGGTTGTAAAAAAATGCTTTTAAAAGGCTCTAACGATCCCAGCCGAGTGGCCTGATCGTCAGAGGCTTTTTTTTCTTTTAAAAGCAAAAATGTTTTTAAAAGAAAAAAAAAGCCTCTGATGATCAGGCAACTCAGCTGGGATCGTCAGGGCCTTTTAAAAGTATTTTTTCTACAACCTCTTCGGCTGAAGAGGTTGTAGAAAACATGCTTTTAAAAGGCTCTGACAATCCCAGCTGAGCCAAGCAATCATCAGAGGCTTTTTTTCCTTAACTTTTAAAAGCATTTGTAGAAAAAAATCCTTTTAAAAGTAAAAAAAAAAAAAAGCCTCTGATGATCGCGTGGCTCAGCTGGACATGTGGAGGGGGGCAGGGATTTCTGCTACTGGTTCTCTGAACCACCCACCGTCATTGCTACCGGATCAGGCGATCTGGTCTGAACCGAGAGCATTTCACCCTTGCCTTTGTGTGGCTTTGTGTGTGAGGCAGGACTGGAACTCATAATCTCCTAGTTTTTACTCTGTGTTTTAACCACTGCTCCGAATAGACTCTTAACCCAGAAGCAGCACATTTGTAAATTAAAATTGGTGCTGCCTTTCTCAAAGCATAAAACTGGCCACATGAAATCCCTTATCAATAGAAGCAACCCAAAGTGTAGAATGGCAACAATAAAACAGAACCAGCAACGAACAATATGCATGTGACTTCTCTTGAATAAGGAGGTTTGTAGATGATGTGCAAATATTATTCAAGTGCAAGCCAGCTCACATTTCCAGAAGGAATGGGATGGGATGGGATGGGATGGGATGGGATGGGATGGGATGGGATGGGATGGAATGGAATGGAATGGAATAGAATAGAATAGAATAGAATAGAATAGAATAGAATAGAATAGAATAGAATAGAATAGAATAGAATAGAATAGAATAGAATAGAATAGAATAGGAAGGGACCAGTTGGAGGTCTTCTAGTCCAACCCCCTGCTTAGGCAGTAAACCCTACACCACTTCAGACAAGTGGTTAGCCAACTTCTTCTTAAAAACTTCCAGTGCTGGAACATTTACATCTTCTGGAGGCAAATTGTTTCACTGATTAATTGTTCTGTCAGGAAATTTCTCCTTAGTTCTAGGTTCCTTCTCTCCTTGATTAGTTTCCACCCATTGCTTCTTGTCCTACCCTCAGGTGCTTTGGAGAATAGCTTGATATGTTGTATTCCCCCTCCACTGAAAGCATGGGAGAAAGAAAGCTTGAAGTTAATTGCTTTGAATATAAGTGTGTGTGATTTTTTATTTTTATTTTTTGAGTTGAGCTTTTTCTTCTTAGTTCAGATATGCTCATTTCCAGGGTTGTTTGTTTTCGGTTCAGTTCTGTCTCTTCCCTGATTTATATTAATCAGAGCACCAGTTATTATTTTTTAAAGAGTGCCCTAGAGCTCTCTCACAAGACAGCTAGACATATGCTTAAAACTGTTCCAGCAAATGTACCTGCATAATGCCCAGTGAGGTATCTGAGGGAGCTAGGTATCTCCCAAAATGACCAGGACTAGGGAGCAGGGAAGAAGATACGTCTGCAGTGGCCTGAAACAACCAACTGAAACTGAAGGGGTCCCAACACCTCATTGCATCTTCAGCAACCCTGTGAATGAGTTGAAAGAAGAGAGAAAACGCCACTTTAAAACTGGAATAACTAAATGCAAGGTTAAACTATCTTCCTGCTGCCCTAGGGCAAGCTGAAGGCAATGTCAGAAAGGCATGTCCTGTAAAAATGGTTAATAAGACATCCTTGTGCCGTAATTAGAAGGATATGAGGATTATGCCATGGCGGCACAGTGGTTAGAGTGCAGTACTGCAGGCTTGTCACATGTAAATGCCTTATTCTCAAATGGAGAAAATGTATGTATATAGAACATTAAGGGTTAATTTATTCTTCCTTCCTTAATATATTCATATGTAACCACTCCCATCATTTTACTCCGCCCTATTGATATAAAAGGGGAGGTAAACGTCTCAGCTTTGCTTCTATCTACAATGAGCAGAGAATATAGAATGCCTAATGTAAATAAATAGTACTTTGTTTGAATACTTCATTCTTGAATTATTTATTGAGTCTGATCCTCAAGAATTTCGCAACAATCTGGTATCAGAGGATGGTTAAATTGACTCAATAAAAATAGACATGCCTAAGAAAGGAAATACTAAAAATAAAAGAGAGAGACCCAACGCCAGGGCACAAGATAAAGAAATGGAAATGGATCAAGAAATGATCGATGAAACAATGACTACAAAGAATAAAGAATCCGAAGACTACGTTACAGACAACGAAGAGATAGTCACTGAAACCGATGACCAAGAAGAGAATAATACAGAGGGCAACGATATCAGATCAGAAATAATGAAACTACTGAAAAGCCAAAAAGATGACTGCAACCTCATCGCGAACCTCTGAGACATCATTAAAGACAACGGAGCAGCGAGAGAAAATCACATCATAACAGCTGAAACTAGAAACCAAAAAATGGTAAGCAGATCAACTGCAGATGAAAGTGTAACGGAAGGAAAAATTAGCGATCCCGCACAAAATTTTGAATGGCAGCCATCTTGGTTCCAACCTACCACTAAGATGAGCGAAGCAGAGCCAATCATAAAGCTAGATTCAAAATCCATGGCACGAAAAGGCATACACAATGCGAAAAATAAAAAAGAAAGACTCTATTCTTCTGAAGAATCTGATACAGACATCGAAGAAAACTCTGTCAACTTAAAAATAAAATCAGCCATGAGAACTCTATTTGAAACATTTGGCCCAAATTTGAAGATTACAAAGAAATCAGCAGAAGTTGCAAAATGAAAAACAAAGATAAAACAATCAAGTGAACAAACTTCTCAGAAGTTACCAGCATTCATCCGAACAGCGAAAACACCAGAGCCTGAACCCAGAGGGCCCTGCAAATACTCTCCCACGCCACAGATGCTTCAGAGAGCCAGAGACTTCAGCCAGGACAGCTTCGACGATAGAAAACGAGCGCCAGCCATCTCCTGGACGCCCAAAGTCGAACTGGAAACCGAGTCATTGGAAGAAGAGCACAGCGAGGAAGCTACAGCAGCGAGAACCTCTCCCGACGACTTCACGAGCAAAATGAGCAACGCGCATGCACGAACACGAGCAGACATCTACGAAAGACAAGAAGAACAGAGAGAGATCTTCAGACTCGTCGCATGCATCCCCACACCGTTCTGCAATTTCCAGCATTTACAAGACCATGGACAACCTCCAGTTGTAAGTAATGGAACTAATAATATTGGGAACTTACCCAATGACTTCCCAAAACTCAGAATAGACGGTATTAATTTACAAGAATGGTGTCAACAACTCCAGGTTGTTTTCCTAAAAGAGAACTTATTATTTTTTATAACTAACCCTCCCAATAAGCCATGGACTCTAAAGTTGGACTGCTTACACCACAGAGCATTCTATCTACTAATTTCTAGCATATCCCCTGCTATGTATCATAGTATTAAGCATAACTTGACTGTCTCAGAGATTATTCAATGCATGTTTAAATTATTCCATAGTGAAAGTGTAGCAACCACTACAAGAATGTCTAAAGATTTCTTTTCAGCTAGGATAAAACATGGAGTTAGCATAAGTGAACATTTGGTATATCTATACAAAATCAGAGCAGAACTGCATTTAAGGAGAGAAATAATTTCTGATCAAACAATGAAAAGTGTTATCATTAATTCATTAGACCCATTGTGGGATAACTACATATCACATTTAGACACAATTAATTTGGGATACTTATCCATAGAAAGTTTATCAAATAAGCTAATAGCTGAAAACAATTTGAGAAGAAATCGCTATAATGCACACGTAGAACACAGACATGTGGTATTTCAAGAGAGATATAGAGAATCAATTGAATGTTTCAATTGTGGATCCAAAGAACACTGTAGAAGAGATTGCCCCAAATCCTTCAGAGAAAGACAAAGACATGATTATAGAAGTAGATATCATAACAGACAATCATCTATTGATAGGCATAGATATAGAAACTCACCTAATTTTAGAGATCGTAGAGGGGGCAGAGATAATTCAAGAGATAGGAAGTTAGGATCATTAAATGGGCTAGATAAACATAATGTAGCTGACATACAAGGTTCAGAGAATAATACTTGGCTTATTGATTCTGGAGCAATAAATCACACAACAAATGACAAAAAAATACTATCTTCCTTTATAGAAGATAAATTTGTTATTAAGATAGCCAATCAAGAAAGGGTACAAGTTATTGGTAAAGGAAATGTGAACCTACCTGGTCTAGGGATAATAGAGGGGGTATTATTAATACCAGAAATACCTCATAATATACTTAGTGCAATAAAACTAAGTAGAGACTCTGAAATAAACATAGTATTTTCAAAAGGAAAAGCAATACTAGAGAAAAATAAAGTCAATCTGGGTAACGTAGTTATCAAAGGGGATCTTCCATACCTAGTCTTAGAAGAAAAATGGTTACACAATATTGATTCCAACATGGAAGATGACACTAACATAGAGAATGAAGACAATAGTGATAGTGATAATGGAGAACATGAAACAAATCATAATCACAAAAACACATCTATCAATGACACACCCAACAACAAAAAACCAATAATTGGAAAGCCAATTCATGATGAATGTGCACATATATTACATAGTAAATTGGGACATGCTAGCTTTCCTGTAGTACAAAAAATGGTTGAACATGCTGAAGGTGTTAAAATAAAAAATTGTAAAAATTATTTGGAATGCTCAGTATGTAAATCATCAAAACTCAGAACTAATCCAAGACCAAAAAAGGCAACAAGATCAACCAGTCACATTTTTGATCTAGTACACATGGACCTAGTTGGTCCATTAACCCCCTCAATCACATATAAAAAACGATATTTCCTAACTATTGTAGATGACTATAGTCGTTATGGATTTGTCTATACTCTGAAACACAAAGATGAAACATTTCAAAAATTTAAAGAATTTTACAAACGTGTAGAAACACAGCATAATACAAAAATAAAACAAATCATGACAGACAGGGGATCTGAGTTCATGTCGAAAGAATTTTCCCAATGGTTAAAAAATAAAGGAATGCTACACTTCACATCTAGTCCCTTCTCTGCATTCCAAAATGGAGTGGTAGAAAGAAAGAACTCAACACTACAAACTATGATTAGATGTACATTGGAAGATGCTGGTTTAGGAAAACAATTCTGGTCAGAAGCGTTACTATATTCCAATTATACTCAAAACAGGACTTGGTCCAGCATAATAAACAAAACACCATATGAATTAATGTACAATAGAAAACCTAAATTAACACATATGCACATTTTTGGGGTAACAGCGGATGTACACATACCAAAACAATTGAGGCGTAAGGGAGAGAATGTGTCAAGAAGACTTAGATTCATGGGATACGAAACAGGAACAAAAGGATACAGATTTATTGATAATAACAACAGATTCATAGTTTCTAGAACAACAGTATTTCATGAACAGGCCAATTGGTCTAAAATACATCTTAATGAGGTATTCCCAACTACAAAAACAGACACTGAAAATCAAGACACAATAGATAGAGGAAAACTCAATCATAATACACATAAAAACAAAAGTAAAACATGGACAAATAGTGATCTCAAAATAAAAACAGATTCATTAACAAAAAAGGAGGCAAGATACCTTCATGATAACGATAGTGAACCAAAAACAACAATCAGATGCAACAGGAATCAAATACCAAATAAATATAGGGACTACGTAATGCAATTGAACAATGATACATCAACACCTAACACATATGAGGAAGTATTAAAGCTCCCCATTGAAAAAAGAAAAAAATGGGAATTAGCTATGGCCAAAGAAATGGATAGTTTACGAGAATTAAAAGTATTTACACCTACCACTGCACCTAAAGACAAGACTATCATAGGCACTAGGTGGATATTCAAAATTAAAAATTTGGAAGAAGGCAACACATTATATAAAGCCAGGTTAGTAGCACAAGGTTATGCTCAAAAGTATCCTGAGGATTACACAGACACATACTCTCCCACAGTAAGGACTGAGAGTGTTAAGACAGCTCTAGTCATAGCATCTGCACTTAATCTTGATGTCTTTCAATACGACATACAGACAGCATATTTACATGCAAAACTAGATAAGGAAATATATGTAAGAGCACCTCACAGCCAATACACAAACAAAAATGAAACTTGGTTATTGAACAAGAGTTTGTACGGACTAAAGCAGTCTGGCAAACGTTGGTATGAATGTTTAGTCAACGTGCTCAAAACTATGAATTTCAATGCCACAACTGCTGACAATTGTTTCTTTGTTAAAAAGGATGATGATTCATTAGAATTTGTATTAATTTATGTGGATGATATTTTATATATTGGTAAACATAAAGAGAAAAGGGACAGATTTGTAACCAAACTAAATGAACATTTTTCCTTAAAGACATTGGGTAAAATAAACAAATATCTTGGGGTTCAAATCAGTAAAACCAAAAAAGGATTTAAACTTTCTCAAAAGGACAAAATTATAGAACTATTGAACAAATGTAATTTGAATTATGCCAAAACTTGTGATACTCCAATGCAGGCTGATTTCTTAAGAAACATGGATGAATCATCCCCAGAATTTAAAGATAATACACTTTACAGATCAGTTATTGGTTCCCTTTTGTACATATCTAATTGGACTAGGCCTGGTATTACTTTACCCCTTAATCTGCTATCTAGATATGTTGGTAAACCCCTAACGTATCATTGGGAAGCTGTTAAGCGAATATTAAGATATTTAAAACATACTTTAGATTTTTGCCTATTATTAGAACCCAATAATGCAAAGGAACCCATTATCACATGCTACGCTGATGCGGATTGGGCAGGTGATACAAAATGCAAAAGAGCACCTCAGGTTATATATTTTTTCTTAATAATTGTCCAGTTTACTGGTATACAGGAAAACAAGATTTAGTAGCTACATCAACGACTGAGGCAGAATACGTTTGTTTGTCTAAAGCCTCCAATAATCTTATATGGTTTAATGACCTATTGACAGATGTTTGGAAAAAGCCCACATTACCATTTATAATACATGAAGATAACAAAGCTGCTATTGAGATATCTAGATCTGATGCCATTGGTCAAAGATCCAGGCATATAAATATCAAATTCAAACATGTAAGACAATTATCTCAAGATGGATTCATTAAAGCCATCCATTGCGAAACATCTGAACAGATAGCTGATATATTAACTAAACCTTTGCAATCCAAACAACATAAATATTTAACTTCAAAACTACAAGTATTATACTGTTCTGAATATGAATGTAATTATTGTTGTATATCGAATTGGCATTTAGAGGGGGATTTGTCACATGTAAATGCCTTATTCTCAAATGGAGAAAATGTATGTATATAGAACATTAAGGGTTAATTTATTCTTCCTTCCTTAATATATTCATATGTAACCACTCCCATCATTTTACTCCGCCCTATTGATATAAAAGGGGAGGTAAACGTCTCAGCTTTGCTTCTATCTACAATGAGCAGAGAATATAGAATGCCTAATGTAAATAAATAGTACTTTGTTTGAATACTTCATTCTTGAATTATTTATTGAGTCTGATCCTCAAGAATTTCGCAACAAGGCTACGTCTGCTGACTGCAGGCTGCCTGCAATTTGGCAGTTCAAATCTCACCAGGCTCAAGGTTGACTCAGGTTTCCATCCTTCCGAGGTCGGTAAAATGGGGACCCAGATTGTTGGGGGCAATATGCTGACTCTGTAAACCACTTAGAGAGGGCTGTAAAGCACTGTAAAGTGGTATATAAATCTAAGTGCTATTGCTATTAACAGATTAACAGAGTTGGAAGGGACCTTGTAGGTCATCTAGTCCAACCCCCACCCAAGCAGGAGGTCCCACCGGAGGTTGGCAAACAGGCCATTTCTGGCCTCCAGAGGGCCTTCGGGAGGTGGGGAAGGTTGTTTTTGCCCTCTCCAGGCTCCTAGAGAGGCTCAGGAGCCTGGGGAGAGCAAACAGCAAGCCTTCCCCACTCCCCTAGGCCCTTCAGAGGCAGGAAACAGACTGTCTTCCTACTTCTGGTGGGCCCAGAAGGCCCGAAAATCAGGTGGCCTGCATGTGCATATGTGCCGGAGCTGAGCTCATGTGCCCACCGATATGGCTCCGCGTGCCACCTGTGGCACGCGTGCCATAGGTTCGCCATCATTGTGTTCCTATATACCGGTGACTAATAGCACAGTATTTCCTTTCAAAAAATCATGCAGAAAACACTGCATAACTTCTGGAGAAGCCTATCATAATTAATCGTGAGAATTTAACTCATGAGAAAAAGACAAAAATAGTTTTTAAAAAGCTGTATTAAATCCTGTCAAGTTCAGACTTTGGTTAAAGTCTTTGCATCATTCCTAATTATTGAAATTTACAATTTAAAATATTAAAAGGTCAAACACAATAAATATCTCTGAATAGCTTGAAGATTTTCTCATCCTTCTCCAACATTTTATTTTGCTTTAAAAGTTTCCTAGCTCATTCCACATGAATAAAATAATCCTTAACTAAAATACTAGCAATTATTTTACTGGTGAAACCTAAATGGAAGAGAACAAGAATATATCGGTGCATTCATTTTTACTAATTATATGTTGTTCGATGATTTGTTTCTTGTTCCGGAGCCCTTGGAACAAGTTATTTCTTAAGCCAAACTTATTTGGAGACAGTGTGCTAGATGCGTCAAAGAAAAAATGCTAATCGCAATACAGGAGGAAAAAAATGAGAAAAGTTGGCCATCTTTCATGCTGTAGCACTTCCATCCCTGGAACTGAAATGTCCTTGGACATAAAGTTCTGTTTGGTGCAGTAACTGAGTTTTCAAAGTAGAAGGGATGCTGGAAATGCTCAAGAGAGAAAATAACAGATTACGAGTCCCTTGATTATTGATTTATTCTTCCTAACGTGGCAGAGAAAAACTGCATTTCCTATCAAAGAACTTGGTTGGGAGAGAAAAAGGCCTCAAGTGAAGGGCCCTTGAGGTTTCATTTGTACAGTCAAGAGTTTCAGTAAGTTGTTGAGTTTGTGATTCACTTTTGCCCAGAGGGACAAACAACTCTGGATAATGAGTCTTCTTTCAGATGAAGGCAGTAAGGGAGATGGGAAGAAGAGAGAGGAGTGTATGCACACTAAGTAGGCATCCTCAAGCAAGGAGCATTAAAAAAAAACAGGGAGGAAAATGAATGTATGACTGGATGTGGCAGAAAGTAGCTTTAAGGGCCTGGCTAGGTGGCTCAGTGGCTAAGACGCTGAGCTTGTTGATCAGAAAGGTCAGCAATTCAGCAGTTCGAATCCGTAGTATAGGTCTCCTGCGTGAGCAGGGGATTGGACTAGATGACCTCCAAGGTCCCTTCCAACTCTGTTACTGTAAATACCTGGTGAGGTTTTTCATTTGCTTCCTTGGGCAGCATCTGAGCTTGGAAGTTGAGTGCCAAAGTTCCTGGCAAATAGATTAGGGGTGAAATCCAGCAGGTTCTGACAGGTTCTGGAGAACCGGTAGCAGAAATTTTGAGCAGTTCAGAGAACTGGTAGCAGAAATTTTGAGTAGTTTGGAGAACCAGCAGATACCACCTCTGGCTGGCCCCAGAGTGGGACGGGAATGGAGATTTTGCAATATCCCTTCCCCAGGAATGGGGAGGGAATGCGGATTTTGCAGTATCCTTCCACTGCCACGCACACCAAGCCACAGCCACCAAGCCACACCATGCCCACCAAGCCACGCCCACAGAACCAGTAGTAAAAAAAATTGGATTTCACCACTGAAATAGATTCTTATAGGACAGAGGTCTAGAGCTGGTCAAACCCTTTTATACAGCCGCATGGGAGTATGTCATGCCAAAATGTCCAAGAACAGTGGTTTTGCCTCCCAACATTTTGAGACAGGAACTTGTAAGTAGGAAAGCCTAGCTCTAGTGTAAATCCTAAAATAATACATTGTTTTTTTTAAAATGATTTAGATTAAAAAATTCTACAAACTCCCTCCTCCAAGCCTAAGAAAACTCTGAGAGTATTGGCAGTCCTACAGCCCAGCCCTGAGTTCTATATCATGCAGCCCTTAAGTTCTATAGCAAACAGAGATGCCAGCTTCTCCTGGGGAAAAGCAGGAGTTTAATTTATTTTCCTTGAGAACTAACCCATGGCTTTTGCTACAGCTTGTCCCATTCAGGTTTGTCAGGCTCATTTCTCTAGGAGTTCCTTGGTGTAGGCAGTGATGCCCTGCAATCTGTCAACTTTAAAGAGTGAGTACATGTGAAGATCATCCCTCTTCTCTGCTTCTTCTCCAAAACCCTAGGTGAAAATGTGCTGGAGCTTCACTCACTCCTTTCTTCTCTCCCTCTCTTTTCTACAGATGGCTTGAGGGTACTTAATAGACCAGGCTGGGTTAAATCACAGAGTTTCTCTCCGGTCTACGCTTTTCCAATCCCAACTGCAATCAGCCAGACCCGGTTTGACCAGTAACCATATCAAATTCTTATTACACATTTAAAAAGTAGAGGAGAAAAGGCAAAAAGCAGTGATACCACACACACACACACACACACACACACACACACACACACACACATATACACACACACACCTTTTAAAGTAAGTCTTGACTCCTGTTGACTGCCTGAACAAATCCCTGCAATTTTCTTGGCATGATTTCAGAATTAGTTTGCCCTTCCTAGGACTGAGAGAGAATGATGACTGTCCCAAGGTCACCTAACTGGCTTCATGCTTAAGGTAGGGCTGGATCTCCAGGTCTTTTTGTTTCTCATCCACTATACCAAACAAATACCCTCAACCCCTCCCAAATTGGCTATTGTTCTCTTAGTCTCACAGGCAAAAAAAAAAAAAATATCTGTAAGGAAACAATGCTTTGCCTTAGAGCAGGAAACTAATGAATGAATGGATGGATGGATGAATGGATGAATGGATGAATAACTTTATTGTCATTGTACATATATACACAGTATACACATACAACAAAATTCACTTAACACCCAAAGACCAGGTCCAATACATATAACAATCCCCAAACATACCCCCACCCACCACAAATTCCCCACCCCTAAACCACCCAAACATCCACACAACAGACCAAGTAATGCTGTCCAACAGCTCACTGATGGTGGCCCTTTAGTTCATTGTTGACTGCAATTATAGCTCTGGGATAAAAACTATTCAGAAAACGTGTGGTCCGAGTTTTACTTGTTCTGTATCTTCTGCCAGAAGGCAACTATCAGAAACGATAGCAATGGCAATAGCACTTAGACTTATATGCCATTTCACAGTGCTTTTACAGCTCTCTCTAAGCAGTTTACAGAGTCAGCATATTGCCCCCAACAATCTGGCTCCTCATTTTACCAACCTCAGAAGGATGTAAGGCTGAGTCAAGCTTGAACCTGGTAAGATTCAATCTGCCAAATTACGGGCAGCCAGCAGTCAGCAGAGGTAGCCTGCAGTAGTGCATTCTAACCACTGCGCCACCATGGCTCTTATGCTTTGCTGTTACTATGCTATTGCATAATATGATGCATAGACAAGTGTATGTGTTGATTTGTAGCTCCATGGCTTACATGTTGTTTAGGTTAGTCTTAAAAAGGAAGGTGGGGGGGGGGGAAAGCAAACTAGAAACTGACTAATAAACTGTATACATTTTGCTCCTCTACAAGACTGATTATGCCTCATTTCTAGATTGGCCAACAAAGTACCATTGGTAAACTATGGCTTAACCTTCTCTGTGAATAGAAAGGTTTGGCTTCCTGCATAAACGGGAGTGGAAAGTATGGGATCCTGGCTTCTAGCCTAGTATCTTAACTGCTACACAAAAGTGGCTCTTACTTCCTTCTTTGCCCATCCCCAAATTCTCAGAGAAAGAATTTCAGTAAAAGCCCTCAGGGGGCTTTTATACAGAATAACAGAGGTGGAAGAGATCTTGTAGATCATCTAGTTCAAGCTCCTGTTCAAGCAGGAGAACCTATAAAAGTGCCCCCAACATTTTGGGTACCAGGGACCAGTTCCAAGGAGAAAGGTTTTGCCGTGCACCACAGGGAAGGGGTGAAGTGCTACCAGTTCAGGGTGGTTCTCCCAAACCGGTAGTGAAAATTTATTTATTTATTTATTTATTTTATTTTATTTATATGCTGCCCTATCTCCAACGGACTCAGGGCGGCTCACAACAATAAAATCCACAATAACCACAGTACAAAGTTAAAATACCTAATTAAACCAGATAAAAGTTAAAAACCCATATAAAACCCCATCAGTCCAGACCGGGAGACTTGAATAACCAAGTTTTTAATTCGCGGCGGAAAGTGCGAAGATCAGGGGCCAGCCGGAGCCCCAAGGGGAGTTGATTCCAGAGGGTGGGCACGCCCACAGAGACATTGTCTAGCTGACAGCACCCTGAGCAGACCGGGCGATGGGAAGTTGTTGCTGGCTGCAGGTGGTCCGCCAAATATCCTGGGCCTAAGCCATGTAGGGCTTTATAAGTCATCACCAGTACCTTGAATCTCACCTGGAGGGCAACCAGCAACCAATGCAAGTCACGCAGGAGAGGTGTTACATGGGAGTATCGGGATTCTCCCATCACAACCTGTGCGGCTGCATTTTGTACCAGATGAAGCCTCCGAGTGGTCCTCAAGGGCAGCCCCATGTAGAGAGAAAATGCTACTGGTTTGCCCAAACCTGTATTTAAAAAATGCTTTGAAAAGTTAAAAAGAGTTCTGACGATTGCACAGCACAGCTGATTGTCTGAACTGTTTTTTTTTTACTTTTTTAAAGCATTTTTTTTTTACTACCAGTTCAGGCAATAGGTAGTAAAAAATGCTTTAAACAATTTTTTTAAAAAGGGTTCCGACAATCAGCTGTGCCAATCAGCTGTGCCACACGATGGTCGGAACTTTTTTTTTTTACTTTTCTTTTTTTTATTATTAAAAAGTTTTATCAAATATTACAACAATTTTTTTCCCGTCCCTCCTCCCCCCACTTCCATCCACCACCCACCATCCATCCCCCATCCTCCCTCTCCCTCCAACCCCCCTCCCCCCACCCCGGACTTCCCAGAGCAAATATAGGGTATAACATTTAACACACATAAACTAAAATATGCTAACTTTCTATAGGCTCTTAATTCCCTCTTGCTCTTTAACTCCCCTTTCAACTAACAAAACATAGTTCAAAAAGAAAAAGATTTCATTCATAAGCTATTTGAAGCTTTTTAGTCTGATATTTGTTTTGAATATAGTCAATCCATCTTCTCCATTCCGATATATATCTTTCATTTGAATGGTCCTTCAAATATGCTGAAATTTTGGCCATCTCTGCTAAGTTCACTACTTTTAGTGTCCATTCTTCAATAGTAGGCAAGTCTTCCTTCTTCCAATACTGCACCACCAAAAGTCTGGCTGCTGTTATTAAATTTAAAATCAACTTAGTCTCTATAACAGTACCATCTGTAATTATACCTAACAAGAAGAACTGTGGAGTAAATTTTATCTTCTTTTTGAGAATATTTTGAATAATCCACCATATTTTTATCCAAAATGCCTTAATTTTTTTACATGTCCACGATATATGATAATACGTAGCATCATCACATTCACATCTCCAACACTTGGGTTGCACACTTGGATACATACAGGCTAGCTTTTTAGGATCTAGATGCCATCTATAACACATTTTATAAAAATTCTCTCTTAAATTTTGGGCTTGCGTAAACTTCACATTTCTAACCCATATTTTTTCCATGTTTCCATCATTATTGGTTCTTCAATATTTTGTGCCCACTTTATCATACAGTCCTTAACTAACTCCGTTTTTGAATCTATTTCTACCAATGCATTATACAAACTTTTTATATGCATTTGACTTTGATCTCTAATCTGTTTTATCAAGTTCTCCTCATTTTGCAAAATACCAATTTTCTGATCTTCTCTCCATCTAGCTTGCAACTGTACATATTGAAACCATGTTTGAATTATCCTTTCTTCTCTTAGTTGATTCAAAGATTTTAGTTGTAGTATACCTCTTTCCTTGTTAAGAAGCTCTTTGTATGTAATCACATCTTGTTTTTGCTCTACACTTATATTCTCTATCCCTGTCTGGGTATTGCCCACATTGGTAACTTCTCGTTTAATTTATACTTATACTTTTTCCAGACACGCAATAAAGCATTCCTTAATATGTGACTTTTAAAAGTCTTATCCACTTTCTTATCATATAGTAAATAAGCATGCCACCTGTAAACCAAATCATATCCCTCAATATTCAATATTCTTTCTTCTGTTGAGTTCATCCAATCACTCATTGCTGATAGGGCAGCTGCCTCATAATATAGTCTTAAATTGGGCATTTTGTGACCTCCTCTTTCACGTATATCTTTTTTTTACTTTTCAAAGCATTTTTTTAACTACCTATTGCCCGAACTAGTATTTTTGTGTAAAGTGTGATAGTTTCTTTTTGAGCTTTCTGTGACTCTGTGAGGTTCTTGCTTGTTGCAGGAGCCATTTTGTGTGAAGTCCAGCTGCTTTTGCATTGTGTATGAGTCAGTTGTGTAGCTTTTGTGTTATTTTTGTGTAAAGTGTGATAATTTGTTTTCCTGGTCACATGACCACCAAGCCACACCCACCCAGTCACATGACCACCAAGCCACACCCACCCAGTCACATGACCACCAAGCCACACCCACAGAACCAGTAGGGAAAATTTTTGAATTTCACCACCGCCACAGGGGGTGTGAATTTGCATGCTGCCTGCAACCTGCAGATGGGGCTTTGCTTATTTGCATGGCCCAGTTGCTGGCATGCCATAGACTGATGCCAGTCCACAGACCAGGGGTTGGGGACCCCTGCCCTATACCATTTCTGATAAGTAGCTGTCCAGTCTCTTCTTGAAGGCATCCAGGAAGCACCCACAACTTCTGAAGGCAAGGTGCTCCATTGGTTGATTGTTCTCTCTGTCAGAAAATTTCTCCTTATTTCTCATTTGAATCTCTCCTTGTTCAGTTTCCATCCATTATTCCTTGTCTGGCTTTCTGGTGCTTTGAAAATAGGTTGTCCTCTATGTGGCAGCCCCTCAAGTATTGGAACACTGCTATCATGTTTCCCCTGGTCCTTCTCTTCACTAGACTAGCCATGCCCACTCAGTTCTCGCAACCGTTCTTCATATGTTTTAGCTTCCAGGCCTCTAATCATCTTTGTTACTCTTCTCTACACCCTTTCTAGAGTCTCATCATCTTTTTTATAGTGTAGTGCCAAAACTGGATGCAGGATTCTAGGTGTGACCTTACTAAGGCTTTATAGAATGGTACTAATACCTCATGTGATTATGATTTGTCAACTTTGTCAACTTTGATTGTGATATGTTACCCTACTTGACCTCTCTCGGAGCCTTTTTATTTCAATCTGCCTCATAGCACCTCTGAATAGCTTTTGATCCATTCACTCCTGGTTGGGATCTATGAGACATCAACTATAATTTATCTAATTGTTTGACTTGGGTCCTGCTCTGTAAACAGTGGATGAAACTTCATTAAATAGACAGCTTAGAAAACAAGTAGCTTATTCCCAACATATGAAAAATACATTTGTTAAATATTCTTTTCAGAGACTTATGCATCTAGTTTTGCTCTTACTCGTCAGATGAGTTTAAAGGTGTAGCGTGAGCCCATTTTTTGTATACTTTTCCAGAATCTCCTATGCTTAACACAGCTACATTAAACCAGAAAATGAAATGAAATATACAGTCAATCATGGAACATTATCAATGGGATTAAACATAGAGCTTCAGAAGTGACATAATACTCATAATTTCAGCTTTTCCAACATGACAGAAAAAACAAGTTCCTGAACAGTTGGTGCAAGGGCATGTTACATTTTGCTAGGTAAAGCTGCCTTTGAAGAGATCTACAGTCAAGGAAATCTTTTTAATTCTCTCTGTGAAGTTCAAAGCCACACCACAAGCTGTAAAATATACAGCTCAAGCAGAAGATAAGCCAATTTACTTTTCAGAAGAACATCAGCTGTTCCAAAATTATCTAATTCTGCCTTCGACTGTACCAAAATCTTCTATTTGTTTGCTTGAGCAAGGTTAGAAAAATATTCTCTTTAAGCATGCAGCGAGGACAGCCCACATACCATCAGGAGAAGAAGACAAGAGAGCTTGCCCTCCACCTACCAAACTATACCATCTTTATCTTAGAAAAGAGCTGCTTCTATTTGCAGAGTTCTCCATGACACTGAATCATACTAAGAGCTTCCTTTAACAAGTTTTATAGTATTGTAAATCATCCTTTATGTACAAAGGAATGACATACAAAAGAAACTGGGTAGGACACTTGACCACATTTCTGTTGTGTAAAGTAGAACACTGTTAATTTAATAATGCAGGAACAGGACTCAATTGTTATTGATTAAAGGAGCATCACAAATATGGGGAATCTGTGGCACTCCAGATATATTGGGTCTATTCCTCCCAGAATTCCCAGTTTCTAGGCCCAATATGCCTGGAGTGCAGAAGGTTGGTGGAAGTTATGTTACAACATGTTTCTACAATGAACACAATAGTTTTAAATATATTTTGGTCAGGTTTATCAAGTGGACTCTGAAATCCATGCTAAATTGACCAATCATGCAATATTGGTGTCCTACTCAGCTGAATGCATACAAGGAATTCAGCTAGTCTTTTCTATAAAGTCATTTAGTAATGAAGTCATCCATTACAGCATTATGAAACACCAATGAAACAAGCAAAGCTTTGAGTACTATCATATAGAGCAGACTTCCCCAACCTTTCCGGGTTGGCGGTCTGGAGTGGGGGGACCAGGAAAAGAGGGGATGGTTTTGTGGGAGGGGCAGGTACAGGTGCATGCTCGTGCACGCATGCAAACATCTGTTGCTTGCGCAAATGGGGCCTTGACCGCCTATGATGACACCCACGTGAGTAGGGTTGTGAACGGGACCACAAGTGAACGTGTGAGTGGGCCCACAAATCCACAGGTTGGGGACCCTTGATATAGAATAGCATTATAAATATTGTGTACATCTTTCATTAAGGCTGTACTTTGATGGAAAACAAGGAATGTCTTCCAAAAAATTTCTGAACTCGGAAGGGCATTCCAACCTTGATTTGGCTTGCTAAAGGATGCCAATGGACAAATAGCAAAAATATTTACAAATAAAACATCTTAAAAATAGTCACTTTATAGTTTTTTTTCTTCAGCCTCATTGCCTTTGATCATGATTACAGCTTGTAATGCAATTTATTAGATAAATGGCAGCCCCCATGGGAAGATCTCCAACATAGCATTCAAGTACATACAGCAAATTACATTCCTCCACTTCTCAGCTGAAATCACAACAGTTTACATGAATTTATTAACACTGACCCCAAAATGGGAGTAATCTTTTTTTTTTAAATGCCTAAGTTAACATAGGCTGAAAAAGGCTGAATTTTAAATAGGTTTCACCCATCGATTATATAGAAGCCAAGACATGGCATCTTTGAAGACTTTCAAAGATAATGAGTGTTTCAGATGACAGAAAATACAGTCAGGTCCAGAAATATTGGGACATCGACACAATTCTAACATCTTTGGCTCTATACACCACCACAATGGAGTTGGAATGAAACAAACACAATGTGATTTAACTGCAGACTGTCAGCTTTAATTTAAGGGTATGTACATCCAACTCAGGTGAACGGTGTAGGACTTACAGCAGTTTGCATATGTGCCTCCCACTTGTTAAGGGACCAAAATTAATGGGACAGAATAATAATCATAAATCAAACTTTCCCTTCTTAATACTTGGTTGCAAATCCTTTGCAGTCAATCACAGCCTGAAGTCTGGAACGCATAGACATCACCAGACGCTGGGTTTCATCCCTGGTGATGCTCTGCCAGGCCTCTACTGCAACTGTCTTCAGTTCCTGCTTGTTCTTGGGGCATTTTCCCTTCAGTTTTGTCTTCAGCAAGTGAAATGCATGCTCAATGGGATTCAGGTCAGGTGATTGACTTGGCCATTGCATAACATTCCACTTCTGTCCATTCAAAAACTCTTTGATTGCTTTTGCAGTATGCTTTGGGTCATTGTCCATCTGCACTGTGAAGCACTGTCCAATGAGTTCTGCAGCATTTGGCTGAATGTGAGCAGATAATATTGCCCGAAACACTTCAGAATTCATCCTGCTGCTTTTGTCAGCAGTCACATCATCAATAAATACAAGAGAACCAATTCCATTGGCAGCCATACATGCCCACACCACGACACTACCACCACCATGCTTCACTGATGAGGTGGTATGCTTAGGATCATGAGCAGTTCCTTTCCTTCTCCATCCTCTTCTCTTCCCATCACTCTGGTACAAGTTGATCTTGGTCTCATCTGTCCATAGGATCTTGTTCCAGAACTGTGAAGGCTTTGTTAGATGTTGTTTGGCAAACTCTAATCTAGCCTTCCTGTTTTTGAGGCTCACCAATGGTTTACATCTTGTGGTGAACCCTCTGTATTCACTCTGGTGAAGTCTTCTCTTGATTGTTGACTTTGACACGCATACACCTACCTCCTGGAGAGTGTTCTTGATCTGGCCAACTGTTGTGAAGGGTGTTTTCTTCACCAGGGAAAGAATTCTTCGGTCATCCACCACACTTGTTTTCTGTGGTCTCCTGGGTCTTTTGGTGTTGCTGAGCTCACCGGTGCGTTCCTTCTTTTTGAGAATGTTCCAAACAGTTGTTTTGGCCACGCCTAATGTTCTTGCTATCTCTCTGATGGGTTTGTTTTGTTTCTTCAGCCTAATGATGGCTTGCTTCACTGATAGTGACAGCTCTTTGGATCTCATCTTGAGAGTTGACAGCAACAGATTCCAAATGCAAATAGCACACTTGAAATGAACTCTGGGCCTTTTATCTGCACATGGTAATTGGGGTAATGAGGGAATATCACACACCTGGCCATGGAACAGCTGAGAAGCCAATTGTCCCATTACTTTTGGTCCCTTAACAAGTGGGAGGCACATATACAAACTGCTGTAAATCCTACACCCTTCACCTGAGTTGGATGTACATACCCTCAAATTAAAGCTGACAGTCTGCAGTTAACGGACATTGTGTTTGTTTCATTCCAACTCCATTGTGGTGGTGTATAGAGCCAAAGATGTTAGAATTGTGTCGATGTCCCAATATTTCTGGACCTGACTGTATATCTATTTCCCTGAACATTGTCTTCTCTCCAAATAACCTTAACATAGGATTTAGCATTAAGCAAAGAAGTCACCTCCTCTCTCTTTCTTCTTGTAGCTTGGATGTGAGTAGGAGGCTGGGAAGCTTCACTTGCCATTTTTTATTTAACTGCAACTTCTTCTGACCATCCCAAAGCGACTGAATTGTAACATGCCTGAAATGATTATTCGCATAAGCCATCTTCAAGCACAAACATTTAAACTGCTTTGTTTCAACTGGCTATAATTGTGATCAATCGCCGTTGAAAGTCTGGATGACATGCTAAATTAAGAATAATACAAAGTGGAGGTAGTACTTTTTCTTTTGGCAGCCCCAAAGGAGGAGAAAGATCGGCATGTAAGTATGAAAGAATGCTATGTTCCGGGGGTGAAATCCAGCAGGTTCTGACACATTCTGGAGAACCGATAGTAAAAATTTGAGTAGTTCAGAGAACCAGCAACAGAAATTTTGAATAGTTCAGCAAACCGGCAAATACCACCTCTGGCTGGCCCCAGAGTTGGATGGGAATGGAGATTTTGAAATATCCTTCCCCCAGGAAAGGGGAGGGGAATGGGGATTTTGCAGTATCCTTCCCCTGGAGTGGGGTGGGTATGGAGATTTTGCAGTATCCTTCCCTTGCCACACCCACCAAGCCACACCCACCAAGCCACACCACGCCCACAGAACTGGTAGTAAAAAAAATTGGATTTCACCACTGCTATGTTCCATGCAGTGACAAATTCTAATAGTATCCCATAAAGAATTGTTATAAAAATCCTTTTCTGGGAGTATGCAATAGATGGAAGTCTTATTGTTTATTCAAAACTACCATTAATTTAATCCCCTTTTTTCAGTTAACCCATATTATTATATACTGAAAGCTCAGAATCATTGGATAGTGTAAGCAATCTCAAAGAAGTATCTAATTGACTAACACAAGATAAGATTTTTTCCCCTAACCATTTGATAAAACAATCATATATTTCCATTGGATAACTGGGTTGTTCTAATCATAAATCTCAACCAGTGAATGCCCTGTCAAGCCTAATGTCAAACAATGCTCCCTCTTAAGATTGTTTGGTCTACAAAGATGAGATAGCTTAACTTTCTCCATTTTATTTGCCAAGACTCTTCCATACCCTCAGCATTTCCACCTCTAATACATAACAAATCAGTTAGAAATTCATCTGCAATCCACTTCACAATTTGTAACTATGACAACATTAAAAAAAACCCTGGTCAACATTTGTAGGTCAAGTTCTTGTAATGCCATAAACCAATTCAATACTCACATACTATCCCATAAACTGGTCAAGAGAAGACACTAATGAGACTCCTTCTTTCTGAGCTGTCATTAGACAGAGGAGTAATGAAAATTAGGAAATAAAATACTCTCTGTATCTTTGAGATGCATCCTTTTCTGTAATTGCATTTGCTGTATTTGTCTGGTGGTTAGCTAAACAAAAATATACCCTGAGAGATAATTATGAATGGAAGAAGCTGTGTAGAAGCTTCTGTGACAGATGGTTGTTTGTAATATCCATGAATAATCCATGAAAACCGCAATAGTTATGGTAGCTCCAGTTCAGCACTGTATTGAATCTTGAAAAAGTGGGGAAGTAGCATGCCACCAGGCATTGTTTTCCAATACTTGCGATCATGGTTGCATATTGCTATGGCAGCGGTATTGATTTGGAGAAGAGATGGAGAAAAAGAGAAGTTCTGAGCTATCCTTACAGGCAAAAAGAGGTATTTTAGGGACAGGAACTTGGTGAAAGAAAGGAAGAGAGAAGCCACTGCGGCTGCTGTAAAGGAGTATCAGGTGGCAGAAAGAGAGAATTCCCTTCAGAGGAAGTGAGTCACTTTAAGGCTCCCTGGAAATTTCATGATCCAAAGGAAAAATAAATTCAATATCCATTTTGCTGTCATTTGTAATAAACTAAAGCAGAGTAAGAAATACAGCAACTCACTGAAAATCGGACAATATCCTAAGAACAAATAGGTCCACAGGGGATATCTATATAGTTCACAGCATGAATTAGAGAATGACCCAAATCTCTTGTTTGATAGAGATTTTCCATTCTTTGCAGATAAATCTTTTGTTTTTAAAAGGAGTTTGTCACTAAAAAAAAATCCCTATGTGTTAAGTTTCCTTGAGAGTTTTAAACTTTGTATAGGTAATCCTCAAGTTATTGAGCCCCACATTTTTGTTGCTAAGTGAGTTTTGCCCATTTTACAACCTTTCTTGCCATGGTTATTAAGTGAATCACTGCAGTGATTAATAAGTTAGTAACACAGTTGTTAAGTGGATTGGGCTTCCCCACTGACTTTGCTTGTCAGAAGGTTGCAAGGACAATACAATAAATTTGATAAATATGAACCAGTTGCCAAGTATCTAGATTTTGATCATGTGACCTGCAATGATCATAAGTCACTTTTTTCAGTGCTGTTGTAACTTCAAACAGTGAACTGTTGTAAGTTGAGGATTACCTGTATTTCGAGAATAGTCTCTATAATTCTATAGGGCTTGGTCTCCCTGGGTTTTATGAAAGTGAATCCAAGGCTCTTTTTTTTTCTTTTCCTTTTATTAAAGCTAGACTTTAGGTAACAGTGCAAAGAAATCTCCCAAACAACTGGGCAGCCTGGAATGTTTTTCATAAAAAGTTTGTTCTGTCAGGATGTCCAACCTTACTAATGCTAGCAAATGTTTTATTTAATAGGGCCATCTTCTTCCCTTCTAGGAAAAAGGCTCTTTTATCCCAGGATCCATTTGTTGTGGCCTGCAAGCAGCCATCAGAGCTGGCAGCAGATTTGACAGTGAGGAGGTTGGGGAGGAACGTGGGCTAGTCCTGGAGTCTGGGGAAGGCTCGGACGAGAGCTCTGCATCGGAGGCAGAGAGGGGGCCAGGGCCATCGGGTAGTTATGTGCTTCCTCTGGAATCTGACATCAGCGAGGCAGAAGAACAGTGTGAGCCTGTTCCCAGTGTGTGCATACGCAGGGCTGCCAGAAGGCAAAAACGATTAAGAAAAAATAGGGCAACTCGGGAGTAAGGCTTGGAGATGATTGGCCCCTCCTATAAGACATAAAAGAGGAGCAAATGGATGTGAGCCTTTGCAGGAAGAAATTAGTTCATATAGTCAATTCAAGCTCTGAGAAGTCTTTTTGACTCTGCTCCATTTGGCCTTGCAAAACTACCGTATTTTTCAGAGTATAAGATGCACTGGAGTATAAGACGCACCTTAGTTTTTGGGGAGGAAAATAAGAAAAAAGCTGATTGGCAGGTGGATCGGCCTCCCGGGATACCCACAATCAACTGTTCCCAGAGGCGAATTTTAGCAACAGGTTCCTTGGTTGTGAGTTCTGTGCCTTGCTTTTTTTGGCTTTTTTTTCCTGCCTCTGAAACTTCTGAAACTCCGTTTCAGAAAAAACTTTCTTTTCTGCCTCTGAAAGCCTCCGAAACAAAGCTTCATAAAAAAAGCCTCTGAATCCCTGTTTGGGGGCTTCTTTTCTGAAGCTTTGTTTCTGATGCTTTTTTCAGCCTCTGAAACCTCCGTTTGAGAAGCTGGGCAGGGCTACATTCAGAGTATAAGACGCACCCAGATTTTCACTCTCTTTTTTGGGAGTAAAAGGTGCGTCTTATACTTCAGAAAATACAGTAATTGGCAATTAGGTCTCTGGCAGCGTTTCAAGGAAGATAAAGGTGGGTGCTTATCAACATTACCCTGAAAGACTGTGTCAACTGGAGCAGACATCTGTCGGAATCTTCCAGACTGTTTGTGAATCATTACGGGCTGTGAATGACTGTAATTCACAGCCGTCTCAATAAAAGAGGTTTTTGGGGACTAAGATTGTGATTTATGCTTTCTCAGGAAGCCTAGGTCAGAACACCATCAGAATTTTTTTATGAAGCCGAGTATATTCCATATGCCAACAATTTGCGATACATTTATTCTTCGGAAGTTCTGGGAAGTTTGAGATCTAGAAAAGGTGTTTAATTGTCTTCTACTCTGAAAATTGAACAGGATATTCAGTCTATATGTACATGGGCATCGATGTTCCTTTGCTTCATACCACAACACTTGGTATTTTTCATCAAAAACAACCAAAAGGTCTACCCACATGACTGTCTTAATCTGACCCAGGAAAGGTTTCTTCACCCCTGGAAAAGCATGGCTTTTCCAAGAACCATTCTTAACACACTTATGAATATATTATGTTCATCATAAAATAGACATCATTAAATAGTAGCACCAAAGTATCATTTAATTTTAGCATTTGACAAGAAGATGATACTGTAACTTCAGATTTTAACCTTCTGCTTAATTATGTTCCAATTAGATGTTTTTAAATGAAATCCGTGATCTGTAGCAGTTCCAGGAGAAAAATAATTTACGGATAATGTTTTTGTTCCAAAGTGATCTACATAACTGTGAGATCTGTGCTTATTGCATATTGCATATTATTATGCAATGTTATTATTAATATTATTATGCAATATCATTATTGATATTATTATGCAATATTATTATTAATATCATTATGCAATATTATTGCATAGAAGGCTGGTGTGATTGTTGCCACTGCTAAGAGAGATTGCTTCATTTCCCCCATAATAAGCACAAGGAAGGTCTCATCAGGGAATAAGGAACCTTATGCTGAAGAAGTGGAAAATGCATTAAATGGCAGCTTAAGGACTTGAGTGCAATTATTGTGGGTCATTAATGAGCAGTTTGGCAGAAGTCTGATAAGGCTTTAGTGGTGAAAATATACTGAGTTTAAGAAGTGACCATTACATCATAAAGCCATTATACCAAAATTCCCGTGGTCTTTGCCAGAAAACTGGAGGAAAAACTTCATTTGTATTGGAAATATTCATCATTACTGATGGAATGGATCTTGACTGTCTGCTAAATATAGATAATTGCTTTCTTGTCGTTGTACATTATGCTACAAGCAAACTGGTATGACACATTCCAGGGTAATTTCAGCAGGGGACACCTTCATTCAAAAACCTTTTACAATATGCTTTTTCTTATTTTTGAAGGTGTTTTTGAGAGTGCTATTTTTAGTCTGGGAGATATTGCAGATGAGATCTATGTTGTATAATTACCACAGCTTGTGGGATTTTTCAAAGATTCTCAATGCAATGTTCTCTTTGCAATATTTGCATTTTGTCTAGCACTGCTGTCTTTTTTGTTGGAATATATATATATTCCAACGAAATATATATATTCCAATAAGATATATATTTTAATGGATAGATTGATCTAGGTATTTCAAGTGCTAAATGCTAAATTTCTCATTATTTCACATCAAGGTTTAGAGGTTATCTTTTATGTTAGACCTATGAAATTTGCATGCAAAAAATTTATAACATTTAAGTAGTGTATGCTTAATCTCACCTACCTATTTTGATACACATTAAATATATATTTTATGGTCAGATTATCATAACAATAGAATTCCAGAAGTGATTTGAATTCCCAGACCTTATGTAACTTGATTTAATTCTATTATTTTAAACTTACATATATTATTTTAATTTTCTTCCACTACATAGAAGATGGCTTCTTTTTATTAAATAATCTGGAAAATAATGATAGCAGCAAAGAAAAAAGTTAGACTTATTCAAGGAAATCTATTTAAGTGTTTTATAATCCTGCCTTTATTATTGTTATAAATAATTCAAGGTATTTATTTATTTATTATTTATTGGTTCGATTTATGTGCTGCCCTTCTCTGGAGACTCAGGGCGGCTTACAATGTGTTAAGCAATAACCTTCATACTTTTGTATATACCTGCTTAGTAGGGCTTTTGGCCCCTACTAAGCGATGTTCTTTTTTATACAAAGTCAGCTTATTGCCCCCACAATCCAGGTCCTCATTTTACCTACCTCGGAAGGATGGAAGGCTGAGTCAACCTAGTGAGCCTAGTGAGATTTGAACTCGCAGTAATTGCAGGCAGCTGGCAGCTAAGAGCTACTTAACAGCACTTTAGTCCGCTGCACCACCAAGGCTCAAGGTAGCGAACGATTACTTCTTCCTTTTCCTATTTTCCCCACAACAACAATGGAGAAGAGTTGGGCTGAGAGAGAGTGACTGTGTCTGTGTGGTGGAAGTGTATGTGTACAAAGGAGTATTTGAGGAAAGGTTGCTCAGGAGTATTTCAATTTCAGCATTCATGACCAAAACATTTGCCATTGAGTGCTACTATTTGAAGGGAAGCAATGGCTCAATGCTTAAAGATACTGAGCTTGTCATCTGGAAATCTGACAGCCTGGGGTTCAAGACTTGAATGCCGTGTGACAGGATAAGCTCCAGTTACTTGCCCCAGCTCCTACCCACCTAACAGTTTGAAAGCATGCAAATGCAAGTAGATAAATAGGTACCACTTTGGTGGGAAGGTAACAGTGTTCCATGCACCTTGGCATAGAGTCATGCTGGCCACATGACCACAGAAGTGCTTTCAGACAACTCTGGGTCCCTCAGTTAAGAAACAGAGGTGAGCATTATCCTCTAGAGTTGGATATGACTGGACAGAGGAAACCTTTTCCTTTACTTTTGTTCCTATTTGACATTTTAAATACAGATTGAGAGACTATTGTTGTCCAAAGCTGAGCCTTAAGCAAACTTAAAAAGTAAATCACCAACATGTGGATAATCATAATTATGCTGAGTTTTAGAAATGAAATACACTTGTTGGAAAAGTACAATTTAGAAGAAGTTTTGTTTTGTGTTTGTAATTTATCAAGAGATCGTCCACAATTAATGATAGAAGATGAGAAAAATCTGAACTATGTCAGAAAAAAGAGTTTGATATCCTTAAAGAAATCCTTTAAGAATAACTAGACATATTTCTCAAGTGATAATACTGATGTGTTTAAAAGGGAAAAAAAGAACATAGGATCTTGTAGGAAACTTCTAAGAATAATTACCATTTGGATTAATTACCTATATTTGCATAACAGCATAATTTTCTAATTACCAGAAAGCTTTACAGCAGAGAAAGGTCAAGTTGTGGACTAAAAAAATTAAAGACTGATTTACTTCCTACTAGAAGCATTGATTTTCTCATGAAAGCTCAGTTGACAGCTTGCAAAAGATTTGCTTACATTTCCAATTAGCGCTTCAGTTCCTACATTCATAGCCATCTGCTCAGTTATCTCAGTGTCTGGAGGCTGTTTGGGTCTGGATGGGACAAAACAGGCTCTGACTCAACCAGAACAAGATGGTGTGGCTGTGGTTATATGGACTTTCCAGAGACAAGGTTCTTCCATCTCAGTTCTGGATGGAGTGGCATTACCTCAGAGAGACCCGGTGTGTAATCTGATGGTCCTCCTGGACTTATTCTTATAGCTCCTGCTTGAAGAGCTGTGGCTAGGAGAGCCTTTAGATAGTGTGCCAACTGTGCCTATTCCTTTACGAGGAAGCCTTGTTCACCACCACCCTTGTAACCTACTGCCTAGATTACTGTAATGTGCTCTACATGAGGCTGCCCTTGAAGAGCATTCAGAAACTTTAACTGATGGAAAATGCAGCTGCATGGGTAATAAATGGTGCCAGTGACCTGACACATGTAACACCACTACTCCATGAGCTGCACTGGTTTCCAGTGTGTTTTTGGCTGCAATTCAAGGTGCTGGTTGTCACCTTTAAAGTTCTACATGGCTTGGGATTGGATTACCCAAGGGACCATCATTTTCTAAGAGTTTCTACCCATTTAATCTGATCCAACAAATTGGGCATATTGCAGATCCCATCAGTCAAAGTGTATCAACTGGTAGAAACTAATGGACAGGTTTTTTGTTCTGCTATAGCCCCTGCTTTATGAGATATTCTTCCCTTGGAGATTTGAATGGCACCAACCCTGTTGGCTTTTCGCAAAGTTTTGGAAACTTTGGTTATTTAGCCGGGCTCGGGGCTTGGAATGTGTTAAGGGCCCTGTTATTTGGATTTAATCATGGCTGCTGTTTGTACTTATTTATTTTATGAATGTTTTTATTATTTTAATGTTTTTAAATTGTTTAAATTGTTTTATAATTTTTGATTTGTAAGCCGCCCAGAGTCACTTGGTTGAGTTGGGTGTCTATAGAAATTGAATGAATGCCTGAATAATATCCTTGCTGTACTCAAAGTACTTTTGCCACTTGAATTCCAAGACTCTTGTCCCAAAATGAATGTGCAAAACCTGGCCATTTTCCCCCTAAAATATTCCTTACATGCACTTTCTCATACTGTGTGCTCACTCTTTCCAATTTTCCCTGCAGTCATTCCGAGAAAGTATAATAATGTTGGCAAATCAGCTTGTTTTGTTCTGTAGACCTGCTTTAAATGGATTAAAAACTCTATTGATCGCAGGGGAAATTTCTTCACAGATATTAATGAAGGAATTCTGTCTGTGCTGCACTTGAAATTAAGAAAGAAATATAAAAGTCAATTTACTCCAAATGCCTGGGAGGGTGGAGATTGGAGATACAGTATTTGGAATTTAGTGAAAGAATTTAGACATGGACTTGCAGAGCACCTTGGAGCAATGGATTAATTAAACAGATCTTCCATACTCAAAGAAAAGCATGGTACTGGGAGTTAATTACATAAATGAAGTAAATAGCAATAACATTTAAACTTATATACTTCTTCACAGAGCTTCACAGCCCTCTCTAAGTGGTTTACAGAGTCAGCATATTGCCCAACCTGGGTCCTCATTTTACTGACCTCGGAAGGATGAAAGCCTGAGTCAATCTTGAGCTGGTGAGGATCGAACCAGGGATGGGTTCTACTCACCTTTACTACATGTTCGCAATAGGGACGCATGCGCAGAAGCGTTCTGATGATGTGGGTGGAGCCTCCCTCTGGTTTTACTACTGGTTCTATAGAACCGGTCCAAACCAGGGGCAACCCACCACTGGATCGAACCCCTGGTAGTGGACAGAATTTAGTCTGCAATACTGCATTCTAACCACTGCACCACCATGGCCCCCTCAAATAATATATTATTGCCATTGGCAGTCTCTGCTTTGATCCTGGGCCACCAAGCAGAATGAGTGCCTCATCAGCTTTGCAAAGCCAATAAGGCCATGGCATCTGACCTATATCCAAGTATGAATCAGACCTCCCAGAATACTGGAAGAAATGTTGGGCTACTGTTTTAAATGTATATACTCACAGCTAGCTGAATGCTTCATATAGAAAACACATTTAACTTGACAAGCACAGAAGCTGTGAATTACCCCACTGACCTGAGAACATATAGCATGATGATGGATAACAATTGTTCATATTTCTGCAGCTTTTTATGAGAAAAAGAAACAAGCACACAAACTGTAGAAAATGTTCACTCTTAGGAATAGGTAGCTTGGAAATGCTTAGCTTTTCACAAAACTGGGCAGTTTCATCCAATTTTTGCAAAAGAGGAGGGCTATGTACTATTTTGGGGGGCATTTATTCCACATAGATGTATCCCAGCAAATTGGCACAGCGAGCATTTCAAATAACTTTGTTTTCCTAAATCCATTTTTGATCACACTTTTACATCTGGGTGTGTGGCTCTTTGTCTTTCAGTGCAAGTACGAGCAGGTTTAGTTTTGTGAAACAGCCTTTTAAGACTTTTATGATCCATTTTATATCTGCTTTATTTACCCAGCATTGGAGGCTGTATGCCTATCAATTGAAGATGCTTCTGACACCAATAATGAATGACGTGGACAGTGGTGGGTTTCAAAATTTTTTACTACCGGTTCTGTGGGTGTAGCTTGGTGGCTGTGGCTTGGTGGGCATGGCAGGGGAAGGATACTGTAAAATCTCCATTCCTTCCCCACTCCAGGGGAAGGTTACTGCAAAATCCACATTTCCTCCTGATCAGCTGGGACCCGGGAGGCAGAGAATAGATGGGGACATGGCCAGTCAGAGGTTGTATTTACCGGTTCTCCGAACTACTCAAAATTTCCACTATCGGTTCTCCAGAACTGGTCAGAACCTGCTGAAACCCACCTCTGGACATGGAACAGCCAAGCTCAGCAATATTCTTTTGGAACCAATGAGACCATTACAAAACAGGGCATGGATTTTTCAAGTTGCCCAAATATTTTTAAAGACTTGCTTATGACATGGTGGGGTGTCTAGATGGACTATGTTATTTGAAAAAGAAAGCATTGCAATATATAAATATAAATCAACAACTTTCTATGTACTAATACTTAGGAAGCCCATTTTAAAGACATGTAGTCCTTGACTTTTAAGTCATTTTTTGGTGCCATTGCAACTTTGAACGGTCACTAAATGAATAAGTCAAGGACTACTTGCATACAATACAGGAGTGAAATGTAAATTTTGTTACTACCGGTTCTGTGGGCATGGCTTGGGGGGGGGGGGTAATGTGACTGGGTGGGCATGGCCAACTTTTTTTTTTTTAACTTTTCAAAGCATTTTTTCTAATGCTTTGAAAAGCCTCTGCTGATCAGGCAACTCAGCTGGGATCGTCAGAGACTTTTCAAGGCATTTTTTAATTACCTCTTCAGCCAAGAGGTTACAGAAAAAAAAATGCTTTGAAAAGCCTCTGACGATCCCAGCTGAGCCGCGCAATCATCAGAGGCTTTTTTTTTTTTACTTTTAAAAGCATTTTTTCATCAGAAGAGGTTGTAGAAAAAATGCTTTTAAAAGTAAAAAAAAAAAGCCTCTGATGATTGTGTGGCTCAGCTGGGCATGGGGGGGGGAACGCAGGGATTTTTGCTACCGGTTCTCCGAACCATCCGCTGTCATTGCTACCGGATCAGGCGATCCGGTCCGAACCAGGAGCATTTCACCCTTGATAGAGTAGGTATATGTATTCTTCAAGATGCTGTAAGTATTTAAAAATATTTTATTGCCCTGAAACTTTTAGTAGTTGGGCAGCCTCGAAATCCAATAATTTTTTTTTTTTAAAGTAATACAGTTTAATTAGGAATAGCTATTGTGGTTCATTCAAAACAATAAATCACAATAAAGCAATATAACACATTGCATACACACAGTATGGTAGAATTCTATGCAATGATCCTCTATCCATTCAAAAGTAAACTCCACTTAATTCAGTAAATAGTTTGGATTGTGCACTTAAATTGTTGTGGCCCCGCCCTCTGAGCCTATCCCATCGGAGGAAGAAAGCTCCGAGCATGAGGAAGAGGAGTCAGCCAGGCCTCCCTCTCCAGGCCCCTCCCCTCTGGCACTGTCTCAGGTGCCGGCCGAGGGAGAGGAGATTAGCCGAGAAACAGGTGTCTCGGATGAGAGTGAGGGAGAGACACCATTCCTGGACGCACGCCTCCGAAGGCGTGATAAACGATTGCAGCAGCTCAGGAGGTGTGCTAGGGATCAGAACTGAGTCACTGGACCACACCCCAGAGACTATATAATAGAGGGTGGTGGCCAGTGATCCCTGTGACGAACAAAAGTAAACCTTGGATAGTCACTAAAGCCTCGTCTGGAACTGCTGAGAGAAATATTATTCTGATTGGACTTTTGTACGCTAAGTATCTTATCTTTCTGTTTTGTGGAAATAAACGCACTTGGCAGACAGTGTGTAAATCGCTGCCAAGTTGGAGATAAAGACCTGGGTGTGTGCCAAAGTGTTTCCTTAACCCTCGGCTGGCTGTGTTTGTGTGTGTGTGTGGACGGGGACAGATCATAAAGTAGATGAATTATCCAGGGTCCAAGACAATGAATCTTCATGCTTTTGGGTTATTCTTGAGGAAATGAGGTGCTTCCATTTCAGATCATCTGCTAAGGAAGTGTGCAAACACTTATGAGTCTGGATGACTTTGGTCAAAATAGGTGGGCTTCTTGGCTTTGTACCATTAGAAAAAAAAAGAATATTTAGTGGCTGTTAAAAGTTACAACGGCACTGACAATAGTGACTTGTGACCATTTTTCACACTTTTGACCATTGCGGCATCCCCATGGGCTCGTGATCAAAATTCAGATGCTTGGCATGTGTTTGTGAGGGTCGCAGTGATCCCCCCCGTGACCTTCTGACAAGCAAAGTCAATGGGAAACCCAGATTCACTTAACAACCGTGTTACTAACTTAACAACTGCTGTGATTCACTTAACAACGGTGGCAAGAAAGATCATAAAACGTAGCAAAGCTGACTTAACAACTGTCTCGCTTCACAACAGAAAGTGTGGGCTCAGTTGTTGTCATACGTTGAGGACTATCTGTATTATTTTCTTGTTGAAATTTCTGATAAATAGTAGGAAACAGCATTAAAAAAAGACTAATTTTCCTTGTTTTCTTTTTGAATCATCATCATCATCACCATCATCATCACCACCATCATCATCATCATCATCATCATCATCATAGCCTTTATTGTCATTGTATATCATGTATTCATTGAAATTGGTTTAGCAAGCCATAACAGAAAATACAAGACAACATGAATAGTATAGAGAATAATCCTTATACAAGTAATTGCGGAAAGAAAAAACTAGTCATATGTTTCCATATGTACGTGGAGTGATTGTGATTGTGTTTAGGAGTCTGACAGCCCATGGGTAGAAGCTGCTTTTAAACCTGTTTGTCTGGCTGGCTATACTTCAATGTCTTCTGCCCGATAGTAAAAGTGAAAAGAGACACTGGCCAGGGTGTGAATCATCCCTGACCAGGGTGTGGAGTTGTTCTGCTGTGTCCTTTAAAATACCCTGAGGTGACAGTTTTGTGTTTTCGTCTTCTGCGTGCTAAAGAAAGTATAATGTCTCCTTAGCTGAACTTGACTCCTCTCTGTCCACTCTGTTTTCTGACAATAATATCAAAGAGGTTTTGCTATTGCCTTCCTCCAGGATTTCTGTAGCATGTGTTCACTTCTCAGTCTAGCTCACCGCCTAGAATCCCCTGGTGGTCTCCCATCCAAGTTCTAATGTAACATTGGGCATAGGCTCAATTTACAGGTTGATACAGGTGTAGCTGTCACAGACTCATAATGAGCTCCCCTGTTGCTCATGTAGCATCCAAGTGGCAGATACAAAACAGAATATCAGGTTTGTACCAATCTGAAGTGAGAGGTTGAATATAATCAGATGGTAAAATTACTTTGAAAGAATTATTATCTCATGTGAATGGCAGGAGGACAGGCAAGTACTCTTAATTGCTGTTTTGGTAAACCATTTTCTTCCTAGGGTAGGGCTGCATTGTTTTACTGAATCATTAATATAGTCTCAATGAATAATATAATGGCTGCCGAAGCACGAGTATAAATATTCAAATACATTCATGCGTGCAATTTCTTTGTAATACTGGGTTTTATGGTGAAATTAAATGAATACAGTTAACATGACTCAAGGGGGAAATGAAAATAGATCTCCATCTCGCACCATCCTTAATTTAGGTAAGCTTCTGTAGCTTTTAGAGTAAAATGTCTTTTTTAAAAAATATATAGAGATGTGAGAATTACACATTGAAAATCCAGTGCTGTACTTTAATGCACAGTAAATGTACTATGATTATGTCACCATTTGTCTAATAAATTAAATGCTACTAGCAAGACATTGTTCCTGGTTTTTCTGACATTTCATCTGATAATAGCAAGAGACAAAGATAAGGGGATCAGGGAGAAGGAGGGAGAGATAAAATGTTTGAAGTTATTTTATGTCTAATATAGTTTCTCCATTGGTTCGAACTGATACAGTACATGCTCTCTTTTTTTCTTTCTTTTAATTCTTTCTCTCCCTATAACCTCTTTTCCAGTGGTGCTTCCTAACTGAACTAACAATCTTCAACAGAAAATTATTTCTAACAATAGCAATAGCACTTAGACTTACATACCATTTTATGTTGCTTTAGAGCCAGTAGTGGTATTCACTTTTCTTTGCTACCAGTTTGCAAATGTGAGCACGTCCACCACCTCTGCATTTGTGAAGAGCCTTCTGCATATGTGCAGAGCATCCGTGATGACATCCAGGCAGGTGGGTGGAGCCTTCTGCCACTACCAGTTCACCGAACCAGGTAGCACCGGTAGAATCCCACCACTGTTTACAGCCCTCTGTAAGTGGTTTACAGAGTCAGCCTATCGCCCCTCCCCCCTCCAATGATCTGGGTCCTCATTTTAATGACCTTGGAAGGATGGAAGGCTGAGTCAACCTTGAGCTGGTGAGGATTGAACTCCTGGCAGTGAGCAATGAGTTAGCCTGCAATACTGCATTCTAACTTAGACTTAAAAAGACTTAGACTGACTTTATTGTTGCTTTGAATGTACGCTAATCAGCATACATTAAAATGAAATTTCGTTGCATACAGCTCTCAAAGCAGGGGTGAAATGCTCCCGGTTCGGACCGGATCGCCCAATCCGGTAGCGATGGCAGCGGGTGGTTCGGAGAACCAGTAGCAAAAATCCCTGTGCCCCCCACCCCCCTCATGCCCAGCTGAGCCGCACGATCATCAGAAGCTTTTTTTTTTTTAACTTGTAAAAGCATTTTTTTTTTTACAACCTATTCCAATGAAAAAATGCTTTTAAAAGTTAAAAAAAAAGCCTCTGATGATCGCGCGGCTCAGCTGGGATCGTCAGAGGCTTTTCAAAGCATTTTTTTCTGCAACCTCTTGGCTGAAGAGGTGGTTAAAAAAATGCTTTGAAAAGTCTCTGACGATCCCAGCTGAGTTGCCTGATCATCAAAGAGGCTTTTTAAAGCATTAGAAAAAAATGCTTTGAAAAGTTAAAAAAAAAAAGTTGGCCACGTCCACCCAGTCATATTAAACTCCCCCCACCAAGCCATGCCCACAGAACTGGTAGTAACAAATTTTACATTTCACCCCTGTCTCAAAGGGTCACCACCAATATACACTACATAAACATGACAAAATAAATAGATAAATAAATAATCATGCATATACCCAGATATATTAAATGTGTTACACCACAAGGGCTTCATCCATCCTAAGCCCCTCCTTCCCCAATTAGCCATATGTGACAGGACCAAGAACGGGGAGAGAATAAAATTATCTCCTTTTCCCCTTCTCACAATGACAATTTAGTAATGGATGCTTATTTTATTTTTTTTACTTATTTATTAAATTTTTAATAATGTTTGTATGGGAGGTGCATAAACCCTAATGTTAAAATATAGTAGAATCCTAGGAGAATATGTGTAGACATTCCCACTCTGCCTTCAGATCATGATTATGATTTCATATAACCATGATCTTTCCTGCCCTCCACATCTGCCTATATGCTATATTATTCCTTCTCTCTGTGTGCCAGTTGCTCTTTAACAGAGCTATGAATAAATGAATTGACCCTTGAGGGTTTCATGGTGATTGTACATACATACTTCTATTACCTGTTTAGTATCTTTTCATGCTTCTCTGTCCTGATATATTTGGCATTTACAATGAAGGACTAGATCCAGTTTCAGAGGAAATAAGGCAGAACTTTCCATGTTATAGAATTCTGGGGTTCTTATAAGGGAATAGAGCAAACCTTGATGTTCCAGCCCACCTATCTGGCCTATTGGTAATGCAGCCACTGTCCATAACAGCATTGGGTTTTCATGGAAGAGAAAGTCTAGAACTACCAGATCTAGGTATCCTTGTGAATGGAGCATTGAGAAGCATTGTGAGTCACAAGTCCTGAGGTTGTTCAAACTCCACCCCTTACATACTAAGATGCAACACTGCTATGCACATATGAAAGGGTTGAGCTTGTGTCACAATGTTGTGACATTGTTTTGTCTGAATAATATTACTGGAGCCAGAACCAATCAGAATAACAGAGTTGGAAGGGATCTTGTACGTCATCTAGTACAACCCCCTGCCCAAGCAGGAGACCCTACACCACTTCTGACAGGTGGAAATCCAGTCTCTTCTTGAAATCTTCCAGTGATGAAGCTCCACAACCTCTGAAGGCAACTTCTGTTCCATCGGTTGATTGTTCTCACTATCAGAAAATTTCTCCGTATTTCTAAGTTGAATCTCTCCTTGATCAGTTTTCATCCATTACTCCTTGTCTGGCCTTAAGATGCTTTGGAAAATAGGTTGATCCTCCTCCTCCTCTCTGTGACAGCCCCTCAAATACTGGAACGCTGCTATCATGTCTCCCCTTGTCCTTCTCTTCACTAAACTAACCATGCCCAATTCCTGTAACCGTTCTTCATATGTTTTAGCCTCCAGTCCCCTAATCATCCTAGTTGCTCTTCTCTGCACTCTTTCTAGAGTCTCAACATCTTTTTTATAATGTTATGACCAAAACCGGATGCAATATTCTAGGTGTGGTGTGACTAAGGCTTTATAGAGTGGTATTAATATCTCACATGATCTTGACTGAATCCCTCTGTTAATGCAATTTAGGATTGCATTGGCTTTTTTGGCTGCTGCTGCACACCATTGGCTCATATTTAATTGGTTGTCCACTAAGATTTGAAGATCACTATGACTTCAGGAATTATATCATTTGTATTAATAGTGATGTCAAACTTGTCAAACTTTCTCCATGCCGCTACAATGGATAACATGTGTCAGAGAGTTTATTTCATCCAGCCACTTCCTGCCTTATTTAGCTTTGCCAAAAGAATACTTGTGTGAGAGAAAAAATATATATCACCATGCTTCAATAAAAAGTCGTGTTTAGAATTTATCAATGTCTAATCTCCAGCTATGAAACTCAGAGTCCCATTTTATTTCCACAATAAATCTGATTAAATTAAAAGATCGTGGTCACCCAATTCACAGTATTTTACACAGATAAGCCTAAATGTAAAACTGTACAGTTGCAGGTCCAGATCAATGTTAAATTATAGAATGTTTCCCTAATCGGATGACTACCAGATATGCTTCAACTCCCCCTAATTCTTAGCCATCATGACTAATTAGGCTGGCTGTGAATTATGGCATGTTTGGGGAGGGAGCCTCAGGTTGGGGAAAGCTATGTCACATTATTGTGGCTCTTGAAGAGTGTAGCTGCATCTCTTAACAGGCAGTGGATTAAAACCCATGAGAATTTAGATGCATTGTTTAAGAATAATCATTAGATCAAGTTTCACTCACAGTCAGGTAGGACCCAGTGGAATAATTGTTCCACACAATAAAACAAAGACTGTGCAAAACGTGGCATAGGAAGATGGTGCTTTTGTAATCCGAAGTACAATATAATATTCTTCTGTATTTCCATCAAACATCCTCTTGTGAAATAAAATAATTGTTACTCACAGAAAACATAGGTATTTGACATATTGAAGGAGGATGTGTTGCTTAATACCAGGGCAATCTGTCTGTCTATAATGCAATAACAGCCGAAACCAAAATGACATTTGATCAATTCCAAATTACAAAAGGTACTTTTGGATGCAACCTATTGATTTAGTTGGAAATAGGAAGATTCGGAATGTCTGAAAAAAGAGTAAATCTTAGGCCGGTTGACTGAGCAAAATCAATAAAGTGATACGCAAAACATGTGGGGAAGGTAGAAGGCTGAATCACCAACTTTGGGTGATGTGTGAAGTTCCATTCCAGGTTCAATTGTAAAAAAGACCTTGCATCAAACCCTGAAGAAGTCAGACAAGACCGTTCTTTAAGAGTTCCAAATGTCCTATGTTTGCTATCTTTCCAGGACTCCAGGATTTATGGTTCTCCCCCACCCAATATACAAGTCTCCGCTTGTCATTTAGAGGTGCGTATTAGTATACTTATACTACAAAACAAAAAGTTATGAGGAAAGAGTTAACAAATTTAGATAGTATATTCTAGTATTGGTTCAGAGAACTTTCATCAGATAGTCAACTTGATGGAGATCAACTTGCAATGACAACTCTTGAATTTGTTCTTTTCTTCCCTCCTCATTTTTCTTCCTTTTTTGTTATGTCTTTCGGAGCGTAAGCTTACAGTATTGGAGCTGTTTTGATTTAAATCTGTGTAAATGTTACGCATTGTGTAAAGTGTTTTTGATGTAACTCTATACAGTAAGCCCAAATATTCATTAATGTTATTCTTCACTGTAGTTTTAAAACCATATGCTGGTGTAATTCAAATCAAATACAAATCTCTCAAAAGCAGAATGCAAATGTAAACAATAACATTAAATGACACGGAATGAACAGTTTTTAAAAAGTTTTATCTTGGCTAAGCAATTTTATTAGTGTTTCTTGATTGAATTCCTCCTTCTGCTAATTGGATTTTGCAACACCTGACTTTCTGGACTTAATGCTTTTTGGAACACAGGCTGGCCTTGTTCCCCTTGTTTTTGCTTTCTTCTACTCAGTGACTCTTGGCCATTTGCTTAATCTAATTCTGCATTTGCCAGTCTGAACTGCAGAAAGAGAACAATTAACATTGTGTTCCATGTGGTTGACTGGGTTTTGAAGATGCTATTGTCCCTAGAGAGAGCAGTGGATGTTCCACACCTGGGGTACAACCTTTTGAACAACTGATATGCATATGTCTGTTTGTTAGAATCATCTGGTTTGCAGGCCAAAAGTGCTGGAGACTCAACTATTCTGTTATAATCATAATGCTGCCAGTGGAGATACATCTTTGAGGCTACCATATTTCAAGTGCAAATATGGATGTTCCTATCTGGCAGCAGCAGAGAGACTAAGTTGTAATTAAGTGGTCATTTAGATTTTTCTAGTCTACAGATACAACCAAATTCAGATGAGCAAAATCCAGAAATGCTTTTGAGATACTACAGTCATTCCAGGTGCAATTCCAGGCTGCTTAAGAAATCGTGATTGTTCCTAATACAAGAAAATGTAAATTGAATAAGCTCAAGCAACATATATTTTCTAAAGCCATAATTAGATGGTGAAATATCTGACAATTTTTTGCAAGCCCGAACATCCAGCTGAATACATTTCTAATGGGAATATGTAAACTATAATTTCATTGAATTAGAATATAGTTACCAACCTCCATAGGCAAGGACATCGTACGTTTTGCTAAAATTACTTCCAGAATTAAATGAAATTACTTCCAGGAAGTAATTGGAGATGAGATAATACTTTAAAAAAAGGTAGATTTGGATCCTCAATTTTCTTGTTTTTTAATCAAATAACATTTCTGAGTGACATTCTAAAAGAATTCAACCATTTCTTCCAAGCTGCTACATAGGTTTCTGAATAGTTTGTTTTCCCTCTTCTACAAGTCTCAGATCTGTCTGTCTGTCTTTCTGTCTGTCTGTCTGTCTCTCTCTCTCCCTCTCTCTCTCTTTCTCTCTCTGTCTATCTATCTATCTATCTATCTATCTATCTATCTATCTATCTATCTATCTATCTATCTATCTATCTATCATCTAGCTATCTCTCTAGCTATCAATCATCATCTGCCACTCCCAGCAAAAGGAACTTTGAGCAGTGTAAAAGAAAGCTAGAAACTGTAAATAAACACATAAAGCCCCATCATTATTAATTATAAAAATAATTGAAAATACTATAAAAAAGAAAACAAACAAGGAAATAGTAGACAATGGATATTAATAATAATGGAGCTACTTCACAAATTGTACAATATGCTTGCTACAGCAGTGAAAATGAGGCACCCACTAAAATATCATCTCCCCTAGTTGTAATTCAGTTACTTGCTGACCACTTGAACATTTTTAGACTCTTATTACCTTTAGTAGCATTTCCTGTTTGGGGCCTCTGACCGTAATAAAGGAAGATGATTTATTTCTATTGAGTCACTGCATTATGGCAATAAATAACTTTCTACCTTCAAATAACAAAACATTAAATGCCAGGCAACTGACCGGCTTATATTGTCTAATAGAAGATTCCAATTGATTTTGCTGTTTATGTAGCACTTAAATCCAAGTCTTATTAATGTAAAAGGTGCTATTCTAATATCAAAATCTGTGGGATTTTTTTTAAACCATTTGCAATATTAGGAGATTGTCTTTCATATAAGAGAGGTATGTATATATTCACATATAAGCCCACTCGCAAATAAGCCAACCCTCACATTTTTAACTAAAATACAGTGAAAAATGTGCCACCTGCAGATGTGCCAACCCTCAATACTTTTAATACTTTAATTCTCACAATTGGTTTATCCATAGGTAATCCATGGATTATCTGTTTTCATGGTATTTTGGTGGAAAATTCGAAGGTCAGTTTAGATAAAGGACATAGGAGCACTTTTAAAAAGTATTACAACATATGTTTTGATTTATTGCTTTATTGTTTTATGATTGTTTTATAGTTATTGGTTTTGTTGTTGTGAGTATCTCAGAATTTCTTAAGATGGGCAACTATATAAATATTTTAAATCTATCAATAAATATTCTTGCTGATAAGCCCATTCATGGATTAGATGAAGCTATTATGATGGCATCTAAAATTTGTGAATGTATATGTTGTATGGTATGTCTTGAGGATTCAGGACTGAAGAATGGCAAGATAATTTGTGATTAGGTTTCTTGTCAAGTCAAAAAAAGAGAAAGGGAAGGAATTTCATATGGATATGAACACTTTTTAAAAACGTTTTTGAGGGGGAGGGAGGGAGAGAGGAAAGAGGGAAGGAAGGAAGGAAGGAAGGAAGGAAGGAAGGAAGGAAGGAAGGAAGGAAGGAAGGCCTACAAGAGATCTTCACAGATGTATGTATGTATGTAACTATGTAACTATGTATGTATGGCTGTATTTCAATGAGTGATAGCCATACTTCAATATAATCATCCAGAGATAATCTGCATTGATAACTGATTCATTCATAAGACACTGTAGGTAGTTCTTGACTTATGACCAGTTGTTTAACAACTGTTCAAAGTTACAACAGCTGATAAAGTACTCCTAGCCATCATAAAACATCATGCTGCTCCATCACCTGCAATCACCAAGTCCAGATTTCAGGCATTTGGCAACCAGTTCACATTTATAACTGCTTGCCAAGCACCCCACAATCATGTGATTGTCATTTTCTCTCTCCTCTGCTGGCTTCTCCAGAAAATCAATGGGAAAGCCAGAAGGAAAAGTTGCAAGCTGCAGCTGTCTCTGGGGGTTGGCTGAAAGAGCTGCCTGCTGAGTGGAGGTTAGCCCCTCCACTGGACTAGAGAAATGTGGCTCAAATTCCAAGGACCTGTTTCTTTAACCTGGCAGAAGCATGCTCTTTGGTGCAGGTGGAGAGCTCAGTCCCTCCTATGGGCTACAGAAAGAGGGCCTGAAGCTTGAAGATCCAAGTCCCACATCTGCAGCACAGCAGAGTTATTCTCTTCTGCACATGGAAGAGTGCTGGAAAGCTAGATTGCTAGACTTCGGAACAATGGTTTTCACTACCTTTCTAGTCTTCCTAGGGCAATTTGGAGAAGGAACGTTCCACCGATCACAAGAATGGGTCCCACCTGCAGGATGGTGCAAGGCATCCTTGGTAGGAAGGCAACACATCATATTAGCTGGGCGTACCTGCAGCTGCAGAAAAAGGCAAAGGTAAGTGGGCCCAGGCATATTGGAGCAGGGAGAGGGCTGGGGCTCCAAGGCCTGGTCAGGCAGAGAGTGGACGTGAGCTTCCTGGGCATGGGGGCATGGAGAGGGGCGCTCTGAGTGATCACTTAATGACTGCACCTGGAAGAGCCGAGATTATACTCATTGAACAAAATCATCATGTGGGCATGTCACTTAACTGCTTCACTAAAGGAGCAAGGTTCTAGTCCAATTGTGGCTGCAACTTGAGAACTATCTGAATAGTTGGGGCCATATATCTATACTTCTAATACTGAAGAAGACACCTTGTAGATATAAGCAGGGTAAGGAGAGTGCCCTGACCAGATGCCAATGCCTATGCAATAGGAATTTAGCTCAGAATAGTATGAAACTCTCAGAATATTAAAACTTGTCACAAAATGGAGAGACACCAAACAAGGTGTATCGCCGATAATGTAGCAGAACATTACAAGCTAGAGAAATTAACATCCCAAATAAGGTAAAAAGTAGCAATATTAGCAATTAATATATAGTTCAAACTGGCAAAAAACACTGCTAGGAATCATATTAGACTGATAATATGATTGAATGCCTGGAAGGTGAAATTAACTGAAATAGTGATTTAATTATAATTATTTCTCAGTGTAATGTTTCTATGGCGCGTCTCAGCGATCATTTCCATTTCTTCCACATTTAACTGCTTTTCCTACCGTCATATTTAAATAATGCACACTGAATACTGTTTCAATATACAGTAGACAAAGACACAATTTTGTCTTATTGGTGGTAGTGGTTATTGATAAACATATATGTTAAGATCCGCGGTGGCACAGTGGTTAGAATGCAGTACTGCAGTCTATTTATGCTGACTACCGGATGCCTGCAGTTTGGCAGACTGAATCTCACCAGGCTCCAGGTTGACTCAGCCTTTCATCCTTCCGAGGTGGGTAAAATGAGATAGTTGGGGGCAATATGCTGACTCTGTAAACCGCTTAGAGGGGGGCTATAAAAAGCACTGTGAAGAGGTATATAAGTCTAAGTGCTATTGCTATATGTTAAGAAATGTATAATGATAGAAATGATTATCCAAGAACAATGTTACTGTAAAGATGTCAATTGAATTTCAGTCTTCATCCTAAAATCATTCAGAAGCAAAAGTTAAGGGGGTTGAAATGAGACAGCTAATAAGTGAATGTCTGAAAGAAAGATAATCAGGAATAACCATCACACACACTATACTACAGAGAGAATATTCTGTGCAGTGTTTACTGTTCCCATATAATCACATTAATATTTCCAATTCCAACAACCCGATGCTTTCTTTGACCGATAAATGCATTTATAGCACATTTGACTATGAAGTGCTTGGTGCTCTCTGAGTTTGGTGATTTGCTTACAGTCATTTCATCACCCAACTAGGTAACCTCATCAGTGCCAGTGAGTGTGGGGTTTGCTCCCTGTTTATGTATACAGTTGTTTGCCCTTCCAGTATTGGTGGGGATGTGGTAAGCTCTAAACAGGGAGCAAACTCCACACTCAATGGCACCAATGATGTTACCTAGTCAGGCAATGAAGCGCCTGCAATCAAATAACTAAGCTTGGAGAGCACCAAGGACTCCATAGTTCAACACTGAGCTACAGATGTTCTCTTCTATTGGAGACTTGACTGCACCTAATCAAAATTTAAATGAGTTTTCCTACAAATCATAAATGTGACCTGCATTTAAGATAGTATCTCCAAGAAAAGAAGATGAACCATAAAATAGGATATTTCACTTACACATTCACTTACACCTGCGAATACATCCTGTTCATTGCCCAATTTTCCTGCCTTGCCAGCTAGAATTGCTGACATTAAAATACTGTATGTAAGGATTCTGCTAAATCTTCTCAAAATGTGTGTATGTGTTGCATTATGCAATGAAATCTCATTAAAGTAAGAGCTTGGCGGTTCATTTGTCATTTCGATTTGGACCCTGCCAGGGACATCTGTAGGAATGACCACACACAGCAGTACACCATTTAGAGAAAGCCTCAAAAATTAACTGAGTTCTCCCCAAACTCATTTTGAATCAACCTACATTCCTTTGATCACATCCACTAATGTTTCCCACCTGACATGGAACCAATATACTGAGCAATGAATGTCAGTTCCACTCTTCATCTTCCAGGCAGGGGGCCAATGAAAGAAAACAAAAAAAACAAAACAAGAATCAGCTGGATGACCTGAAGAGTTTTTCTTAACAGTGTTTGAAAATGTTGCAATAGTTTGGCATGGGTGGTTAATCTTGCTAGCAAAAATGTGCCCAGGCTTGACTGAAATGCCATATTATGGCATTAGCGCGGCTTATAAAAGTGAATCCCTACTTTTTGAATTTTAATAGTAATTAGGAGTCCAGTTGAACAGTTGGTTTTAAATCTAAAAACAGCTGAATGCTGTGTGCTTAATCATGCGTTTTTCCATATGTTAATAATTAGAATTGTGTTGAACAGCAGTGCTCCAATTTAAGATTTCTTGTTCCTAAATTAATCCCCTCTCGTCTTGTTCTGTGCAAACTTCTAATAACTACCTTGGACTTTCACTTTTTAGCAGGCCTTATCTTTTTATGATATCTGAAACGACAAAAATGGGCTGACCTAAATTTGCTTTAAGCCTCCTTCAGCTCCTTTGGAGAGTTCTCTTGCCTGATAGCACTAGTAGTAGCTATGGCAAGGGGTTCTGCCTATGCCAATGCAGCATACCTGAGTGACAGAAGACAGCAATAGCACTTAGACTTATTTCTAGGTTCTACCATATCGCAAGATCTAAAATGGACAGCTAACATCAAAAACATCATCAAAAAACACAACAAAGAATGTTCTTTCTGCACCAAGTCAGAAAGCTCAAACTGGCCAAGGAGCTGCTGATACAGTTCTACAGAGGAATTATTGAGTCTGTCATCTGCACCTCCATAACTGTCTGGTTTGGTTCTGCAACCCAACAAGACAGACAGAGACTTCAGAGGATAATTAGAACTGCAGAAAAAACAATTGCTACCCACCTGCCTTCCATTGAGGACCTGTATACTGCACGAGTCAAAAAGAGGACTGTGAAAACATTTACAGACCCCTCACATCCTGGACATAAACTGTTTCAACTCCTACCCTCAAAACGACACTATAGAGCACTGCACACCAGAACAACTAGACACAAGAACAGTTTTTTTCCCAAACGCCATCACTCTGCTAAACCAATAATTCCCTCAACACTGTTAAACTATTTACTAAGTCTGCACTACTATTAATCTTCTCATCTTCTCATCGTTCCCATCACCCATCTCCTCCCACTTATGACTATATGACTGTAACCTTGTTGCTGGTATTCTTACGATTTATATTTTTATTGTTTCCTGATTGCTTATTTGTACCCTATGACTATCATTAAGTGTTGTACCTTATGATTCTTGATGAACGTGTCTTTTATGTACACTAAGAGCATTTGCACCAAGACAAATTCCTTGTGTGTCCAATCACACTTGGCCAATAAAAATTCTATTCTATTCTATTCTATTCTATTCTATTCTATTCTATTCTATTCTATTCTATTCTATTCTATTCTATTCTATTCTATTCTATTCCATTCCATTCCATTCCATTCCATCCCATAGTGCTTTACAGCACCCTCTAAGCTGTTTATAGAGTCAGCATATTATCCCCAACAATCTGGGACCTCGGAAGGATGGAAGGCTGAGTCAACCTTGAGCCAGTTAGAATCAAACTGCTGGCAGTCATCAGAATTAGCCTGAAATACTGCATTCTAACCACTGTGCCACCACAGGCAAAGTGGAAAGGGTTGGATGATGTTGAATGCCACTCAGGGTTGAATGATATTGAACGCCACTCAGAGTCGATTTTGGTGATATGTCTAAATTAAATAAATAAATAAAGTAAAATATATAAATAAATAATGTTCAGTGGGTCTCTAGTGACCAGTCTGCACCAATGGGTTGCAGATTCATTTCTATGGTAAGTATTAGAAGATGGGCAGGATAAGGTCATGATCATGGCCAGATGTGGTAGAATCTCTAGCTAGAATGGGAGGGAGGAGTGAAGAAATTGGTGAGCATAGAGTAGCAGGAAGTGACATAGACCTGATTCTCCCCAAATTCCTGAAGCCCTTTTCTCACTGTTCTCAAGAGAATGCAGTCAGGCTGTCAAGATTATTGTAAATAAATCTGCAACAATACAGAAGCAATGCTAATCAACTCACAGTGTCATTCTGGTTCTTTTTGCCTAACATCAGGAAAGTTTCAGTTAATGCCACTGTGGCCCATTCTGGAGTGGAAGGAGCTGGCTTCTGTGACACATTCTCTTATCACCACACATTGGTAGATCTCTGGAATGGACTCTACATGGGGCTGTCTTTAAAGACAATTCAGAAATTATATTGCCTCTATCTTCCAGGCTTTGCATTGGGTACCTGTAGGATTCCAGGTGCAATTTAGAATGTTGATTTTAATTTATAGCATCAAATTATAGCTTGGTAGAAAAGGAATTATAGGACAATAGAGTCCTATAATACAATAGCCTACAACAGAGTCAACCTGTCCAAGGAAGCCCTATTGGAAATTATATTGCTGGTGCCCCATTTTGATAATTCTATGTACAGAGTGTATGTTTATAGACAACTGAGGAGTTGGATTAAGGTAGACATTGAAAATTTGCAAGACATTTTAAAAATGGAATATTTTCTTTTATTAAAACAATGAGCTAGTGCTTTAAGGAAGGTTAAGTAAGTGTATTAGGATCATAAAATGAGATCAACCAAATCAAAATATTATTTTTCGTATCTAATGAAAGAGAGCAGGATGTCAACTTCATTATATTGGAAACAAAATGCCAATGAATTACAAATTCATTGTCCAATGCAAATATTGTCCTATTTTTGTTTCATATTTTTAAATATGTTAATATCATGTTCAGAAGAAAAATAAGTTAATGTAACATTGAGTAGCATGCTGAAAATCAGGAACCTACCAATTCATGAAGCACTTTGGATTTATCACTCAGCATAGTTAAGATGGCTTTGTTCTGTTACAAATCTATTATAGTTGTTGACTTGATGATAGTCTTTACCAGGGATGGGCAACTGTGGGCCCTTTACAACCTGTGGACTTCAACTCCCAGAATTCCTGAGCCAGTTGCCCACCCTGGTCTTTATCTATGCACTGTTTGTCTACTAATATAGCATGAAAGACTGACAAATAACTCTGCATGATCACAGTTTATCTCCTCATAGTTTTTCCATCTCAGGCACTAGGTTTGAAATTCCAAGGCATATAATGAAAGGGTATAATTAAGTTAATGTTGCTTCTGTTTTCTTGATTTTCTCATTCTAAAATGCAGTGGCATTATCATGCCACAACACTTTTTCTGTGTAAGTAAAAAAAAATCTAGCCTCAATAAAATTACAGAGTAAGAAACTTCTGCTTAATGAATCTGATTGTTATAGCATAAAATAAGGTCAATTGGTCTTCTCACCTTTGGCTTAGTCTACTTCAGTGATGAACTTGAATTCAAGTTTTCTTAACTTTGTACACAGCATATAGTAAAGCTGGGCTGAAAAATTCTTGGTTTCCTGTTGCTCAGTTAAATAAAAAAAGAAATTGCTTTTGATTTCTTTTTCCTGCAGAGGAAATCAGCTTCACTAAAACTAAGGACATTATCCATCTTTCACTGTAGAGCCAGCTATTTTTCAATCCACAATTGAAATTACATTTCTCAAACTACATTTAAATGCCAGGAAAAATAATACAAAGGAAATCCACTATATGTATTTTGTAGAGGAGGAAAAGCAGAGAAGATGCAGAGCTGGGTTTGGGGGGAGGGTGTCCGTGGGAAGACGAGGTGTCAAAAAGTCAACTGGGTGCTGCAACTGTGCAAACAAATTGTCTGCCTCATAGACATGTTAAAAAAAAACCCAGAGCTTCAAAGAATGGAATGGAATGGAATGGAATGGAATGGAATGGAACGGAGAGGAGAGGAGAGAGGAGAGGAGAGGAGAGGAGAGGAGGGGAGGTGTGGGGAGAGGGAGGGGAGGGGAGGGGAGGGGAGAGGAGAGGAGAGGAGAGGAGAGGAGAGGAGAGAAGAGAAGAGAAGAGAAGAGAAGAGAAGAGAAGAGAAGAGAAGAGAAGAGAAGAGAAGAGAAGAGAGGAATAACTTTATTGTTATTTTGAATGTACAGTAATCGGCATACATTAAAATGAAATTTCATTGCACACAGCTCTCAAAGGGTCACCACCTCCAATATACACCATATAAACATGAATGAATAAATAAATAAATAAATAAATAAATAAATAAATAAATAAATAAATACAAAATTACGTTTATTACCCATATATATTATATGATCCAGAGAAACAACACAGTCTAGTATACATGTACATACAATTGCAAGGTTAAGGCCACTATCTTGTCTTTTTGGATATTCTTCTATAGATGTCCTTATGCAGAGGAAGAAACACGCAGTGGCAAACAGGCATACATTAGCTGTCTCGACCACCTTGTAATTGCTAGAAGATAATGTCAGCTCAAATCCTCCCACCCCATATTCTAAAGTTACCTTGAAAATTAGACAAGAGAACAAACCTGAGGGCAGTAGACCTTCTGCTGTTGCTGAACTTTCATGTAAATTTAGATTTGAGTTCCAGAATAATAGAATTATGGGGACAAAGTGAAATATGTTCATCGAGTCACAATAGTTTTTTTAATTTTACGCATCTTACGCATCTTCCGCCGTGCCCTAAAAACGTTTTTATTCCAACAGGCTGATCTGGCCTAACTCTCCCTTTTAAATTGGCTTTTAAATTGGGTTTTAAATGTTTTTTAGATAAATTGGATGTCTTAATTTGTTTTTTGAGCCTAAATTATTTAATCTGTTTTTAATAGTTTTTTAACTTTTGTATGTCTTTGTATTTTATTTTGGCTGTTCATTGCCCTGAGTCCTTCGGGAGTAGGGCGGTATACAAATATGATAAAAACAAAAAAAAAATAAATAAATAAAAATTTCTATAGTCATCTGTTTATTAAGGGGAAAAAAACCACTCTAGAGTAAACTGTACCTAACCTTGAAAGTAAAGACCAAAACCTTGGAACAAAAAATGCTTAATATTCTCACTTTAATTGTGACAGACCATTGTATCTCAGTTTAGGCGTAATTAAAGACTAAACAGAAGCCGATCAAGCAGAAAATAAATATTGCAGTCTATGATACTCAAGATCACATTAATAGTTCTTTACCTCAGTGACAATTTCCTTCTCAATTTAACCTCGAAGGGCCATTTTAATTCTCTCCGCTTGTCTTTTCAGATCTTCAAGAATATAAAACAGAATACTTTTTTTGTGGTTCATTTCACTGCTAGTTGGTTTATGCAGTCACGTTAATAGATTATTGCTCATCACCAGTGCCTTTCAAATGACTGTACTCCAATGCAGACACATTATATGCATTTTCTGCATCACAATATATGTGTGTGTGTGTGTGTGTGTATACACAGAAAGAGGTTTGCATCCAGTGATGGCACTTATTGGACTGGTCCTACTGGTGGAATAATTTAAGGTAATTGTCCATGTTTTCCTTACTTGGAAGCTTGCTGTGCTGTCTAATACCATTGCTACAATATTTGGAAAATCCTTCAAAGCAATATGAAAAGTGAAATGAAGAGAAATTGAGTAAAGGGGAAGGATTATCAAACAACATTTACAGGAGTCCCTGATATATCTAAGTGTGGTTAAAATGAACTCTTCCATTCATGATTTGGTAGATCTGGATTTGAGCTATTTGCACTTTTGCTGGGATTACTAGTGAAGCAAATCAATGAATTATTTATGGAGGCCCCAAAATGATGAATCACCAGGTTCATACTGTATCCATCAAGACTTCTTGAAGAACTGACATATGAAATTTAATCTAGAGTTAAAGGAGAAGCGTGAAATGAATAAATTCCCTGAAAACTTCAAATCATGTATTTTTAAGGATTGCAAAGAGCTCCAACAGGGAATTTAAAAAAAAAAAAAAAACACACACACAAACCTGATGATTGGCAGAAGAAGAAGATAAAGGAGCAAGAAAGAGAGAGGGAAAAAAGAGAGAGAAAGAGAATGGTGGTCTTGCCAGGTAAGTCTAAAATGATGAAAGTACATTGGGGGAAAATATCCTGATGTATGTAGGTGGGATATGAACTGGTAATACCTACCAGGGAAAAGATCTTGGATCGTGATACAAATTAAAAGCTGTACCCCATTTATATAAGTGATAAATACATCAATAAGCAAATGCCTTATAAGATATAATTAGATAAATGCTGCTGGTGGTGATTGGAAGTACAGGCAGTCCTTAACTTACAACCATTTGTTTAGGGATTATTCAAAGTTAAAATGGTACTGAAAAAAAGTGGTACTGAAAAACCTATGACCGTTTTTCACACTTATAACTGTTGCAGCATCCCCATGCTCACGTGATTAAAATTCGGACGCTTGGCAACTGGCATGTATTTATGACGGTTGCGATGTCCCAGGGTCATGTGATCATTTTTTATGACCTTCAAACAAGCAACGTCAATGGGGAAGCCAGATTCACTTAACAACCATGTTATTAATTTAACAACTGTAGTGACTCATTTAATAACTGTGACAAGAAAGGTTGTAAAATGGGGCAAAGTTCACTTAACAATTGTCTTGCTTGCTTAGTGGGAATGGTAAGTCAAGGACTACCGGTTCCTTTCCCTAGATGAATTTGAAATTTCAAGTACATCTATTCCAGGGGTGCTATTCAGCAGGTTCTGACAGGTTCTTGAGAACCGGTAGCGGAAATTTTGAGTAGTTCGGAGAACTGGCAAATACCACCCCTGGCTGGCCCCAGAGTGGGGAGGGAATGGAGATTTTGCAGTATCCTTCCCTTGCCATGCCCACCAAGCCACACCAGACCCACCAAGCCACGCCCACAGAACCAGTAGTAAAAAAAATTGAATTCCACCACTGATCTATTGTTATAGTTTGCCCTATATTGCAGAGTTCATAGAAGTAGGTTAAGAAATTAGTGTGATTCCCAAGGAAATGGAGGGTATGTATGTATGAAAGACAGACCTTGAAGTTAGCTCTCAGTCCATCAATCACTGGGAATCACATATTGGCTAAGTTTAATTGCCTTTCTCCTCCATGCCCCTCTCTCCTTGTTCATTTTCACCAGGAGAGTGGCAGATTAAAGAATATAGTGGCAAGATTGGCTTCTCTTTGGTTCTTCTGCTATCGCTTTGTGTCTGTGTCTGTCAACTTTAAACCAAGTGTGTTTGTGATTGGCTTATCCATGTGTGTCGCAGACAAGAAAGAATGCTGGGTAGTGACATGAAGCCTAATAACAATGATTTTTCTCTATAAGGAAGCTACTTCTAAATTGCCAGCAATTTTATGAACATTTAGGGCAGGCTCTTTTTATCTCTTGAGTACACAATCCCTGGTTTAAACCATCCATTTGGGCTTAAAATACCTATGTTTAATTTTAATACAAGAGAGAATAAGGAAAGGGACCTTCACCAACATGGTGGCTCCCAGTGGTGAGTTGCCCCCAGTTCAGACTGGTTCACAAGAACCGGTAGTAAAAAGGGCAGGAGGCTCCACCCACTGACCCGGATGTCATGCGCACGTGTGCATGATGCGAACCGGTAGTAAAGGTAAGTAGAACCAACCCCTGGTGGCTCCAAACTTAGGTATTGATTGTGTTCATGTAATTATTATTATTTTTTAAAGGTTTTTATTAAGTTACATAATTATACAATTCAACAAGTTTCGTTTAAGCTGCGGTTTTTACATATGCACAAATTTATATACATGGTGTCTCTTGAATTACTTGATTAATTTAATATTTACATTCTCTCTCCTTTTACTTTTTGCGTCTACCTTCCAGCCACTTATACCACATTTCCCACACTGTGTAAAATTCTGAATTTTCTTTCTCGTTTATTACATGGGTTAATTTACACATCTCTGCGCATTCTAATATTTTTCCAATTATATGCTCCTCCGGTGGCTGTCCTTTCTCTTTCCAGTACTTTGCATACATTATTCTAGCTGCTGTGGTAATGTGCATGATTAAATATTTCTTTTCCTTCCGATGTGGGTGTGGCCAGGGTGACGTGACTTGGGTTGGGGGCACCTGTAGTGGCATGAGTGCTCTGCCAGCAAAAACGGAGCTTGGCCCTCGCGAGCTCCATTTTCAGCTGTGATGGCCTCCTGCAACCCTCTGTCAGCAAAAATGGAGCTCAGGAGGGGCACACACAGCCCTCCCGAGCTCTGTTTTCACTGGCAGAGGCTTCAGGCTGGCCGGTCCTTCACTGTTTCCAGGAAGGCCCCATGGGCCAGATCTAAGCACCCTGTGGGCCGGATCTGGCCCCTGGGCCTTGACTTTGAAACCCCTGCAATAGTGACTTTTTTGCACTACAAGAATGGCTTCCACTAACGGAAGAATGGAGCTGCTTGCATCCTTTGGGGACTGAACTTTTACTTTTATATCCTTTTTTTTTTGCATTCCAAGGACCACAGGCAATAGTGGCTAGTGATGCAGTGACACTATTGGACTGGGTATAACAGAATTTTGCAGTTTGCTTGGTGAATTTACAGTGGTTTTTTTCTGGGCAAAGTAACCGTATAAAAGCTTTGCGAAAGCTTCAGGTTTCTATTTTCCACTTAAAAAGACAAATGGTTCTTCTGCTCAGAGGTGCTACATTGCTACCCCAATTTTGTTGCTGCAGTCTCTAGAGTTCTAGATTGACCACTTATGTCTAGACAAAGAAGGACATCCAGTGTTTTCTATTCGCTATTGGGATGTCTTTCAAAACTAAGGAGCAGGGGTTTTTTTAGAGACAAGGGGAGCCTCAGTCAATAAAGGAGATTGATAAAAAAATTAGCATTCCCACTAGGCATGAATACAAATGCTTTCCACAGATGCAAAGTCACTACTGGATACAACCCAGTGTTGCTTTGGCATTTATAGGTAGATACTTTAATAAAGTTTTGTACATTTATTTCACATCCACAACTATTCCAACGGCTACCTTTGCCAAATATCTGTTTGCATGTCTTCGTGCAAATAAATTAATAATTACCGTTCTCCTGATAGCTGTAATGCTGCAGCATATAGATTGGGGGGGGGGGGCTTAAAAAGTAATTTCTTCAAAAGAAAAAATTAAATCAAATTGATAGAATATCAATCTTATCACTAAACTATCTTTAGCAGGTAGGGAAGGGATTAATAAAAGTAAAAGATTATTTGAGCAGAGCAACTTGAAAGGGGAATATATTTTATGGATTTCAAATAAGTGATGTTCTCTAAATATAGGATTTCAAGGCCCCGACTGAGCTTGTCACGGTCTATGTGCATATTAAATAAACTGTTTCATGTATCCTTTATGATGGCTTCTTATGAAATCAGATGGGGACAGAAATATGTCTCGTTGCCACTTTGTTAGAACAAGCCTGTTTGTTAGAACAATCCAGACACAAAAGTGAGGACTTTTGTATCTGGATAAGAACTTTAGAAGAGTCTCCTATTTGCCTTGAATGAGATCCATCTTGCAGGATCACTCCCCTTCTATAGTAGTCAGAAATATTTGGTGCCAACAAAAAGAGCATATTGGAGGTAAATTTAACTCCTCCCTAGAAGATCCTTTCTCCCAAGGCTTTCCAAGTAAAAGAGAATTGCAATAACCCAAGGGTGTCAAACTCGAGGGCCACAGGCTGGATTCGGCCCACGGGGTGCTTAGATATGACTCATGGGGCTACCCTGGAAACAATGAAGGACCGGCCCATGGTGCCTCTGCCAGTGAAAACGGAGCTCTGGAGGGCCGTGTGCACCCCTGAGCTCCGTTTTCACTGGCAGAGGGCTGAAGAAAGCTGTCACATTCCCCCAGCCCCACCCAGGCCACCACATGTGCCCCTGACATGAGTGATATCAAGCTGGCCATGCCCACCCTGGCCACGCCCACTCCGGCCCTCTGAGGTCAAACACAACCCTGATGTGGCCCTCAATGAAATTGAGTTTTACACTCCTGCACTATTGGATACAATCCAGTAAGTCAAAATAAGCCAATATAAAGATAGACATAATAATTACATGAACACAGTAAATATCTATGTTGGAGCCACCATGTTGGTCAAGGTCCCTTTCCTTATTTTCTGTTGTGTTAAAATTAAATGTGGGTATTTTAAGCCCAAATGGATGGTATAAATCTGGGATTGTGTACTCAGACATAAAAAGAGCCTGCCCCAGCTGTTCATAAAATTTCTGGCAACTTAGAAGTAGTCTGCAATAACCTGCCATCAGTCAGACTAAACCTCCTGACATCCCTAGTCTCTCTAGCATGAGACCTTAGATTTTCTACCCAAATGTCTCCCTTTAGTCCAATTCAAGGAAAAAAGAATGGAAAGTTCTTGGCATTCTCCAGATATACAGAAAATAACCAACCTTGTTTCAACCCTGGGACATTAAGTGTAGTCGTATAATCTTGCATATTATAATATGGGGACAATTTTAATGAGAAATTCCCTACTAATACCAAAGCTGTAAAATCTCAGCTATAAAAAGGAGTTTCTAGGGAAAAGAAAAATCTAGAGGAAAACAAAGAAAGGCAACAATCATACCGATAGAATTCCAAATACCCTTAGTCTAGATAAATTAGTTCCTTATTATCTCCTTGAACAAGCTCTTGAGTTTCAACCCATATGATTGCAAAGAGGATACTAGACAGATGTCATAGAAAATTGAGATTATATCAATAGGACATCATGTCATCGTGATATTGAGCCTCAAAGCCCTGTCTTAGCCTACTTACTTCCTATGTCTGAAAAAAGGATTTAAGACACTGTTTGATAAACATTTATTTATGGATGGATTTATGGTTGGATGGAGATTCTCTACCCCGCCACTCCTCATTTTGATGTTGTACTATTCTTCTTTATGGACTAATGTATATTGCAGATTATTCCTCTTTCCATACATTCTACACCTTTTCTTCACCCCCTCTAAATACCTTCTGTGTCCATGGACCATGGCCACAGACCACCAAGACTTGACTCAATATTTAAATGATAACATTTCTTCAACCCCCGTAATGACATTGTGGGCCCCCTGGGGGTCCTCAGACCACAAGTTGTGAACCACAGTTCTACACCATTCATTCTTGCAAAGTTCTTGTCTCAAAACAATATTAAATTATATTGAAATATTTATAGTTGGAAACAATGATACTAAGGAACACTTGAAGAAAACATCTGTGTGTAATTTGAGATAAAATACATAGGTCCATTTCAATAAATAATTTGGTCACATGCTAAGGAGCATACAAAACAAATATTAAACAAAAATTTTACTTAAAACCTTTATTCACTTTTTAATGCATTTACCCCATTCCAATCCTATGTGTATAGAGTGATGTACTTCAAAGTTACATGAAAATGTTTTAGAGTGGGAATATATATTTATCACAGCTCATTGTCATTTTGATGTAAACTCAGGTAGGAATAAAAAAAAGCAGGAAACAATGAGATACTCTCTAACTCTTTCTACAATATGAAATGTTTATGAAATGTTTTTCCAAGCTTATAGAGAATGCAATTCTGATGCTAAGGTTTACAGAACTATTTCAGTTTGGAAAATTCTGTTGAAAACACCAAGCAAACCGGAGAAACCAGGAAAGCCATAGAACAACAGGTGTTGCGTTTAGTGGATAAAAATTAGTTCTCAGTCTAGATTTAATTAAAAGCACGTCAAGGGAAACCTGTTTTTGTGCCAGGCAGTTCATACAATGCTAAATGAAGGCTAGGTGTAATTTCCTTCAACGGCCTGTCAACAGCCAGAAAATATCAAGGTTTCCTATCAAACGCTAAAGGAACAATTTAATGCACCCTGTTGCAATACTTCACCAAGTTTTCTAAGACACTTTTTCCTTTTATACTGAATGGCCAGGGATGGGCTGCTGGAGGTTTGCAGGGTTTCAGGAGAACCTCTAGCTAAGATTCTGTGCATTTTGGAGAACCCCCAAATCCCACTCCTGGCTGGCCCTGCCCACCCCACCCCGCCCCTCCCAGGAGTCCCCATGTGGCTGGTTTTGGATGCAGGTAAGTGCAGGGTATGCGGGGAGGCTCAGGAAGGGTGAGAAACAGGCCTACCGGAAGTTCGGGAAGGCCTCCAGAAGGCCTCCAGAGCCTGTAGAAGCTGTTTTCGCCCTCCCAGAGGCTCGAGGAAAGCCTCCGGAGCCCGGGAAGGGCAAAAATGCACACACACACCCGCTGTGGTGCAGGAGACTGACTAGGCCACACCCACCATGGCCACACCCACCCAGCAACTGGGCAGAGAACCCCTTGCTAAAATTTTTGAAGCCCTTTTCATTTTTTGAAGTTATACAACTGTGAATGGCAGTTGTATAATTTTAAGCAATTCAGTTATTATAAGAAGCAAATAATATATTGGAAGAATGTCAACAGATGCCATTCTGGTCCAGCAGGAATTGTTGCTGGTTTTTTTTTAACCATTTAGTCATTTCCGACTCCTGGTGACTTTGCAGACAAGTGCCTTCCATGCTACCCTATCAAACAGAGCTTCTTTCAATTGTTGTATGCTCAATTTTGCATCAGATTTGATGTTATCGAGCTAGTGAGTTCTTTGTCAGCAGGAACTGAGGATATTCTAAATGTCTGATAGGTCACAGGTTCTCTTAAAGTTAGATTATGCCAAACATTTCTCCTGCCTGGAAATAACGTTTTTTGCCTACTTGGATAAATATATTTTGGGAATTGATGACTTATCATTTTCATGACTCTTCTGCAATATCAGTCACATCAGAGGAAGTGGATTACAGTCCCAAGGACTTGTTCTAATGGATGGCCCCATCTTTAAAGTAACCATTAGTTTCATCAATCACCTCACCAAAGATAGATTGGTAACAAAGACGGCACCTGTTCCCCAAAGCTTATCGTTTGAAAGAGAGAGCAGCAGAATCGCAGGATGAGGAAAGAGGAATAGGGACTGTTGTCAGGGAAGAAGAGCAGAACAGCTGGGAATGAAGATTGAGAGCATCCTACACAAAGGGGATGTGGGGAAATACTCGAAAAAGCAGTTCAAAGAACAAAAAGAAGATGTATCTGTTCAGGTTTTGGCTGCTGGAGGAAAATGTCCTACATCAGCATTAAACAGCCACAAATATTTTGTTTTCGCCTAGGATGAAGTTGCTCAAAATTGCTTGGACCTCAGACAAGCTCTTTAAATTATGCATTGGAGAAAATATTAATAGCAAGCAATTCCTTTGGGTTTCATGTACCATCTCCAATCAGCTGCCCAGTGAATTCGGAAGGATAAGACTAATGGTATACCCTTCCTTCCTTCCTTCCTTCCTTCCTTCTTTCTTTCCTTCCTTCCTTCCTTCCTCCCTCCCTCCCTCCCTCTCTCTCTCTCTCTCTCCCCCTCCCTCCCTCCCTTTCTCACAGCAATGCAATGTTGTCTTGGATTGGCTTCTTCTAAATTTTTGACTGTTAGTCCAGATAATAAGTTTCTTCAAAGTGAACTTAGAATGTGTAAGTTCTTTTTATGTATTAAGAAAAGACTTAAGAGTACTCTTCTTTCAAACATCTACAGGTAGCCCTCAATTTATGACTACAATTGAGCCCAAAATTTGTGTTGCTAAGTGAGAAGTTTGTTAAATGAGTTTTGCTCCATTTTATGACATTTCTTACCACCATGTTTAAGGGAATCAACTGCAGTTGTTAAGTTATTAACACAGTTGTTAAGTGAATCTGGCTTCCCCATTGACTTTGCTTGTCAGAAGGTTGCAAAAGGTTGCTTGTCAGAAGCGATCAGTTGACCCTGGAATACTACAACCGTCATAAATATGAAGCAGTTGCCAAGATTCTGAATTTTGATCACATAATCATGTGAGTGCTGCAACACTTGTAAGTGTGAAAAATACTTTTTTCAATGGCCTTGTGACTTTGAACCGCCACTAAACAAACTGTTGTAAGTAGAGGATTACCTGTATGAGTAGGCAACTTCAGACAACATTTGGGTTTGTTTTCTTGAGTTTTCAATGAACAGTGTAATGGCTAATCTTGAATTTTGACCGATGGCTAAACTTGTCCAGCTGGCAAAACTTGCCTTCTTCCTAGTCACATCCTACATTAAGAAGAATTGGGGAGGGGGGGAGGTTTGTGAAATTAGCTGATGACATTTGATGGGAATGTCATAAAACAAAAATAGGAAGTCCATTAATCCTTATTCTGTATACCATAAGAAAGAACAGCATCATTTGCTAGTGTTGTGCTTAAGGCAGGGTAGGAATTGGCAGTTGGAACATAGCATTTTGTGTTCAAATGTTTTTTTTTTTCTGCTGATTCATAGACTGTTGGATAGTGTTTGAAGTCACTTTGAGAAACAGCTAACAAAGGCACTTGTCAAATCTACTGAATATATGATTGGAGGCAGGAGAAGGACAGGAACAAAGACATAGGACCCAGTAGTAGGGTTGGGCATCATTCAGAGCCTGGACTAAATTGGATTAGATCTCTTGAAATAGGAACCATGATATGGGATGGGACCTTTAGAGTTTATATCATAATTTATATCCTGAATTAATACTTTATCAGAAGAGAAGAAGAATGCTCACTATATTAAGATCTTCCAAGGAAGGAGTGGAGCTTTTGAGAATCCCTATTTGAGAATGATCTATGATCTCAGTTTAAGTCATCAAGGCAGAGAGCAACAGTATTCTAATGATCCTTGATGGAATTGTAAAAAATGTAGTCTGTATTTCAACTAGTTCTGCCTAATAGAATAATTAATTATTCATTTCCATGAACTTTCATGAGTGCTCCAAGGTCAACAGGGGCATGAAGACTCTCCATCTGTTCCCATCAGGGGTGGGTTCTAAATTTTTTTACTACTGGTTATGTGGCTTATTTTGTGGGCATGGCTTGGTGGTGGGGGTAATGTGACTGGGTGGGCAACTTTTTTTTTTTTTTTACTTTTAAAAGCACTTTTTCTACAACCTTAAGAGGTTGCAGAAAACAATGCTTTGAAAAGCCTCTGATGTTCCCAGCTGAGCTGCGGGATCATTAGAGGCTTTTTTTTTTTTTAACTTTTAAAAGCATTTTTTCAGCCGAAGAGGTTGTAGAAAAAATGCTTTTAAAAGTTTTTTTTTAAAAAGTATCTGATGAGGTGGGCGGGGTAAGCAAGTGGCAACCGGGCCGGGGACTGTTTCGGGGGCGTGGCCAGCCAATGTTATTACCAGTTCTCGGAACTACTACAAATTTTTACTACCAGTTCTTGCGAACCGGTGCGAACCAGGAGCAACCCACTACTGGTTCCCATCCTTTATGAAGGAACCTCTGTTCCTGTGTTTAATCTCTTACAGGTATGGAAGGCTTACTAAGAAAAGCCACCTAGGTTGACTGGCAGTAGGAAGGATATTGGACTTCATAAATCCACTTGAATATGAAGTTTGGGTAGTGATTAATTAATGAATTCCCCAGAACCTGTAAGCAAGAGGCAGTGGCAAAGAGATTTGGAGCATGGAGCAATTACATATGAATGTAACAGCTGTCCTGGAGAGTTGAACACAATTTACCAAGAGCCTTAGGATCTTGATTTGAGAAGATCTTGTCTTCCTTCACATTCATCCGCATAGATCTTCATCCTCTTTTTTTCTGTTTGGTCTTATATGATCTATTAGAATCAAAGACAAAGTAGCAGGTAACTTCCACTATGTCTAGCATCATTGTTTGGATAATGACTAAGTCATTCTTATTTATTTATTATTTTATTTGTTATTTGGGCTTGTATGCCGCCCTCTCTCCAAAGGACTCAGAGCGGCTCACAACAATAAATACAAAATTCAATTATAAAATATAACAAATATAAGAACCCATTAAAATCACATTTAAAACCCCTTCAATCCAATCCGGCCAGGCCAAATAACCATGTTTTAAGATCACGGCGGAAGGAGCGAAGGTCAGGAGCCACCCGGAGTTCCAGGGGGAGCTGATTCCACAGAGTAGGCGCACCCACAGAGAAGGCCCGCTCCCTGGGAGTCACCAGTCGACACTCTCTGGCCGACGGGACCCCAAGGAGGCCCTCCCTGTGAGAATGCACTGGGTGATGGGGAGCTGTCGCTGGCCGCAGATGGTCTGCCAGGTATCCTGGGCCTAAGCCATTCTTAATAGGAATTAGGAAGATTCTATTTAACCAAACCTGTCTCAATTATCTAGTTGATAATTGTATCAACTACAGATTTGGGGACTTAATATCCAATACATTTGGAGGGCACTGGGTGGGTGGGGAAGGTGTCCCAGCCAGGGTGCCAATCCTATTTCCAATCACAAGACCAATGATACAAGTGTAAAAAGAAAATCATTTTTGAAATACTTTTTAGGCTGTCATCAAATATCTAGGCTTCATAAGTGCCGCTGAAGCATTATGAATGCATCAGCCACTTGAGGATTCTTGCCTACAAAAGAGACGGTAGGAGGCTTTGGCCACCCAGTCAATCATTTTTCTTCCAAAGATACAGTAGACTCAGCCATGCATGCCAACACTGAAGGGTTATTAATTAGAAGCTAGTTATTTTCCACATTGATGTGCTGTACAAGCAGCTAGAGAAGAGTTGTCATATGCAGATAAGTATGAAAATGACATTTAGTTCCAATGGAGGACATTTTAAAAAGGAGAAAATCAAACCAAAAACACCTAAGAACACTTTGGAGGTGGATTGGAAGGTGATCTTCAGAGACTGATCAGCTCTAACTAAAACAAGGGATTTTTTCAAGAGTCCCAGTCCTCCTATTCAACTAGAACCCCACATCAATCAAACAATTTTGACCAACTGATCACTGATCAGTTGTCAGGTTCCCAAAGGAGGACTAGTACACACATGTAGGTTTGACATACTTAGCTAGGTAAAATGCCAAGGAAGCCACTGCAAATAGGATTCTCTTCTTTCTTAGCTTAGAACCACACAGCAAGACACCAGTCATGGATTCAGTTTGGGCAACACCTTTGATGGCTCAAGGACTGCATCTGGCCTTTGCCAGGGGCTGTTGAAGAACTGAAGAACAGAAAGTGTAATTTGACGTGACTTCAACTGTAATTAAGAATGAAGGAATTACAACTGGTGGATACAGTTGTTTCTCTTGTATATAATAATTTTCCCTTTCTGGTGCATTAAAAAATTTCAGTCCAATGACATCTTTTTGAAAGAACTCTCCCATTATAGCAAGATATAAATAGAAGCATACATAATTCGAAGGGTCAAGATCAGTGGTGGGTTTCTACTGGTACGCCCCAGTTCGGGCAAACCGGTAGCAGCGGTGGTGGGAGGCTCCACCCACCTGCCCAGACATCATCACGGTAGCGAAGATAAGTGAAACCCACTATTGGTCAAGATGGCAGGTATAATTGCCCAATGAAAACCCTGCCCTTTTTTTACTATCTGAAGACATACCTGAATAGAAGCCTTGGTAAAATTTCCATATTTCCTTATGTAATTTTGAACTATAATTCTGGTCTGATTTCCCTAAGATTTCATTTTCTGTCCTTATGTTGTATATATATTGTATATATTAGATCAATACATTTAAAAAGAATCATGAAAATGATTCTGTATTTTCATTTGGACTTTTCCATACGTACAAGTTTTGGTGTGTTCCCCCATCTCTCTTTATATGAAAATTTTACAAGTATGCCCATGTTTGTGCAACTATAATTTCCAAATGCAAAGCATTTTCATGTGCGTTTCTCTATTACAAAGATGTTGAACTCATGTTTTTCCAATATGTACATTTGTGAATGTCTATGTAAAATTCAGAAGAACATGGGATTCAGTATCAACTAATTCATAAGCAGGCTTGGAAAGTATGTTTACATTAAAACGATTGCAGATGCAAATCTTTATCAAGTTTCCTTCTTCCCCAGTTGGTAATACTTTACCAATATGCAGAAACCCCTTGTAGACAAAGACGCTAACTTTTGATATATAGTATAATAAACTGGTACGAAAACTGTTTCCATAATATTTCATAATATATATTCCATAATAATATATAGTTCCATAAACTATATACACAAAAGAAACTGAGTAAATGTTCCAGCAGCAAGATGCTACACTTTAAGACTGGATGAAAATGGAAAATGAAATATTCAAAGAACCCTCCAGGCAAGCATTTCGTTTAGAAACAAGGCAAAAGGATAAACAAGCAGTTCATCTTATTTCCCAATGCTGTACAAGAGAAAAGCAGTAGGAAATTGTAGAAGTAATCCTCATGCTTAGAACATCCAGTGTGATCACTGTGCAATGATCGAGATCAGAAGAGAGTAGGCTGAAAAGTTGGCAGATGGATAGCAGCTAAAACTCTCTATTGCTCCGGCATTCATATATTTTACATTTTATTGAATATTTCCAATATAAGCAATGTCAGCAGATCTTTGTCCCAATAGGAAGGGGAAGGGGAAGGGCTGAAATCCAGCAGGTTCTGACAGGTTCTATAGAACCGATAGCGGAAATTTTGAGCAGTTCGGAGAACCAGTAGTGGAAATTTTGAGTAGTTCCAAGAACCGGCAAATACCACCTCTAGCTGGCCCCAGAGTAGGATGGGAATGGAGATTTTGCAGTATCCTTCCCCTGGAGTGGGGTGGGAATGGAGATTTTGCAGTATCCTTCCCCTGCCATGCCCACCAAACCACGCCCACCAAGCCACACCCACAGAACTGGTAGTAAAAAAAATTGGATTTCACCACTGGGAAGGGGAAGCGGAAGGGGAAGGGGAAAGAAAGCAAAGGAAAGGGATGGGGATGGGGAAGGGGAAGGGCAGGGGTGAAATCCAAATATTTTTCCTACCAGTTCTGTGAGTGTAGTTTGATGGGTGTGGCAGGGGAAGGATACTGCAAAATCTCCATTCCCTCCCCTCCTGGCCAGCCAGAGGTGGTATTTGCCGGTTCTCCAAACTACTCAAAATTTCCACTACTGATTCTCCAGAACCTGTTAGAACCTGTTGGATTTCACCCCTGGGGAAGTGGGAGGGGAGGGGAGGGGAGGGGAGGGGAGGGAAGGGAAGGGGCTTTATATATGAGCCCATGTCTTGCTTTGGGGGCTCTTATATGGATATATGGATCTTTGGTCTGATCTGGCAGAGACTTTATGGGTGTTCTTTTTTCCCCCCTGAAGTTGGAAAATGAGCGCATGACTTATATTTTGATATTTTTCTGTATCCCTTGTCAATTAAACTCCCTGCATGACTTCACAATACATTTTGCAAAGTAAAATAGTGACACCCGTAGATGTCCTAAATGGTACCATGGCCAACATCATTAGTGATGTGCCTGCTGAGATGCAATCAAAATCCATCTTGAATATATGAGATTCCATATACAGGTCTGTTGCTATTTAGCGGATAATATGGACAAAGGACCCTGCAATCAATTGCACATATTTCACAATCACACAAATGCTTGCAATTTAAATGGTTTATATTGTAATTAATCCTGCAGAGAAAATAATTAATTTAAAGCATTATCATTTAGCACTTAGCATCGTTTCTTTAATATGAGGAAGTTTTTCCTCTTAAATCTTCTGGGCTACACTTTATATCTCCTTTTATCCATTCTTCTTATTTGACTATATTGCATTTTTATAAATGGATCATTGCACACATAACTCACCTTCCAGTAATCACTGTTCATTACAACATTTTATGGTTCCATGATTTTAATGCTGGTTGTTTTGGTTCATTGACAACAACTTCCATAAATATTACATATAATTTTAACAAACTCGTTAGATGTCACCCAATTATTGAGGCAATTATATCCAGGATTTTATTATTCAAATGAAGTCACACGTCTGCTATGGTTTCCAATGAATTCAGATTGCTACTTGCTATGAAGATTATTTCTCTATGATCTTGTGTTGTTTTTTATAGTAGAGAGTGTGACTTGTACCTCTTTCCCTAAAATTATCAGTGAGCTGGAATTCTTAATGACACAGAAAGGAAAAGTTATTAAATGCCTGGGAACAGAACATCAAAAGTACTTTAAGTTCACTTTAAATGAAATGATTATGTTTATGTTTTGTCCTTGGCCCACATACCTTTTGAAGTGTGGTCTCTGGACTATTATTAATATGAGCATAAATCTGAAGAAGGTTATGCGTTCCTGCATTATATCGGCAAGGACTTATTCAAGCCTTCCATTCTTGACTCTGCTTTGAGCATATATAAGAGGTCTGTTACAGAATTTGCTGAAGCTCTTTCAAGCATTCCCATAGGCTTTAGTCTCTATGTTGTTGTAGCCATTCAGAAGAATACTTCAGTGATTTGAAGTAAGGGTAATGCTGCCTGTTTGATCTTGACACTGTACAACCAATTTCGCATCTTATCATTCATTGGCACAACGGAGACAGCTGCAACGGGGTACCCTTGCAGGAATAGCCTTATATGTGACCATTTCCATATAATCTGAAATGCCAATCATATAGAGTTCTTGACTGAGTGGCTACTTTGATCCATACAAAATCCATATAAAATCTGACGCCCCAAAAATCCTGCAATGTAGTTTCCCTACTTTATTAGTCTATATTTCAACTTTAGCTTTAATGAATCTTAGTGTCACACTACCCGCCCACCTTCCTCCACATAAATATGCAGATAGTCTCACATTGGCTGTAGGCCGCACTTCAAAAACAATTAATATGAAACAAGGACTTAATAACTGCCTGTAGAATAGAGCAGCTCATTTGTAAAATTAATAGGTCTTTGCCTTCTTATATACACAAAGCTTTCTCCTTCACATATGAGGAAGGGGAAAACAGGAGAGGCATCCCCAGTAGGAGCAACAGCATTAGTTGGGTGGGCATGATTAGGCAATGGAAGCCCTGCTCCCTTTTTAGCATGCACCATACACACCTAAAGAAAGGCAGGACTGTTTGTGACCTGTTCCCATGACATAAGAAAGGAATACTTGGAAAGGAAAAAGAAAATTGTAGGGGAAAACAAATAAGAGATGAGGGGAGAAGAAGTCATTGGAAAGAAAAGGAAAGATAAGAAAATAAATACTTGCCAGTTCTTCATTTCATGCAGTCATTGGCACCACTTATGGGGGAGCCATCTTAGATATATATATTTTACATTTCTTCCCCAGAAGCTAGAGAAAGGAGGCTTTCTGTCTCTCTTCTGCATATAAGAGAATTCTCCCACTTCAAACTAAATTATTAGAGGGGAAACTAGTCTTCCTTTTGGGGAAATAGGATATCTAACTAATCTACTCATTCTCTTCTTCCCGTGAAAATCATAGATGCCTGCTACTTTTCAAAAGACCCAGGATGCCCACATTTTATAATGCTTCATTACATGGCTGAACTCACCAGGCTCAAGGTTGACTCAGCCTTCCATCCTTTCGGAGGTAGGTAAAATGAGGACCTGGTTTGTGGGAGCAATAAGCTGACTTTGTATAAAAAAGAACACTGCTTGTGGGGGGGGGGTGAAAGCCCTACTAAGCTGGTATATACAAAAGTATGAAGGCTATTGCTTAATGCATTGTAAGGTGCCCTGAGTCTCCGGAAAAGGGCGGCATATAAATCGAACCAATAAATAAATAAATAACTATATTACCAACTAAATTCACTGCCCACTCCCCTAACTATGAAGTTCAGTTAGGGGAGGAGGAGTCCCCTAACTTGGCAACTTTAAGACTTGGGGACTGCAACTCCCAGAACTCCTGGTTTAAAGCTATCATCTAGTTAGGTGACATGAGATGGTGAATCAGCAGAAAGATTGTCTGTCTGTCTGTCTGTCTCTATCAAGAGAGAGAGGGGGGGTAGGGAGGGAGGGGGAGAGAGAGAGAAAGAGGGAGATGTTTTTTACTCCAAATAAATAGGTAGATTCTCACTGATTTCAGTGGCATGAAATGAAGTACTTGTTTTACAGCTATTGTTCACATTAACAGAAATTAATCAGTCCTTTTTTTAAGATCTTGCCCTTGTTTTCTGAAAGTTAAGAGCCTTACTTTTTCCACAATAAGACATGATTGCTTTCTTTCTGGGAGCTGCAAGGTTAATCAGAGAATTAATACTTATGACCAATATATTTCCTTTGTATTAATTTTTTTTCAAATATAGGAAAATTAATGATAGTGAACAATGCCCCGCTGCTGGCTTAACAACCCTGAAGGCTGTAGATCAATGTATCTAGGAAGCACCATGCTAAGGAAGATCAATTCAGCATGATCTCACAGGGTTGTGATTAAAACTCTTTCGTACAAATGAGAAGCAAACCATGATTAATTGATTATATAGCACTAAATGAAGTATATAACCAACTAAAAGAATGAATTCTAGCTGAAGAAATTAAAAAGTTTAATGCCAAGGAAGAGACTATTCATCTCAGGAGAATATTATACCCACATTTTCAAATGGAAATAAGGATATGCCAGCAATACTTTTATCTCCAGTTGGGATCAGTATTACAATTATTGTTATCAAAAGTTATAACTGCTTTAAGTACTGTACCATGGGAGAAGAGTTGCATCGCTGATGATATTTCTGGGGGCCATTTTTTTTTTCAGTTCTTGAATTTTTTGAGTGCTCTTGTTTCAAATGACTAAGCCATAAAGTCATTTGCTTGTTTAAAACTCAGAATGAAGTTTCAATGCAGCAATATTGCTTACAATCTATGCTTTATGGTTTGGCACACTCAGTGAATACAGTCAATTGTGGGTAGCGCAATGTTGTGTAAAGTCAGGATTACAATGCACAATATGCCTTGTGATGAAGGCATTATTATTAATTATATAACCATAGACTGATACACAAGAGCCATGTTGGTGCAGTGGTTAGAATGCAGTATTGCAGGTAGAATTCTGCCCACAGCCTGGAGTTCAATCCTGACCAGCTTGAGGTTGACTCAGCCTTCCATCCTTCCGAGGTTGTTAAAATGAGAACTCAGGTTGTTGGGAGCAATAGGCTGACTCTGTAAACAATTTAGAGAGGGCTGTAAAGCACTGTGAAGCGGTATATAAGTCTAAGTGCTATTGTTATTTTTACCTCTATGCAGGAACATTGATTTAGTAGAAGTCATAATTCTATAGAGCAGTGATGGTGAACCATTTTCTCGTTGCATGCCAAAAGTGTGTGTGTGAATGTGCGATAACACGTGCACCTGCCAGCACCCAGAATGCAATGCGACCCCCCACACATGCGCATGCGCACACGACACCCCCACACATGCGCCCCGTATTGCACACTCCCCCATGCATGCGTTCTGCATTGCGCATGCTCAGTCCACCCCCTCCGCGACCTGTTTTGGGTTTTCGGGGGAAGGGATTGAAGCCCCCACTCGCTGCTTCTGGCAGCGCAAGAACCGGCTCCGCTGGGTGCAAGGGGATGGTAGGAAGGATCTGCTTTCAGGGTTTCCTTCTTTCCCCACCCGAGCAGGCTGTCCAGTGGAAGGAAAAAGCTGCTGCCGGCTCCAGACCTGGCAGCCCGCAGGCTCAGCCTGAGCTTTACAAGCCGCTGTGGCACAGCAAGAATCGGCTGGCCCAAACAGCCCTGTCTCGGAATAATGAAGACAATGCCACCCCCATCCCCCTTTCCACCTCCTCCAGAAAAGGGCTAAGCGGATCACTCCTACCGCCCCCCCCCCATTCTTCATTTGTTGCAGTGTGAAGGGGAAAAAAACCCACAGGAAGTCCTGCTCCTGGTGCTGCCAGGGAAAAGACACCACAAGAACCACTGTTGCCGGGGGGTGCCAGCACCAGAAGAAGTAGGCTGGGCCTTCAATCCATTTCCCTGGACAGCCTGCTCGGGTGTGGAGACAAGGAAGCCGCAAACAGCAGATCCTTCCCACCATCCCCTTGCACCCGGCAATAGCGATTCTTGCGGCAGCACCAGGAGCAGGACTTCCTGTGGGTTTTTTCCCCCTTCGCACCACAATGAATGAAGAAGGGGTGGTGGTGGGACCGACCTGCTTAGCCCTTTTCTGGAGGAGATGGAAAGGGTGGTGGGGTGGTGTTGTCTTCGTTATTCCGAGGCAGCCTACGCGGTGGGCTGTTTGGTGATCTGGCAAGGCTGCATGGTTAACACAACAGCTTGTAAAGCTCAGGCTGAGCCTGCGGGCTGCCAGGTCTGGAGCCGATAGCAGCTTTTTCCTTCCCCTGAACAGCCTGCTCAGGTGTGGAAACAGGGAAGCCCCAGACCACAGATCCTTCCCACCACCCCCTTGCACCCGGCGGCAGTGGTTCTTGCGCTCCCCTTCCCCAGCAGTGGCAGGAGCAGCTGGCGGGGAAGAGAGGGTGGTAGCAGGCTGCAGCAGCAGGCTGGTTGCGCTGGCTATGAGGCAGCAGCGGCTCTTCCTCCTGCCACCCTCGTGCTCCAGGCAGCGTCCAGACAGCCATATCTGTCCTCCCCCTGCGCCAGCCCACGTGGATTCCAGGCAGCGCAGCTGCAGGGCCTTTCCTCGCAGTGGTGGTGGCGGTGATGAGGCAAGCAGGCAGCTGTGCATAGGGGAGCGACTGGTGGCAGTGCTCCTGACTGGCAAGGGCTGGATATCCCAGGACTGGATGCGGGCAACGATGGCATGGCCGATGCGCACCCGCACTAAAGGCCAGCTGATTGTCATGCATGCATGCGCGCCAGTAACCCGCAGACTAGCTGACTGGTGCGTATGCGTGCCCTGGAAACCCAGAAGAGGAATGGGCAATGCCACGCATGCCAGGCAACATGGCTCTGTGTGCCACTTCCGGCACGCGTGCCATAGGTTCGCCAACACAGCTATAGAGCATTTATGTATATATTGCTCTAAATCCCTGTATTCACTTTTATCTTAATGTGTGTGAAGACTGATATTGGCAGCCAGCATTGATTCCCTTCTTTACTGATCTAAGGAACACAAAAAGGAATGAGATAAAATTCAGTCTAGTATTCTCCAGATGTTTGTGACCAGAGCTGTTACCAGACTTAGCCAGCATTATCACTAGAAACTCGTACCTCAAATCCTCAGTAAACCCAGTCTAGATAAAGGTGAAATCTCTCTTAAGTCAGATTCAACTCCTTGTGAATTATGGTCACGCCCATGTATATTCTTGGCAAATATATGGTTGTGGCTTGCCACTACAATCTTCCAGAATACATTTTAAATATATTTTCCAGTCAGAGCTGAGATATTTTGGTGACTCCACTTCCAAGTATTTATGAAGCTCAATCCCATTTATCTTTTCATCTGAAAGCTGTCAAGCTTGAGAAACACTAAATTAGAGAGTCGTGTGAACCCAGGCAATTGAGGTCAGTAAATATTCCATGAATTAGCATGTTATATTAGCATAGCTTTAGTTATGATGTATTTTTCAGTAACCTTTTATATATTTGCACTTTTAATTCCCACTAATTTTATGTTGCTTTGATTTCAGAATGCCTAATTATGTCATCACTACTTCTTAGCTTCTGCTACATACAGCTGTTTAAATTTGTTATTCTTAAAAGTTTAATGTGCTGAACTTTTGTATTTCAAAGGATATTCTTAATTATGTTTTATTTACAATTTTCTTCCACAAACCTATCCATACATGCATACAACATAGCTGAATCTCAGGAGCGCTATCACAAATCAGCTTTTTTAGTGCAACTCTTATGAAGTTATAAAGACTTTGAGAATTAAATCCAGCATCCAATTAGGTTATTAACACCCAGTGGTATTTTATAGTTGATTAAAAACTGGAATCAAAACAACATTTAAGCATGTTTTAAGATTATAACATGCAACAGAATGCATGAGAGGGAAACAGGAGGGAAAAATCTCCCACATGATTGTCTTAAAAATTACACATTTATAATCTTTTATAATCCTTAAAACAATAAAAGCCATTTTATTACAAGAAGCAAGTGTGTATAATTCAGCAAGGAAAAGAAGGGTATTCTTTGACCTTTCCAGATCTGATAGAAGCCCTCTTCAAAAGTCTATTTGTGGAGAGGACATGGAGATAAATAGATCAGACCTGCCCTCACTAATCCCAATTTTTTTTTTTTTTTTTGCATTGAATTGCAAGGGGGGTGCTGATTGCATGAAGAACTGTCCCTGAATTTAAATGCAGTTATAATCACCTTTCTAAATTTTCAGCCTAACGTGGAAGATCGAGGAGCGTGGGGAGTGCTGACAGGCTAATCCCCTGTTTTATTTCCTTATTTACAATGAAAGATCTCTGACAGAATAATAGATGTAGAGAGAAGGGGGTTAGTAAATGAATTAAAGCAGGAATAGAATATATTTCTAATTAAAACCATCCAAAGAGATAAGTTTTCCATGGAGGCACTTAAGATATAGTATTAAAGGTGACTGCAGGGAGGCACCAAAAAAGGAGTGACTCCTTTTTTGACACCCTCTTCCACAAGAGTCCTGGAAATTTGGTGATCCAGAGTGCAGGTGCAATGATATAGAAAGCCAGTTTCCTTGGCCCCATCAGATGACACTGTTTAACTGAAGGGGCCTGGAGCATGACATCTCTGCCTGATGATAAAGCCATAGAAAAGGGATGTCATTGAGTTAACCAGCCCCTTAGAAACTGCTTTTGCTACTTAACAGTTTGAGCTTGCTGGTCAATTATGGTTAAGTGTCATTCTAAAACTAAGACCTGGGTTCAAATTCCCTCAGCCATAGACCTTAATTCAGTCCCTCTGGCCAGCCACTTTCTCTCTTTGCCCATTGTATCTGATAGGGTCGCTGTTTTAGGAATAAAATGCAAAACACTGGGAATTCCCAAAAGAAAGATAGGATATAAATCAAAAAAGCAAATTAGTCCTTGAACATTTCTTAGGGGAAACTAAGAAGTGCTGCTTAAGAAAGATGTACAATAGCTGCCGGAACATTAAAACCTAGCTGAGATGAAGTAACAGCTGGTGCTTTGGGACCAACTCTGGACTTGGCATTCCTTTTCCATGGAGGAGACCTTGATGCCAACATTAGCAACTAGACTTGAGACTCACCTTATTTGCTTTCCTTAATTTTAGGATAGTGGGTTGGCTCAAAATATTTCATTTGTTTTTTTAAAAAAAAAATTAAAACTCTATAAGCATCTGTTTTCTTTTCTCAGCATTTTAGTAAATTGTGATAATTTATTCCAGCCAAAAAATATATATGCCAAAATAAAGCATGATTTCTCCATGCAGAATCTTTAAGGGGATAGGGGATAGGAAAATAGTGATCCAATATTTTGATATTTTAATATGTCAACACAGAATCAATACCACTTGCATCAGTTTCGTGAAGACATTTTATTTTAAGCTCCTGGAATTGAATGGAAGATACTATTCTTTTTTTAAAAAAATTATTGAAAATTATTAAAAATTACAGGAAAAATATATAGCAATATGGATAGAATTGCAGAGAGTAATATAATACATATAGAGTTTTAAAGCATCAATTTTCGCCTAGAAATAGTACAAACCTCCATTAAACCAAATAATCAAAAAAAGAAAAGATTACCCAGAAGAAAGAATTCTCAACTGCCATGCAATATTCCTATAAATATTTACCCACAGTCACACTAAGATTATTATTTTACATTCTTCTTAAGATTTCTTTTTTGCAGCCAAGCATACCACCTGTCCCAACTCATATATAGCCCCGATTCTTGTCTATCTCGCAAAAGTCCGGTAAGCTTGTCTGCCTCTGCACAGTCCATGATCTTTGCGATAACATCTCTGCGATGTTAACGTAGCCTCTGATGGGGTATTTTTGGATTTCCATTCTTGCACAAACCGAGATCCTGGCTACAATGATGATGTGGAGAGCGAGATACCAATTAGATTTGTTTAAGTTTTCTGGTTTCATGCCTAGTAAAAACGTTTCGGGTTTCAATTTTATCCTACATCCTATGATTTCTAAAATCCATTTTTGAATTCTGGCCCAATATTCTCTTGCTCGGGAACAGGTCCACCAGATATGAAAATAAGTTCCCATAGTGGCGTTGCATTTCCAACAAACCGGGGAGGTTCCCAGGAACATCTTCAATAATCTAGCCAGAGGGAGGTGCCATTTATACAGCATTTTATATTTATTTTCCTTATAGGAAACCGACATTGTTAGTTTTAGGGTTTTCCCTCAAATTTCTTCCCATTTTTCAAGCTCAATCGAATATCCCAAATTTCTCCCCTAGGCAATCATTGAGTCCTACAATACAGTTTGGATAATACCTTCTCATCCTTCCCAACAAGATCTTATCAAGTTCTTGTAGGGAATTATAGATTCCTCCCTTGTTTTTGTCCTGAGCTGTCCTGGATTGGATCTGATTGTATGTCCACCAATCTAACTCATAGCCTAATTCCACCAGCGTATTTCGAGGTTTTACTTTGCCTAAAGGATACAACAGAACTTGGTAAATTAATGGTTTATTTCTGTTATAAAGGGTCGGGTGTATCATCGCCTCTAGAGGGGAAAGCCAAATCGGAGTCATCAGGTAATATTTATTTCTTATTCGATCTCAAATAGTCATCAAAACCTTTCGGATGAAGTAATCCATAAAATATTTATGTTTTGGGGGCCTTTCCTGACTCAGATAATAATGCCACCCCTGTTGCAAATTGTGGCCTTCGAAAATAAGGATTCTCCTTCTCTTCAAAGCAATCCAGTCTCTGATCCAATTTATAGGGTTGCCAGGTGTCCACTATTTGAGCGGACAGTCCACTTTTTTCACATTATGTTCACTATTTTTTTTCACAAAATAGTGGACATTTTTTTATTCAAAAGCTTTATGATGAAATGGTACGTAATCTAAAGCTGTACAGTCTAAGAGAATAAGGATAGGAGAATCGCGTTTTGTCTTTTTTTTCATAAGTTAGAATGAGACAAAGATTAAATGCTCATTGCAATAATCACATTTTACACAACAGCGCAAAAAATGCATTAAAGCGGTTATCTTTTGATATCGAAAATGTAGTGCTGAAGGTTTTTGCTGAATTTTCGAATTCTGAGAAGAAACAAGAAGAGTTGAAATCATTTTTTGAGTTTTGCGAGTCAGAATTCCATGAAGTTTTGCGCCATGTTCCAACACGTTGGTTAAGTTTGTTTAAAGCGGTCGAAAGACTTCTTTTAAACTGGATACCTCTAAAATTGTATTTTATTTCTCTTGGATTTGATGAGTGCCATAAGGTTATCTGGAACCTTATTTCGGATCAGGAAAATGAACTCGCAAAGGACGATGAACCAACAATTTCAGAATTGTATTTATATTTCACGCACTTCTTCATGTCAATAATACAAGACACCCTACTGAAGCTGGAAAGCAAGACAATTCTTGCATGTGATCTTCACATTATCATGTGTAAGCTGCATGATTCTTTGCAAAAAAAATACGATGAGCAGTTTTTTGGAATGAAAGTTTTATTTGCCTTATGTAAAAAACATTTGCCTGAGAATGCTGTGCAAAAGTTCAAGAAAGAAGCCATCAACGTGTATCAAAGAGCCATTGCGTACCTAGAAAAGTGGTATAATTTCACCGATTCAGTATATGAGACGCTAAGTTGTTTCAATCTAATTGATCACAATAATCCTCCAACTTTAGAAGAAATGACGAACATCTGGTTATTATCACCATGGCGAGAAGAACTTCCACCCAACACTCTCTTCGATGAAATTTCTGCCTTAGAAGAAGTTTATGTTCATCTGCAGGGTGATTCATCCCTTGATAAATGGATGTACTTTTTCAGGAAAGAGCCAGCTCCGAGTTTACTGAAACTGTTCCAGTATTGTGCATCAATTCTGGTATCAAATGCAAACGTTGAACGAATTTTCAGCGTCATGGGAAATTTGTGGACTGACGAACGTAACCGACTGCTTGTATCAGTTCGAAGTGAACTTTGTATATTTTTTAATATTTCTCAACGTTGTACTGAAATTAAAGAATTATTCCTTAAACACAAAGAATTGATCAAAGCTGTGCAGTCAAATAAAAAATACACACGACAGCAAAGTAAAATGTAATTTAATATTTTACATATTATTATAATATATTTGATGTTTTGAATTTTAAGTAAAGTTTTGAAGTGATTATTTTAATACGTGTTAAAATGTTTGTAAGAAAATATATAATTTAATTGTAATTTTTTTTTCTTTTTTTTACTACTTAACCCCCCCACCCCGACACCCCCCCACCCCCGCTTGTCCGCTATTTTTTGGAAGCAGATCTGGCAACCCTACCAATTTAAGACAGTTTCTTGATGGTAAAACTCACATTTAGGTAGGCCAAATCCTCCCCTCATCACGGAAGATACTATTCAGAATCAGAAACTGACTGATTCATTAGGTACAATAGAAACAGTTCCTTGGGCCCATTAAAATGTTTTAATTTTGTTTAAATTAAAAAGAGTAAAAATGAAATGGAAATTTGTCCATGTAGGTGTATGTACATGTGTATATACTGTATATGTGTACGTGTACGTGTACGTGTACATGTATATTTATATTTATATCAGTTCCCTTCCATTCCTGAAAGAAAGTTTATCCACAATTTTAAAAAACCTGAGAAGAGAAGGGATTTCTTTCTATGTTGCTGGCAAGAGGAACATATGTTAAAGCATATGTTTTAACTGTGTGTTTTTATTCACTTGGAGATTTCATACCAACTCAGTTCCAAGCAGTTTCCAGGTTTAAAAAAAAACATGGTAAAATCAATAGGCAATAAAACAGTACAAAATATATATTCAATTACAATGTCCATGCCTCTTATCTCTCTTTGTACAATGGTTTAGTCCCAGGCGGCCTTGTGGAATAGGCAGATTTCAACAGGTTTCCAGAAGATCAGAGAGCAAGGAGTCATTTTGTGAGACAGGCACATTCTCACTTCTTTCTTGCCCTCATTGGACATCCAAAAAATGGGATCCTCAGTGGGCACTCTTTGCAGGCAGACCCTATCCAGAAAAACTGGTCTAAAAGCTACAGAAACTTCAATAAGGGATAACAGGTAACACTTGTAGCAGTGGCATAAACATGATAATAATGGATCTGACCCCTGAAAGTATGCAGCCTCGTTCTGTATCAGCTGAAGTTTGCAGATGATCTTCAAGGGGAGTAAAATGATTTATAACAATATAAAATGACTTATAATAATTTAATTAAAAAGTGGTAAAGTGTGGGTTGATTGGACTCAGAGCTGTCAGCCTCCAAAAACCAAAGAGGTTCTTCAAAGCAGTTTCCTTAATTGTTCCTCACCTACAGAGAGAAATCTTGCCAAACTAAAGCAGACTATTTGTACCATTAAACATATACTCTGAGAACTATTAGGGAGGAGCTGCCTTAACTCTCATTTTCCTACACAAACTATCTAAACTTTGTTGTTGTTTTTTCTCTTGAGAATCTGGACTACATTCCATCACAGAGCCCCATCAATCCAAAAAAGCTTCCAATTCAGAAAATATTGGACTCAGAGACTCCTGAAGATGAGCCAAGGCCTTCTTGACCATTGGTCTCCATTTTTTTTTTAATTTGGAGCTTACAGTTCCCAAAAGTTCCCAGATTGCATGTCTGCTCTTTCAGGGAGAGAGCAGCCCTGTTAAGATTGACATAAATCTGGGAAATCCACCAGGGTCAGAGCCGTGTCCGGCACAGGGTAACGATCCGGGGGGCACCGGACGAGGGATTGGGAAAGGGATGGGGGACGATATCTATGAGGGCTGTACCATCGGCACGGTGAATGGGAGGGGCAGATATGGCGGGAGCAGGGGACCACATCAGGTGCTGGGGGCTCGCACTTGCTGTCTGAGAGCAATTGCTTGCCCCGGTCCCCAAGGCTCTGCTCGGATACTAGGTGGCTTAGACACTCAGGAGCTGGGCCTTCGGCTGATGCTGTGCAATGCCAGGTCCTTGGTCAATAAGGCCCCCCTCATTCACGATCTTATACAAGAGGGAGGAGCGGACCTGGCGGGTATTACGGAGACCTGGTTGGGCCCGGAGGGTGGCGTCCCTCTGGTTGAAATGTGCCCACCAGGCTTCAGAGCATTCCATCAGCCGAGGGCCCAGGGGAGGGGTGGGGGGGTGGCGGTTATTATTAACGAGGATCTGGGTCCGAGGGAGACCACTGTGCCTCAGATAGCCGGATGTGAGTCCCTCCTTGTGAGGTGGGGCCGTGGGGTTCAGATGGGCTTGCTGCTTACGTACCTGGCTCCCTGCCACGTGGCAACAGCCCTACCTGAGCTACTCGACGTGATAGCCACGGTGGCAGTAGATACACCCAGGCTTTTAGTCATGGGTGATTTCAACTTGCCATCCGTCGGTGAAACGTCGGAGGTGGCTCAGGAGTTCATGGCTTCCATGACGGCCATGGAGCTGACCCAGTTAGTTCATGGCCCTACTCACAGGGGAGGTCACACTCTGGATTTGATTTTTGTCTCTGGCCAGTGGTTGAGTGGTCTTGTTATAGGGGATATAGACATGGAACCCTTGTCATGGACTGACCACTCACTCCTTCGCCTAGATCTTCGAACCGCAACCCCTCGCCGCAGGGAGGCGGATCCAATTAGATGGATCCGCCCCAGGTGCCTGATGGATCCTGATAGGTTCCAGACGGAGCTTGGGCCATTTCCTGAGGATCTAGCACATGACTCGGCCGAGGACCTGGTAGCCGCCTGGGATCGGGCGGCTGGTGGGGCCTTGGACCGAGTTGTGCCTTTGCGGCCTCTGACCCGATGCCGATCCCGTGCGGCTCCTTGGTTTACTGAGGAGCTGAGGGAAATGAAGCGCCGGAAAAGACGCCTGGAGAGCGGTTGGAGGGCCAGTCTCGCTGAATCTGATCGAACACTGGTAAGGTCGCATATTAAGGCCTACCTAGTGGCGATAAAGACGGCAAAGTCTAACTACTTTTCCGCCTCTATTCCGTCATCAGGGAATCGTCCGGCCGCCCTGTTTAGGGTGACCCGCACCCTGCTCCATCTGGGAGTGCGGGAGGATCCCTTAGAAGGCAGGGCGGAGGATTTGACAAAATCGCTCAGATCCGGGGGGATCTGGACTCTGACTGGGTAAATCAAGGCAGGGTGACGAGGAACAGTCTTGAGAATGTTATCTGGGAGGAGTTTGATGCTGTGACTCCCGATGATGTGGACAGGATTTTGGGGAGACTTAGTGCGGCCACATGTTTACTGGACCCGTGTCCCTCCTGGTTGGTACTGGCTTCCCGGGAGGTTACACGAGGCTGGCTCCAGGGCGTCATTAATGCTTCGTTGAGTGAGGGTCACTTCCCCGCTGCCCTGAAAGAGGCGGTGGTGAGGCCTCTCCTCAAGAAGCCGTCCCTGGATCCAGCAATATTGGCCAACTATCGTCCTGTCTCCAACCTTCGCTTCACTGCGAAGGTTGTTGAGAGTGTGGTCGCGCAACAGTTTCCGCAATTCCTGGAGGAAACATCCTATCTAGATCCATTCCAGTCGGGTTTCAGGTCTGGGCACAGCACGGAAACGGCATTGGTCGCGTTGGTGGATGATCTCTGGAGGGCTCGGGACAGGGGCTGCTCCTCTGTTCTGGTCCTGTTAGATCTCTCAGCGGCTTTTGATACCATCGACCATGGTATCATGCTGCACCGGCTGGAAGAGTTGGGGGTGGGAGGCACCGTGTTGCGGTGGTTCTCCTCCTTTCTCTCCGACCGGTCGCAGTTTGTGTTGGCAGGGGGGCAGAGGTCGACCTCGAGGCCTCTCATCTGTGGAGTGCCGCAGGGATCGGTCCTCTCGCCCCTTCTGTTCAACATTTATGTGAAGCCGCTGGGTGAGATCATCCGTGGCTTTGGGGTGAGATACCACCAGTACGCTGATGACACCCAGCTGTACATCTCCACCCCAGGCCACCCCAACGATGCCCTTGAAGTGATGTCCCAGTGCCTGGAGGCTGTGCGGATCTGGATGGGGAGGAACAGGCTCAAGCTCAACCCTTCCAAGACTGAGTGGCTGTGGCTCCCGGCATCCCGATATAGTCAGTTGACTCCATCGCTGACTATTGGGGGCGAGTCTTTGGCCCCCACTGAAAGGGCTCGCAATCTGGGAGTCCTCCTGGATAGGCAGCTGTCTTTGGAGGAACATCTGACGGCTGTTACCAGGGGGACCTTTTATCAGGTTCGCCTGATTCGCCAGTTGCGGCCCTTTCTTGATCGGGATTCCTTGTGCACAGTCACTCACGCCCTCGTCACCTCTTGCCTTGACTACTGCAACGCTCTCTACATGGGGCTCCCCTTGAAGAGCACCCGGAGGCTCCAGCTGGTCCAGAATGCAGCAGCGCGGGTAGTGATGGGAGCAACATGGCGCTCCCATGTAACACCGCTCCTGCGCGAGCTGCACTGGCTCCCGGTGGTCTTCCGGGTGCGCTTCAAGGTGTTGGTCATCACCTTTAAAGCGCTCCATGGAATAGGGCCTAGCTATCTTCGAGACCGCCTGCTGCTGCCGATGACCTCCCATCGACCCGTGCGCTCCCACAGAGAGGGCCTCCTCAGGGTGCCATCAGCCAAACAATGTAGGCTGGTGGCCCCCAGGGGGAGGGCCTTCTCTGCGGGGGCTCCCACCCTCTGGAATCAGTTGCCCCCGGAGATAAGAAGAATCCAGGACCTCAATGCCTTCCGTCGTTCCCTGAAAACCCATCTTTTTCAGCAAGCCGGGTTGGCTTAGAAGAAATTTTTAAATTCTTTTAATTAGTTTGTGATTCTTAAATTTGGGCCAAAATTTATATATATTTTTAAATGTTTTAATATTTGTATTCTATGTTTTTTATCTTGGCTGTACACCGCCCTGAGTCCACAGGGAGAAGGGCGGTATATAAATTGGAAATTAAATTAAATTAAATTAAATAATCCTGGACTTCCGGTTTCCTCGTCTTCGGCGACAGCGGTGCCTTTTGAAGCTCCGCCAGCCCCGCCGCCTGTAGAGCCGCTTCGCGACTGAGAAGCGGCTTGAAAACTTCAAATTCCTTAGGATTTTTGAAGAAGAGATCGCAGGGCACAGGTCGAGCCCCTGCAACCCCCCAGGGAAGTGTTTCTGGGGAGGGAACAGGAGCGGCTCCCGTTCAACCTGCTGAACCTCCGGGCGGCGTGGGACAAGTCTGCTCTCGCAGAACAAGCCGGCTGCAGGAAACTTTAAAGCGAAAGGAACCAGCCTCAACAATCAGTGAAAATTACTTGAACCCAGAAACTCGGAATCGCAAGTATTAGAGTTTTGTTGGTTTTTTTTAATCTGAGAGAAAATGTGGATGAGTGAAAGTGAACTGAAAAAACATGGCACTCAGCTTTAGAGTTAACAAGCCTGCGAGTGTGGATTGGTGAACTTATCTTGCTTTGATACAAAGTTTCTAAGTTGCTACAAAGTTGCTTCATTTCTTATAAGAGAAACAAGAGAAAAATTCCTCCCCTGATTTTGACTTTGTCCTACTTCAGTCCTTATTTGACTAAATCTGGGGGATTTTTTCAGAAATCTTTGTGGAGGTGGGAAAGGAAGAAGAACTTCCCTTTTCAGTAAAACTAGCCTACGTGGCAGGATGGCCTCAAAGAAGCAGGAAGTGAAGGCAACGGGGGGGGGGATCCCCCACACATAAACATGGAACGCAGCTTCCCCCTGCACAACAGATACAGACTCAGAAAAAAGATTTTGATGTGGGAGATTTAAAAGAATTTATTTCAAAAATTTTGGATGATAAATTTCAAAAATCCCAACAGGAAATAGATGACAAACTTCAAAAGTCCCAACAGGAAATTATGCAGGAAATTAATGAAATTAAAGATATGGTGGAACAGAATCAAAATAAGCTGACCAAAAAAATATCGGAAGTGGCGTCTGGCCTGGCAGAATTTATTATCAAAGTCGATTCTAAAGTTGAAGAATTTAAACCAGAAGTCAATGTTAAGATGAAAGATAATTATTATAAAATTTCTGATGTAGATGATAAAGTGCAGAGAGTTGAAAATGAAATTGTTATGTTACAATTCAGGGCAATGGAATTCGCTATACGGCTTCGAGGAATTCGAGAAGATGATAGACAGGATTTGAGACAGATCTGCTCTGAGGCCTTGGCTGAAATTTTAAAAATTGATCCTGATCTGGTTTTTCACAAAATAGATAAAATTTACAGAGTGAATTCTTGGGTGGCCAGACAAAGACAACTGCCTAGAGATGTGGTCATATATTTTACAGATAGAGCAATAAGAAATGACATCCTGCAAAAATCCTTTTACACCTCGGTGCAAGTGGGGGGCTCACAAATTGGAGTTTACAAAGAATTACCACCTAAAATGTTGAAAACCAGAAAAGATTTTGGCTTTCTTGTTAAAGAATTGCAAAATCAACAGATACCATTTCGGTGGGACGCCCCAACTGGCATAATTCTGAGATATAAGGGAGAAAGACATCGATTGAATACTGTGGAGAAGGCGGAGCATTTTTACACTACTATTCTTAAAGAAAGAACACCATCTCCACGTACATCCACAGTTCTGGAGATTAAGGGGAGTGATGAGAAGCAACTTCAACAAGAATTGCAAGAACACTCTAAGCAGGAACCAGAATTGCAAGGCGCTGAAGGAGGCTTTCTGGATGAGCCTTTGCTGGAATCTTCTCCAATTTTGGACCCGGTTCGGATGATTGAAGTTAAGGATCAACGCATAACTCGAGCTAAATCTAAGCAACTTAAAGAAAAGCAAAAACAGGAAAGACAAGATAAGAAGGGAGCTAAGACTACTACCCAAGAGACTGGAGCCATGGGAGGAGCAAGACCGAAGATTTCCGAAGATATTCGGTTATTCTGCTCTTTGTTCCAGAAAGATAAAGATGACGCTTAAGTGTTTATCTTGGAATGTGAATGGGTTGAACTCAGCACAGAAAAGGAAGAAACTATTTGCATATTTGAAACAATTTAATAATGATATAATTTGTTTACAAGAAACTCATATTACAGTTCAAGATCAAAAATATTTGATAAACTCCAAACTAGGAACACATTTTATATCTTCAACGTTACAAAAAAAGAATGGGGTGGTTATTTATGTAAATAAAAATCTTACGGCTAAAATTATAGAAGCAGATGAAGATGGTAGGTTTGTAGCAATTGAATTACTTACAACAAATGGCCAAATTCTTTTGATTGGAATTTATGCTCCCAATCAACAACAGGATCACTTTTATAAAACGTTACATACCAAAATACTGCAATGGGACTATAGATCTATTTTAATCATGGGAGACTGGAATGGAGTAATTGACTCTAAATTAGATAAAAGGAGTTTGGCGAAGTCCAGGATCAGGTTACCTCAGACCTTTTTTGATATGAAAGAAGATGTAGAATTAAAAGATATTTGGAGAATACACAACCCAAAAGAACTGGATTATACTTTCTTGTCAGATAGACATAGATCCTTCTCTAGGATTGATTTCATTTTGTTGTCAGATGACTTACTTGTTAAGACAAAAAGAACAAAGATTTTTCCAAGAACTTTGACTGACCATAGCCCAGTATGGATAGAAATTGAGATAGATAAGACTGAGAGACGCTCTTGGAGATTAAATGAGAACTTGTTCAGATATGAAAAAAATACAATTGAACTTAAGAAACACTTGAAAGAATTTTTTGAAATAAATCTGAATAAAGGTACCCCAATAGAAATTGTGTGGGATGCAAGCAAAGCTTATATGAGAGGGGTGCTTATTTACATGAACTCTAAACATAGATTGATTCGACAAAAGAAAAGATCTGAACTGGAAGCAGAAATAAAGAATAAAGAACAGCTACTTATTAAAAATCCAACAGATGAAAGAATACGTGGTGCTATAAAACTCTTGAAAGACCAATTTCAAATGCTTATGGCGGAACAAGTTGCAACAAACTTACAATATGCGAAGAATAATACATTTTGCAATGCTAATAAACCGGGCAGATGGTTGGCCTACACAGTGAGGAAAAAACAGAGTACACGGACTATTGATAGTATTGATATTGGAGGGAAAGAAATTTTTCAACAAAAATTAATTAAAGAAGCTTTTGTGGACTATTATTCTAAACTATACGCTAAAGAGGAGGTGCAGAATGGACTTATAGAAAAATACTTAGATGATAAAAGAGTTACAAAAATTACTGATCAACAAAAGGAAAGAATGAATTATCCTATAACAGAGGAGGAGATAATACTAGCAATTAAACAATTAAAAACAGCCAAAGCTCCTGGAACGGATGGTTTGACAGCAGTGTATTATAAAACTTTGCAAGCTGAAATGGTGGAACAACTCAGAGATCTATTTCGTAATATTCAACAAGGGGGTAAAATACCCCCATCATGGACAACAGCCTTTATATCTTTGATACCAAAAGAGCAAGCCGGTCCTAAAAAACCAGAGAATTATAGACCAATCTCTCTTCTGAATACAGACTATAAAATTTATGCAAAGGTATTAGCCAACAGGTTGATGCCAGTAATTCAAAAGGTGATTCATGATGATCAAGCGGGATTTATCGAGGGCAGATACATGAAGGATAATGTAAGGCAAGTAATAGATTTATTGGAATATCTTGAGAAGAATAAACAGATCCCTGCAGTGCTGATTTTCTTGGATGCAGAGAAGGCCTTTGATAGAGTGGATTGGAATTTTCTACTAAAGACTTTAAAAAAGATGGACTTTGGGGATCAATTTATACAGGCGATCTTAGCAATTTATCAAGAGCAAAAGGCACAGATTATCATTAATGGCAGTTTGACAACAGAGTTTAAAATTGAAAAAGGAACAAGACAGGGATGTCCGTTGTCCCCACTTTTATTTATTTTAACATTAGAAGTCTTGTTAAACACAATACGGGACTCTAATATCTTGAAAGGTATAATGATAAGGCAAGAGGACTACAGAATAAAGGCATTTGCAGACGATCTGGTTGTTACCCTAGCACAACCAATGGAATCAATCATCCTGATGAAGGACATTATACAAGACTATGGTAAAGTTTCAGGTTTTAGACTGAATCAAAAAAAGACGAAAATGATAGTTAAAAACATGACACAAGAACATAAACACGAGCTTGAAAGGAGGGCAGGTTTTGAGATTGTACCTAAGGTAAAATATCTAGGAGTTCAGGTTGCAGAATCAAACATGAAATTGTTTCAAAATAATTATGAGGTGTTGTGGCGAGAGGTGCAGAAAGACATGGAGACTTGGAAAAAACTGCAGCTGTCTCTACTTGGAAGAATAGCAGCAGTTAAGATGAACATTTTGCCAAGATTTCTTTTTTTGTTCCAAATGATTCCGGTGCTTAAAAGTGATAAACAACTGAAAGTGTGGCAAACTGGAGTGAATAAGTTTGTCTGGAACAAGAAAAAGCCGAGAGTGAAATTGAAAATTATGCAAGATGTTCCAGAAAGGGGAGGTCTTAAACTTCCAAACCTACAGTTATATTACGATGCAGCAGCTTTGACTTTAACAAGTGATTGGTTTGGAAGGAAAAAGGCTGGAATATTGAATATAGAAAGTTATGATCTTGAATTTGGATGGCATGCCTACTTATTTTATGACGACAAAGTTGATAAAGTATTTAAAAGCCATATACTTAGAGATTCTTTGATGAGAGTTTGGAAGAAGCACCAATTCAAATGGGATTATAAAATACCGCTATGGCTGGATCTTGGTCATATTTTGTGGAATACAAATATAATGTCACTCGGGGGGTTTTTATACAAAGAGGTTCTTTTTACAGATGCGGGCAGTTGGCAGCTGAAGACATTACAGACATTGTTGGCTGAAGGGATTAATTTAACTTGGCTACAATATAATCAACTACAATCGAGATGGAAAGAGGACCAAAAAACTGGTATTATGTTGCATGAGGAAGAATTGGTTAGACATACAAAAGAGAAAGGTCCAATGCATATCAAAAGGCTTTATAATGTTTTGCTAGAAAGGGATTCAGAAACTGAATTAGTTAAAGATTGCATGATTAAGTGGGCACAAAATTTTGAAGAACCAGTGATGTTGGAAACATGGGAAAAAATCTGGGTTCAGAATGTTAAATTTACACAGTGTCAGAATTTGAGGGAAAATTTTTATAAAATGTTTTATAGATGGCATTTAGATCCCAAAAAGTTGTCGTGTATGTACCCTAATGTTCAGCCAAAATGTTGGAGATGTAATTGTTTAGATGCCACTTATTATCATGTTTGGTGGACCTGTAGGAAAGTTAAGGCTTTTTGGATAAAAATTTGGTGGGTCATGCAGAATGTTTTGAAGAAAAAAAAATCTATTTTCTCCACAATTGTTTTTATTGGGTATAGCTAAGGGTTTTACATTGGGTGAAACAAAACTGATATTGTATATGATAACAGCAGCAAGATTGTTGATAGGTAAATACTGGAAAAATGAAGCTTTGCCCACTATTGAGGAATGGACTTTGAAGATGGCCAGTTTTGCAGAGATGGCGAAGATTTCAGCATACTTAAAAGACTGTTCACAAGAGACTTATGAATGGGAATGGAAAAAGTGGATAGAATATATTCAGAACAAATATCAAACTAGGAAGTACCAAATAGCTTTCATTTGAAAATAATGTATTAGAAATATTTTAATGTAATGAAGAGGAAAAAAAAAATTATAAGCAGGAGGGAGGGGTTCAAGTTTTATACAAGTTTTATATTAAGGGGGGTTTCTTTACTTGATATGATTATATTGTGTGGAAGTCCGGGGGGGAGGGGAGGGTTAGGGAGGGTTAGGGAGGTTGGGAAGTTTGGGGTGGGTGTTGGGGAGGGGGAAAGGGGTGAAAATGTAACTGTAAAACTTTTGCAATAAAAAAAAAAAGATTGACATAATCCTGGAATTGGAGGGTTTTGAATTAATAGTCACCTGCTTTGTTTGGGTATGATAGGAAGAGAGCTGTATTCATTTGTGTTGGAAAACATCAGAGGAATCATATAAATTTGTTAGTCAACAAAGATGCTATCAGACTCCATTTTGCTTGATTGATTCCAAGTATCTAAATATCCAGGTCAACTTCCAATGCATCTCACATTTGGGCCAGGGTGAAAACATATATTTGGGGATCATATTGCTGATACCCAGTCCTCAATTGTCCTCTGGCAGAAGCTTCATGGTAAACAAAATAGCTGAAGGGATCAGGCCCTAGGCCCAGAGGTTTAAACTTTCTACTGCCCAAAGGTTTAACCTTTTTCCCTGAACCAGTACTAACTGGGAACATCCACTCAGGAAAAAGCCTAGAACTTCATGGATATGATACCACCCCTTCCAAATTTCAGAGTATTTCCCAAAACACATTGAAATCAACAATACTCTGAAAGTCACTATGGGATCCAGCAAGACAAGGATAGTGCGCTCTGCTTATCCACCTCTCAAAGCTAGCAGCATCTAAATCTATTTTAATGTCTTTGATTCTTTTTCTGTCTCTGGATATCTGTGCAAGAGAGAAGGATCCTTCCCTTCTCCAGTAACCCTATGCCAATCCCTCATCTATGGCTTTGATTTCTCTGAGACCTGCATGTCTTCAGAAGTCCAAGACTACCTTATTCTTACTTTGTTTGCTAGGCATCTTCCTTCTTTCTCACTTTCTCTTTTTATTCCACCATCCATCTCCTGGCAGCTTTTTAGTGTGTTTCAACTTGCCCCACCACAAGACCTTATGTCTTATGTCTTTTTCATAACGTCTTATGTTTTCTTATGTCTTTCTCTCAGACTCAAGCTATCAGTCTCACTCCCAATTTTTTTTAAAAAAATATACTGTATACAAAATTATGAAACAAAATAGAACTAGAACTAAGGAGAAATTTCCTGATAATTAACCAGTGAAATGGTTTGCCTCCAGAAATTGTGTGTTTGTTGTTTTTTTTTTAATTTGATTTATATGCTGCCCTTCTCCAGAGACTCAGGGCGGCTTACAGTGTGTTAAGCAATAGCCTTCATACTTTTGTATATTTTTATACAAAGTCATCTTATTGCCCCCACAAACTGGGTCCTCGATTTACCTACCTCCATCACTTTTGCTCCATCACTGGAGGCCTTTAAGAAGAGATTGGACAATGATTTATCTGAAATATTATAGGGTCTCCTGCTTGATCAGGGGGTTGGACTAGAAGACCTGCAAGGTCTTTTCCAATTCAGTTACTGTTATTCTAAAATTCATAGCGAGGTAATCATCTCCATATGTAACACTCAATGTAGTCATTTTAACAGCTGTACCATATGCTGGCTGTAGTAACTCGGTGGATTCTGGAGTGGCACAGATAGCATGCCTCTGAATATTATGTGGATATATCACATTTCTTCTGTTAGACAGCCAAAAGATGTGATTCCCAGGCAGTGGGATCCTTGGTCACTCTATTCATAGCATCATTCCCACTCTGTTAAACACACGAAGCCCAAAACACATGTAAAAGTGAAATTTTTCAACAACAAACATAACCCCAGATTACCATCAGGGAAATATGTACTGCTAGCATGTTAGAGTCAGTAACCTATTTTTCTAGCCATGATTTGAGCCATATGATGTTTCATCTCAGAAGAGAATGTCAATTTAAATTCTCCTTTCAGACTCTTTCTAGATTCCCTGGTGTCTCATAAGAAAACCAATGTGATGTAATAGTTAAGATATTGGATTAGAACTAGGGAGACATCCCTTCAAGTCCCCCTTCGAATATGTTGTCACTGGGCAACATGGACTTAGTCCAGTTTACTGATTTGCTGATATAAGAAGGAGCTGGTACACATCTACTGGAAAAAAGATGATACTGTATATAGACCTAAATTTAGCAAACATATGTATTGATCAGAGATAAATCTAAATAGTATAAATTGAAACCCTAAACAATACTTAATTATTAGGAAAAAGACCAATAAACTGGAGCGCATAACACCAGACATGTCACTGAAAGGCAAATTCACAAAACTGCTTCTCACTTACTTTGACCATTTCACACAGGGGAATTCAGTGGAGAAAGCAATTATGTTTGGAAGAGTTAGTGGTAAAAAGAAATCCAGGCTGCCAAAGAACTTGGTGATTGGACACCATCAAAGTTGACACCAGTCAGACCATAGAACAACTCAAAGAAATAGTACAAGTTTGGAAGATGTTCTTTTATTTTTATTTATTTATTGTCAAGCATGTATAAGATAACAGATATAAGTATAAACATGATTATGAATACAGGAAATGGGTACAAATAAATGGGGAAAGTAGGACAGGTACGGTAGGCATGTAGGTGTGTTTAAGCATGCCCCTTACTGACCTCTTAAGAACGGGGTGAGGTCAACAGTAGACAGTCTAAGGTTAAAGTTATGGGGGTTTGGGGATGAAACCACAGTCAGGTAGTGCATTTCAGGCATTGACCACTCTGTTGCTGAATTGAGCAATTGAGTTTGGAGTGGTTTACCTTAAGTTTGTATCTATTGTGTGCTCGTGTATTATTGCAGTTGAAGCTGAAGTAGTTATTGACAGGTAGGACATTGTAGCAGATAATTTTGTGTACTACGCTTAGGTCAGACCGAAGGCGATGTAGTTCTAAATTATCTAAGCCCAAAATTTCAAGCCTGGTGGTGATGTGGAGAGACCTGGTCCATAGAATCACCAAGAGTTGGACACAACCTAGTGGATATCATCATCATGATAGCCATCCAGAGTTTAGTATAAGAAGGGCAGCTATATAAACGTTTTCAATAAGCAAACAAACAAACAAGCTTATTCCCTGTATTTGACCATTCATTTTCAGTTATGCAGGGTACAAGAAGCTACCAAGGCGTGCAGATGACTTTTTGTTTGCAAAAACAGATTTTTGCAAAATCCGGGTAGACCAATAAATTTATCAACATTTCAGGAGGTCATCATGATTCCCCAACTGGGTCACCTCTCTAATTCAAGGGTGATTTTAGTTTTCCCCAATTGTATGATATCTATTTATTTGGGTAGCTAGACAGTTCCTTTTGGGGGGAGGGCAGGGATCTCTCTGCCACTTTATCCTTCATTACTTGAGGGATTTCAACTGCTAAGCTGCAGCTGAAGGGAGCTTGTGGGTGGTTTGTATTTTATTGGCTGGAATGCCTATTTTGGCATAACTTCTGGACTCAAACAAGCCCTCACTCTTTCTTCCCACCAAAAAGCTCAGCTTCCTTTTCCTGGAGCTTCAAATAGGCATTCATTTCCTCAGCTGCCCCACTTCAGCTGCCCTCAGCCATAGCTACAGTAGATTATAGAAAGAGAACAGATGGACTGAAAAACCCCTGATAAATTGTCAATTCACCTTCAGAGGCTTAGCTGAAGAATCGTGTCAAGGTGTTTGAAAGTCCCGCAAGCACTGAACTATGAATCTTGCACTCAGATCAATCAGCTGGAAAATGTGCTGATTGGCCCAGGGGGGTTCTCTGCATATTCTCAGGGTTTGGAGATAAGCACAAGGTCTTACGGCTGACTTCAGAAGAGCTAGGAAAAGCATCAGATCAAAGTTGCTTGAAGTTTTTTTTAGTCCAAAATGGACTAAAACAGTCCAAAATGTTTTTGCTCTTATATGCTTTCACCCATGATTGGTCCCATATAACAAGATTTATGAGTAGAATGTCTTTTTTCTCTTTAGTTTGCCCTTAATTTAACAACTTTCACGGTCAAATTGGGTCTTCATTACCAAAATCACTAGGAGTTTCAAAAGACTCTCTAAATCAGGGACAGGCACTGCGGTCCAAATTTGCTGTGTAATCTTTAAAGACCTTGCAAGTCATCACAGAGAAGATTAGATGCACCAGCTCTCTGTTCTATGACTAAGCAGTATTTTCCAAGACATGGCCCAGAAACGTAGCTCAAACATTTCTGTTTTGTTGTGGAAAAGGCAGCCTAACCTACGAGGAAATTTGTACAATTGCCAATAAGAAAATATTATTGTTCTGCTATCAAGGTCTTGAACTACAGGAACTTGCTGCTTTCATCAAAAGAATAACGAAAGTAGCATCAAGCCAATAAATTCTAACTCTTTCCACAATGCAGATATAAAAGGGATGATACTTGCATCACAACAACCCAATGCTGTTTTTATCATTCTCCTCCTCCCTTTGTCTTCCCTATAGGACCCATTTTGTGCTGCTAGCTAAACAAGAAGAGGCATTTGCATCATTGGCAGTAGGTCACCCGTTGTCTCTCCAGCCACATTACTTCCTCGGTATGTCCTTCCTCACTTCTCTCCATTATTAGATTAGGATATTTAAACTATCTTTCATGTGCTAGGTGATGGATACTTTTTTTTTTTTTTTTTTTGGAATACGTACGTTTGTTTCTTCAAAGTTTTTTATGCAATTGAGTTTGTAAAATATCACACATTTTATTAACTTTAATACTTGCCCGGGCTAATTCCTCCCCACTACTTTTAAATACAAGTATATGATTGATTTATAGAATAGAGAGTTGGTCTCTGACAGAAGACTTGAAGAAACTAGAAGCATTTGAAATGTAGATTTACAGATGGCTGTTACATATGTAGGAAGTTAGCACCCACCCCTTTCCTAGAAGAATGAAATATTTTAGGAAATATTAAAAAGGCAGAATATTATGTTTCCCTGGATGACAAATGGAGAAGCATGTTTTAAAGGTGAAGTAGCTCCCACCTTCTTGGCCCCCCTCCCCTTTGTCAATGGGCCAGTGGCAGAAACTCAATTCCCTCCCATCTTTGTCAATGGACGATCATCTGCAACACAATAGGACCCATCTAGCAACAGAAACTAACACAATAGGACCCATCTAGCAACAGAAACTCACCACATGGCACCTGGGAAGATTATATCAGCCAGCAAGGCTAGCTAAGACCCCCACCCCCTGGGAGTCTGACAACCAATCAGGATACTCTTTCTGGGCCCCAGGAAGTTCAAAGCCAGAAAGGGCATAAAACCCGGGGACTCGCAGTATCTCGACCCTTTTTCTGTTCAGGAACTCAAGCCATGTGATCCTGTCCACCATTAAACCATCTTTCCAAGCAGTCTCCATGTTTCCAGTGTCTTTTTCCCCATTTGGAGCTGAACCCAGAAGGATATCTCTTCCTACACATGTAAGCTGGGTTAACAAAATCACAAATGAGGAGGTGCCTGGGAAAGCAAAGGGAAATCATCAAAATCATTAAAAAGCGAAAGTTAGAATATTTTGGACATGTGATGCGACACCCAGAAAAATACGGCATCCTTCACTTAATCCTCCAGGGAAAGATTGAAGGCAAACAAGGTCCAGGCAGAAGAAGAACATCATGGCTTCAAAACCTAAGGGACTGGTTTGGACAAAACTCAGCTGCACTTTTTTTAAAAAAGTTTTTTATTAAATATACAATTAAAAACATTGGACATGGCACGACTTTTCTGGTTTAAACATTTCCATCAAGTTATTACCTTACAACAGATACAATTCATCTTCAACATATAAGTATGTACAGTCTATCATATTTCAAACACATAAATTCTTTCATCTGTGAAAATTACTTCAATACCAATACTATTTCTACCTCTCACAGAATACTAGCATAAAAATTTTCAGACTCTCAACTTATCAATATTCCTTTATCCCGACATTCCTCCTCCTCTCCAACCATTGATACATGTTATTTCAGATTTCATAATATTCCATTTCATCCTTATCTTTGAGTTTTAAAGTCAGCCAGTCCATTTCAGCACAAGTCAGTATCTTATTTATTATCTCTCGCAGGGTCTCCTTACTTTTACAATTTTGCGCAAAGGCCAATCTTGCTGCCATTAGTATATGCAACATTAAATATATTGTTCCTTTATTAAATTTATCTTTTTAATACCCAATAGAAAAAGTTCTGGCTTTAAATCTATGTTTATGTTTAGACTCAGCAGCACTTTTTCATGCAGCTGTTGACAAAAATAGGATTGCCAACATGATTGCCAACGTCCGAAGACAGATATGATACAAGAAGAAGAAGAATATGATTGATTTACCATAATTTTTGACCTGGGGTGAAAGATCTTATTTATCCTCGTTCATGGTCTGGATGAGGAATGTGGTCATTGATAGAATAATGATCCCTCCTCCTTTCTTTAAAGGCTTCTGTTATGTATCTAATTTTGGAGGGAAAATTAAAGTGGGAAAAAGCTTGATGATCATTGGCTAACACACTTGGCAAGTAGCTATATAAGGAGAGCTGTTAGACTGTAAAGTTGCTGGATTCTCACTGTACATTAAAGAGTTGTTGTTCACTTCAACCTGGCACCTGGCTCCTGGCTCCTCATTCACCATATCTAACAGCTTCCATATCACCATCACTTTAACTCCTAGTCTTTGTATAAAGGTTTTGAAGCTGTCAAGTGACCATCTACATCCACTGACTTTACAATTCTTAGAAACACTGAGGAACCCAGACTTCTTCTAGCTGATTACTAGAAAAGTGCAAAGGACGTAGCATGCAGCCCAGAGGTGGTATTCAGCAGGTTCTGACCAGTTCTGGAGAACTGGTAGTGGAAATTTTGAGTAGTTCGGAGAACCGGTAAATACCACCTCCGACTGGCCCCACCCCCATCTTTTCTCTGCCTCCTGAGTCCCAGCTGATCGGGAGGAAATGGGGATTTTGCAATAACCTTCCTCTGCCATGCCCACAGAACCAGTAGTTAAAAAAAAAAAATTGAATCCCACCACTGATGCTGTTGGAGCCTAGCCAAAATTCTTGAGGTACAATGGAGCTTGCAGCACATGCTGCATTTTCCAATTGTGGGAAATTTTGACATAAGATTATTGTGGATGACTCTGTAGACAGGAGAGGCTGACTTCAATTCAGGAGCCCAGAATGGGGCCAGGTTCCAACAAAGTCAGGTGCAAGCAGTATGTTATAAAGAGAAGATTACCTTCAGGGTAACTAATGGTAAACTGGAGATAAATGGTCTCAGCTGCCATCACAGATGAATGACGTGATAGTGCACAGATGTGGAGCAAATACTGGAGTGATACAAAGGCGCTGTTTTACAAAGACTGAGTTTTATTCAAACATCTGGATTCAGATTAAAACGTCACAGTTGCTCTTTCTCTAGGTAGCAGTCTGAAGTGCCTGCTATTAAATTCAGTCAGGAATGGAGGCAGGGAAGTGAGGGAACCATGGAGCTATAATTCAAATATAAATTGCTTCTATTGATCTGTAGTGTTAAAAAAATAAAAGCAACAACAGTAACAAGAAATCACATGACTCTTGTTCCAGTAAATCACATAGGGAAAATTTGTGCTACAATGGAATTTATTCATAATCATTGTTCATTTGCACAACCAGACTCACTTAAAGAGAGAAAGGCATATTGAAAAGGGAATTAACTTAGTGGATCTGATAATAGTAGGAAAATCAACTTTTTCCTTAATGTATTGGAACAAAATTTTTCTTTGCTTTTCAAGTTATTCTGAGCTGTGAAAAGCAATTGCTTCATCTCAAAATGTAAGGTACAATGAAGTGTTTGAATCAGGAGTGAAATCCAGCAGGTTCTGACAGGTTCTGGAGAACCGGTAGTGGACATTTTGAGCAGTTTGGAGAACTGGTAGCGGAAATTTTGAGTAGTTCAGAGAACCAGCAAATACCACCTTTGGCTGGCCCCAGAGTGGAGTGGGAATGGAGATTTTGCTGTATCCTTCCCCTGCCACACCCACCAAGCCACGCCCCACCAAGCCATGCCCACAGAACTGGTAGTAAAAAAATTGGGATTTTACCACTGGTTTGAATCTATTTTTCAATCCTAACGCTGTTCTTTTGCCCATCAACAATGATGTCACTAATTAAATTTCTCCTAAAGTAAGAAAATGGCTGGAGAAAAGTAACAGAGATCAAGTCTACTCAGCTTAATTTCTATACTGAGATAATTAAACTGTCAACCGTGCAATAGGCTGTTTGGTTGGTAAATATCCCAAAGCCCTCAATAAAGGTTTCCCTAGAAGTCTGTTCAAGGTTGGAACAGGATACCCATTATTGAATTTTTCAGTAGTTAACCTACATTAAATTGGGCTGAAGCTTCTCGAATTAATTCTATTAGAAAAAAAAATATTGCATTTGTTGTAGAGGTGGCTACTCTTTGTTCTGTTTTTTTTTTTAATTGAAAAAGTTTTTCAAATACAAATTTTTCCCCCTTTTTTCCCCCCTCCTCCCTAACCCCCCCCCTCCCCTCCCCCTGTGGCTTCTACAAAATAAAACCCAAATTCATAACAGATTATATAATACTTTAACATCCCCTTACTCCATCCCCCCTATGCTGACCCTTTCTTTCTAATAATATTATTATATCCCCCTTATACTATACATTTCAAAATAACATTCTACTATAACATTATATAATAACTCCTAATTTAGCATAATAATATTATTATATCTCCCAGTTTAGCAATTTCTGCTCATAATCTACCCTTTCCCCCTCACCATACATATATCTCTTAAATCAAATCTTTTATGTATATTAATATAACATTTCAAAGCAACCTTCCACTATAAGACTATATAATAAATCCTAATTTAACATTTATTCAACTCATAGTCTGCCCATTTCCTCCACCCCATAGATATATCTCTTAACTCAAATCTTCTACATATATTCATATCTAAACATAATATCCCTTTTCTTAAACTAAACAATCAATAAGCTAACCTGTCTCCACCCACTTTCCTACAAGACTACCATACTTAATAATTCTTAGTATCTTTATTCTTCTGCCCACACCACTAAAAAATATTCCCTTATGTAAATAAAATCCTCTTAAAAAGACTTTAAGCTTGTAATCCATATGATATCTTCTGTAATGTCTTTCAGCTGGATTGTTAGCTCCATCACCTATGTTAGGGTAACATCACATCCTAATTCCAACAGTATGTTCAGTATCTTCAATTACCATCTGCCCCCATCAATAGCAAATATCTTCAAAAAAACAACAACAACAACAACAACAACCACCCGAGTGACTTTATATTTGTATTCCATATAATGTCTATAGTGGTGTCTTTCATCCAAATTACTAATTCCAACCACCGTAATAGGGTAACAGCCAGATCATCTGCGTGCCCCAATCCCATAGCTCTCTTGCCTTGCAGCTTAGCATAAACGTAGTACTTTTATCAAAGAATCCAAAAAAAAGATAGTTCCAATCCATTCAGTTTAAGGCCCTTTTCACATCCCAAAAGTACAGCACTGCAGAGGTCTCTCACTCTCCTCAGGATAATATAAACCAATACTTTGCCTCAGCTATCTTTTCATATGTTCAATCATCTCTTAGATAACTGGCATTACGCTGTTGTTTAGTTTAAAAGCTTTTGTTTTTGTGAGACCTGCTTCTTCTTTTCTTGACTTTTTGTGGGTTAGATCTCCATCCTGATTTCCTTTCTATAAATTGTATATCAACTGTTTGGTTTTCATGCTGATCTATAACTTGATCTTGTTGGTTTTGCTTTTATGGCTTAAATCTCCATTCTATCCAGAGCCGCCTCTCTTGTATTTATAAATAGTCCAGCTAAGACCTCTGAAGGAGAATCCAGAAGCGGCTCATCTACAAAGACCTCTGTAACTTGTTGTTTTTCCATTACTTCCACCTCCTTCTGCTTATCCTGAATTTCTATCTCTTGTTGATTTCGCTTTTTGAGAACCTTGTAGTAAAATTCTTCTGCTTTTTCAACAGTATTTAGTTGATATCTTTCTCCTTGATATCTCAATATTATACCAACTGGAACGTCCCACCTGAATGAGATGTTTTGTTTCTTTAGCTCAGTCACCAAAAATCCAAATTTCTTTCTATCTTTTAGCATCTTGGGCGGCAACTCTTTATATATCCAGATCTTTCTTCCAGACAATTGTAGAGTAGAATTAAAGGATTTTTGCACAATATCATTTCTTATTTCTTTATCTGTGAAGTAAATCACCACATCTCTAGGCAATTGCCTTTGCTTTGCAATCCAAGAATTTACTCTATAGGCCTTGTCAATCTTACAAGATACCTCCTCAGGATGAACCTTTAAAATCCCGGCCAGAACTTGAGCAGATATTTTTCTTAAATCATCTCTATTATTTTCCTGTAACCCTCTCATTCTAACCGCAAATTCCGTGAGCCTGTATTGCATCATTGTAACTTCTTTTTCAATCCCTTGCTTTATATCTTCTGCATTGTAAGTCTTGTGACCAGCTTCCTTTTTAGGCTTTACTTCTAAACTATTGTCTTGAATATTTATCAAATCATTTTCAATTCTTTGTATTTTATTATCCAAATTATAAATCTTATCATCAACTTCCTCCATTTTAGACTCTAATAACTTGATATTTGTATCCATCTTTATAACTATTTCTGAAAAAGCATTAGTCACTGTTACAATCTTTCGTTGCAAATTATCATACTTTAGTTGTATCAATTCTTTAATTTCCTGCCTAAATTTTTCAAAATTCTGGTTCACAGTCTCGTGATATCTTGCCATTTCCTCCAGGACAAATTCTTTTAAATTAAAGCCATTCTACTGAATCTGTAAGCTCGGAACTTGTTCACATAATTGTAAATGGGGGAACACCCCCCCCCCGCTGCTTGTTTGTCAGGCTTTATTAGTTTTAACGCCATCCTGCCACACCAACAAACTCTTTTTAAAGCAAGAAAACTTCTCCCCAAACAAGATCAATATCAAATCTCCAAAAAAAAAGAAACTTAAAATCCACACAAAAGATTTTTTTTTCCTTTTTCCTTTTAAAGAAAAAGACATCTCTCCAAACAATATCAATAACAAATCTCTAAGAAGGAAGAAACATGAAATAAGAATTTTTTTCTCTGCACTTCTAACCAGCACTTTTGCTAGATACTTTGTAGCTTTATAACTTTGTAACGTTATAAGCTATTCAAACGGAAGGACTTTCACTTTCAGCTTTTCTCAAGCCTCAGCCAGTCGCCATTTTAAACTCTCCTTTTTCCTCCTTTCACTCTTCTTTAACTTTAAAATCAGTCTTGGGGTTAGAATACTTGCAGTTTAGGATCCCCGATCCAAATTTCATCCTGCTTATTCAGATGATCTGTTAATTTCATTGATTGGTCCGGTCCCAGTGCCTGGCTCTGCAAAAAGGCAGAGTTCTCCCGAAGCCCGGAGCAGCGGCGAGCGGAAATAGGGAGCCACAACCTGCTCGTCCCCAAGAGTAAAAAAAAAAACTCTGGGGACTTCACAGAGGGCTCTACCTGCCCTCGCCTGCTCTGTCTCACATTTCCTTCAGGAAATGGAGTTTTTCGAGCCGCCTTTCAGATGTAAAGGTGGCTCTTTACAGGCAACGGGGCTGGCGGTCTCAGAGGACCGTCTGGCAGCGATGGAAGCCCGACCGGAAGCCCTCTTTGTTCTGTTTTTGTTTTGTTAATTTTGCTTAACCTCAGGCAACAATAACCACTTTATATTAAGAAATGCAGATTAATCAACTAAAGGAAGTTAATTTGGATGAGCTCTTGGGAACAGTAAATAAACTAGACTTAACATTTTGTAAATGCTGAGTACAGAGTCACTTTGGTGTAGTGATTTAAGACACCACATGAGAAATCCGAACATCATGAGTTCTAGCCGTGCCTTAGGCACAAAACCAGCTGAGTGACCTTGAGCCCCTCAGTCACTCATAGATCTAGGAAGCGGGCAATGGCAAACTGCTTCTGAAAAACTATGTCAAGAAAGTTGACAAGTTCAGGGACTAATCCAGGCAGTCATCCAAAGTAAAAAAAAAAAAAAAAAAAGCTGACTTGAAGGCCCACACACATAAATAAGCACAGTATATAAATAAAGACGTCTGGTGGCATTTTTCTTTCACTGAGATAGTCAAGAAAACATATCTCATTGTCCATAAATCCTAATGTGAATATTTGAAAACCCAAAAATATAACGAGAAAAGACAGTTGTCCTCAACCCAACTAAGCAAAGGAATAAGGAGAACTTGAAATGTTAACTGGGCCAACATTAAATGCAATCCTTACTGATTGATTGATTGATTGATTGATTGATTGAATGAATGAATTAGTATCCCACCTTTTATTTAATAGCACAAAATAACGTCCCCACAACAAGGCTATGAGGTAAATTGGGTTGAAATTATTCTGGTCTAAGACTGTAATAAAGACTGACTGAAAAAGAGTAACTAGCCCAAAGTTGTTTGGTACTTTTCTGTAGATGAGGGAAAACTAGAACCCAGGTGTTCCTGTTCCAGATGACTTCCTGCCTGCTCCACCATCATCAGTGTTGGGTTAGCCTAGTCCAGCAACATTTGGTTGTGCTTCAGTTAGAAGTGTATGCTGGAATGAAGCAGTTCTAGAACCTTCTTTCAATTCTTGGCACTGTATTTTAAGAAGGAGCCAGAGAAAGTGGGAAAGGATTAGAGAAAAGCAACAAAGATGAGTTTTATGAAAAGAGAATGAAGAAGTCAGGCACGTTTATCCTTGAGGCTGAGAAGGTATATGACACCCCCTTCAAATTCCTGACAGGATGTCCCATAGAAGAAGGTCAAGGCTCACCGTCATTCCTTCAAGGACACAGGACAAGGAGAATGGATTTAAGATATAAAAATTAGATTCTAACTAAATATTCCAACTCCATAAAGCAGAATTGGGGCAATTCTACAAGGATTTTCATCCTCTTTCCTCTTGGCCACACAGATGGATGTGAGTCTACTTTCTTCTGAGTCTTGGCCTTAACAGGGATTAATCCTCCTGATTCTGGAGGAACTGTAAAGGGCAATATTGCAAGAGCCATAGCAACAGGGGTGGGCTGCTGGGGGTTCACAGGGGTTTGGGAGAACCTCTAGCTAAGATTCTGTGCAGTTTGGAGAACCCCCAGATCCCACTCCTGACTGGCCCCTCCTACCTTGCCCCACCCCTCCCAGGAGTCCCCACGCAGCCCGTTTTGGATGCAAGTAAGTGCAGGGCACGTGCGGAGGCTTGGGGAGGGTGAAAAACAGGCCTACCGGAAGTTCGAGAAGGCCAGAAACGGGCCTATTTCTGGCCTCCAGAGGGTCTCTGGAGCCTGGGAAGGCCATTTTCACCCTCTCAGAGACTTGAGGAAAGCCTCCGGAGCCCAGGGAGGGCAAAAAGCCCCCCTCCCTGTGGTGCAGGAGGCCAACTAGGCCACACCCACCATGGCCACACCCACCCAGCAACCAGGCAGAGAACCCCTTGCTAAAATTTTTGAAGCCCACCCCTGCATAGTAACGAGATGAGGGAAGCTTTCGTCATTCATGTAAAATCCCATAATGGGAAGAAACTGGGAGGAGTGTCTTATCATAACAATTACATTGCTCTTTTGCTTACAGGAGTGTTTTACTTTAGTTCCTTTCACTCTAGAAAGAATGAGGAGACAGACTCTTCATCATGCATATATCCAAAGCAGTCCCTTTTTCTGGAATAAAATATCCTCCAATGTAGACTATTGTTTTCTTATTATTTTGATCTTTTTAGTCATGAGAGCCAGAAAAAAAAAATGCATCAGCCAAACTAAGATTTTTTTTAAAGCCCTCTGGCAGAATGAATCCACCTAACAATTTTTGCACAGCTGTTCTAACCAAAGCAGATTAGTTGGAAAAGCCAGAGAAATAATATTAATCCAAGAATGAAAAAAAAAAAAATCTGGCTCCAGATTTTTCCGCTTCCCACCTTTATTTCTACTGGGGATTTCCTTGATTTTTTTTTCTGAGTCACATAACATTGTTCACCAAGGATTGTTATTTTAATAAATCAGCATATTATTAAAATAAGTGTTTATACATACAGATTTAAATATTATTTCTCTCCATATAACAACAAATACAGATTTATATATTTATTATAATGAATGCCTAACAAGGCCTTGTTCAAGAGACAAACATCTATTTCCCGCATTTTATTTTATTTATTTATTTATTTGCTTTAATTTATATGCCGCCCTTCTCCGGAGACTCAGGGTAGCTTACAATGCGTTAAGCAATAGCCTTCATACTTTTGTATATTTATACAAAGTCAGCTTATTGCCCCCACAATCTGGGTCCTCATTTCACCTACCTTTGAAAGGATGGAAGGCTGAGTCAACCTTGAGCCTGGTGAGATTTGAACTTGCAGTAATTGCAAGCAGCAGTTGTTAATAACAGTGCTTTAGTCCACTGTACTACAGGCTCGTTTTAATTCTTAAAATCCTTTTCTAAGTTCTTTCTGTCAACTTCTTAATTCAACTTGCTCATTTTTGATGCATCATTTTCTACTTTAGGATATTCATTCATTTACTTCTCTGACTGAAAACTAGTTTTCAGGGTAAAAGCATGATATACTCTGACAAGCTTGACTCTTGATGACAACCAGGATAGGACAATTTTGCAAAAATCCTGAAAATGTTTGTTCTGGCTTCTTATGGGATGTTTCTTTGACTTTACAGATTCACCCTGGCATTTGGTGAGGATCTCCCTTCCAAATGCCACCCAGGCCTGATCATGCTTAGCTTTTAAGTTTTAAGACATGTGTTATCAAAGCCACAACTTCCAGTTTCAAAGAAATGTCTCATCATCATACTGATCTATTGGAGAATGCATACTTATAAATCCCCTACATTTAATTAAAAGAGATTTGACAAACTTGTTCCTTCCTAATGCTCTATGATGCCTGCTTAGTTCATTGCATCCTGCTGAAAACTAAAAAAATATGCCACTATGTGTATTTTCTATAAAAGAAACAGAAAAAAAGGAAGCAGAAGCAGCTGTTTAACATGGCTACTCTGGAACCAGTCAATGAACCAGGTCAGATTCCTTCTGGAGTGAGCCAGTGTAGATTAGTCTACTGCTGGAGTCTGGATCAAGCCTTCAAAGCAGATTGGATTACCTCTGCCCAGGCTTGAAGAGTGCAAGCAGATTTTAATATACTGCCTTTCAGTGGAAAACAGATGCAGAGTTTTGATCAGTCTACCTAAACAGACACATTACCCTGGGTTCATTTGTTAAGAGAAATATGGCAATGGTAGGCAAGGCCGAAGCAAGGAAGGGATGGCATGTTGTATTGTTAAGAATTGATCGATTCTGGCTTGCCAGTCCCCCGCATCGAGTCAGGAGAGAGCTTCTTTGGTTGTTCTTACGAATCTCTCCACAAGGCCATTAGAAGCCGGATGAAATGGAGCTGACAATGCGTGTCTTATTCCTAACTCGGCCAGGTAGCTTTCAAACTGTGTCGCCGTGAATTGGGGCCCGTTATCTGATATCAGGGTGTCTGGTAACCCGTGGGTTGCGAATAGCTTCCTGAGGACCTTGATTACCGCCTTGGAAGTGCTTGACGGCATTAGGGCTATTTCCAACCATTTGGAAAAGGCGTCAAGAATTATTAGAAAATTCTGCCCATGGAATGGCCCTGCAAAATCTATATAAATCCTCCCCCATGGTCTCTTAGGCTTCTCCCACTCTCTAACAGGAGCTACAGGAGGATCCGGCCGGGACTCCTGGCACGGCCTGCATTTTCCAACCCATTCCGTGACATCCTGGTCGAGTGTGGCCATCACACATAACTCCGAGCCAGACCCTTCATTCTGACTATACCAGGGTGCCCCTCATGTAGCAGTTCTAAAACCCGATGCCTCAACCGTGAGGGAATGACCACCCTATCGCCCCACAATAAACAGCCACCAAGCGTAGACAATTCGTTCTTTTTAGCAAAAAATACTTGAAATTCCCCACTGTCCACCGTAGTTGGCCACCCTCTCATGACCCAGCCCATAACAGTTCGAATAACAGTGTCTTTGGTAGATGCCCTTGCCACCTCGCCAGACGAGATAGGCCCCAGGGATACAGCATCAAGCAACAAGACAGGGGCTTCCAGCGTCGGGTTTTCCAACAAATCAGGCAATGGGCATCGGCTGAGGGCGTCAGCATGGCCCAGAGTCTGGCCCAGTCGGTGGAATAGTCGATACGAATAAGCGGCCAAGAAAATAGACCACCTGGTCATCCGGGGGGAAAGAGTGGTCGGGGTTGGTTTGTCGCCAGCCAAAAGTCCCAACAATGGTTGATGGTCCGTTACCAGTTCAAAAGTCCGGCCAAACTGTTGTAGGAAAAATAACGGACTAGGACAAGCTCTTCAGTGCAGGAAAGGTTTTTTTATTTGCGCAAAGGTTCAAACAGTCCTAAGACCCCAAAAGTTTGAACAAAGATGGATGATTTCAACCAGATATTTATACAGTATAAAGACAAAGTTATTACGAAGAATGCAACATTTCACACGTAAAAGTTACCCTTTAATCTATCTCTAGGAAAGACATAACAGCCTGATTCCCACAGGCTCAGGCTTTCAGCTCCGGAGCTCAAGACATAACAAAAGGAGATAAGAGGCTAGAAGACGCCTCAAGGGCAATAAGGAAGCAGCACCCCTTATCCAGGGATATGCATGACATTTGGGATGCAATAAACATTAAACAACAGAATGTATCTGTTTAGGGTCAGTTTGCCCTTCTACAATTCTGTACCTACGTCAAATACCATTTGTCATTTCAGCACCGTGGCACGGGAGAGGCACTTCTGTCTTGACCAAAGATTTGGATTTCTAATATTTGAGTTTTATCCCAATATCGAATCTTAGCCTGGCTCATACCCCCCTTTGTGACTCATCTGTTTATCCAGACGAGTCACACCATAGGTCCTCTTCCTGCTGGAGCCATTTGTAATCCCACATAGCCATCACCTGAGCAGTTGTCTTACGTCCCACCAGCAAGGATAGACTTTTAGAGATAGTTTAACAAACAAAGGTAAAATACACGGGAGAAAAAGACACCCTTGCAGCTATTAATCCTACCAGGCCAAAGATGGCCTGCAGGCCAGGTAACTTTGGCCACCATCCTGAAAACATATCCTGTAAATTAAGGCCTTTCCAAGTCTGGACTGACACATGAGCTATTTTAACCATTTTGTCTGTTATTTCCTTAATAACCTTTCCGCTTTCATCAACTTCTATACAGCAATTAGTCCACATACCCCTCCTTCCTTGGCTAACAAATAATCTAAAGCTAACCTATTCTGCATAATATATGTCCTTGATTTGACACTTTCCCTAGCTAATTGAGTAAGACCTTTTACAGTCTCATTGGTGATGATTTCAACCACAACTTGCAGACGAATTAAATGGTTCAGAATGTATATAGGGGTTTGATAGCCATACATGCCATCCTCCGCCCATGTAGCCGGTCCATAAACCTCAATAATTCGTTCTGCAGGCCATTCTTCACTTCCCCAACTACGTTGGTTACCTCCAACCCTAACCTTCCCTATTGCAGATGTGTCTACATGTCTTCTCTGTCTTAAATTTCCCACCTCATCATATACCGGGACACCTAACACCTGTCGGGTTTTAAGGGGAAGCAAAAAGAATCCTGGTCCAATTATTCCCAGGACCCAAGCTCCACACCAAGATTTTGGTAGGACCCCATATGCCATCTTACCACATATCCAGTATAGTCCATCAGGAGCCAGCCATTCAAGGGTCTGATTATCTGGATCCTTTAAAAAGGATAACCCATTTACTTTAAACAGGGCCATTTCATCAGTTCCCTCTGTGGCATTAGCTCCTGACCACCATACCTTACTTTCCCATTTTCCTGTACATATGAGGTTTCCCACCTGATGACAGCCTGGCACAATTTTTCTCTGAAAGCAAACATTCCCTACCAGACTAGTAGTCAAGGTCCAGTCTCCATCCTTACCCTTATTATATGACAGATTACCTTTATAATCCATTTCTAAAACTTTGGAATAATTTAATTCCTGGGCTTCCCATGGCCATTTTTCTCCCATGTTAGTTCCTCCACAAACAAAACAATTCGATACATTCAGAGTGTGGGCTATGTCTCCGGCTAATTTGACAAAGGTATTTGTTACATGACTAGGAATTTCAGGTATATGCAGCTTTTCCAATTCAGATAATATTACAAGGGTTCAAGATTTATTACCAAATAATATACTAGCACCTCCTCTATAATTTTCACGTCCCCCTCTACCTTACAGCTTATACATAAAACACAATCAATACAGTGAGTGCAACAACAACACTCACACCCACAATTACAAAACCAACACATTTAAAGAAAATTCTCTTTTTCGTTCTTTTGCATCAAAAGGCAGCTTCCAGGGTGTCCTAAGCAGGGACTTCTTTCATCTGTAAGAGGTTCACACTCCGCAGCCGGGTGGGGAAATATTAGAAATCGGAACGACTGAGAAATCAAATGGGCCCTGGTTGTCCATAAAACCATTGCTTATATCTGTAAAACACAATAATCAATAAAGCTACTACCCCAATTACTCAAAGTGCCCACACCCAATTTGCCTCCCACATGGATCCGCAATGATCTCCAATCTCTTGTCAGGATCCAAGTTCCGGACCAATCCAAGAGAGCAGGTGCTCCATCCTCTTTTTAGCTTACAGCGGGTTACATCAGCAGATATACATCAAGGTAACCTATATATAGAATACAAAAGCTTTCTTTAAACATATTCAAATGTCAGTTTTGTTGGATGTTGTTCATCCACGGACACTTTCCAGCCGGTGTCAGCTGCTGCCTTGACTCATGTCCGATGGATCCATGATTTTGATTCTGCAATCTTAATAGCAAGTGGAGAAGTCATAACACCAATAAAAGATCCCTTCCATCTCCCACCTGGTCCCCAGGTTCAAATGAGTGACATTAAGTTACTAATCTAGGGGGTACTTATTCCATCACATATTGTTGGAATCTCTCAATTTGCTTATTAAGTTCTTGTACCATCTCCATATTCCAACCCCCCCCCCCCTTTATGACCTAAATCAGGCCACCTAACATACATATTTACCTTATTTTACCATATTTACATGGTCGGGTAGAATAAACTCCAAACCTGTAAACAATCATGAAACAGACTCCGTAGGCAACAAAGTTGCTGGATTTAATCGGTTAGACACCACCAGACACACCTATGGATTCTCACCCCTAATTGCATAATATTTTGTCAGCCTTTGCCCACTAATCCACAAATGTCCCTTAGTATCCAACACAGACTGCTCCTCATGAGGGGAGTGCATGAGTATAGGACAAGAAAAAGTAAGTTTATTACAATTCTGAATCAATCCTGCACTTGCAGCCAGCACCTTCAAACAGTGGGGCCAGCTTTTCGGCCCCCTCCCCATCCAATTACAGCAAAAGCTAGCTAGTCCTAAAAAAACTTCTCAGTTGTTTTTTTTGTTCGGGGTTCTACCAGCATTAGGACCGCCCTTTTCTGCTCTGGTCCTAAAGCTCGATGACCCCTATATTGTATCCCAAATATCCAACTCTCCTTTTCACCAATTGAGCTTTCTTTCTTGATACCCAATAACCACACTCTAGTAACAAATCTAACATCATCGTGCATTCATCTTAGTATTCTCCCATCATAAATCCTCTGTCAGTCCTGTTGATCCAAACATCATCAACATATTACAGTATTGTGTCTCCTGGTTGTTGAGGCACATAATACTGTAAGTCTCTAGCTACCGCTATTCCAAACAATGTGGGGGAGGTCCTAAATCCCCGAGACAGCCAAGTCCCGGTATATTGCATTTTCATTCCTGTGTAAGGGTTCACCCACTCAAAATGCAAACAGTGGCTGGCTTATGGGGTGAATGGGAATTGTAAAGAATGCATCCCTTAAATCAATAACAGAAAACCACTCAGCCCGGGGTGGAATTAAACTTAACAGGGTATATGGATTCAACACGGCCGGGTGTAAAGTTACCGTGCCCCGGGCTGTAAGACCCATCTAACTATTTAATTGGGATAATTGGAGTATTCCAGGAGGACTAAATAAGCACCAAAAACCCCACCTCCAAATCTCTGAATGCTTTCATAAATAGCACAAATAGCTTCCCAAAAAACGGGACACTGCCTCATACTCACAGACTCCACTCCAGGTTTTAGTTCCACCCCCACTGGAGGGTGGCGAGCTGCAAAACCCGGCAGGTTATCCTCAGCGCACATCAAACAACCTCCAAATCTTCTCCGGAGAATGCCTTATGGTCATTCTCTAACTATCTTCATCAAAAGAAATTGTTGCCCCTAATTTGCTCAGCATATCCCTGCCTAGCAATGGAATAGGGCACTCAGAAATGTACAAAAATTCATGCTGGATTTCAGCTTCCTTAAAATCACACATCTCTGATTTCAAGACCTGCCGCCCCATGGCTTGCCCTGATACCCCCCTGGACCTGGATTTTACGTGATCCAGGGGCTGCAATTTGCTTATTTACAACTGATCTACCTGCTCCTGTATCCACTAAAAATGTTGTCTGCTGGCCCCCTATCCTCATTGTAACCAACGGCTCAGGTGGGGGTTCTTCCAAGCCTCTTTGTCCAAATCCTCTATTCAAGCCGCCTCTCATTCCTCGTTCTCCCCTTCTTCCTGCAAACTGCCCACGCATCCCTGACCCAAAATCCGCTCTTCTCATCCCTCAACTTCTCACCATCTGTCTTGGGCCTTCCTTTTCCCAAGTAATTCCTTTTTCCCAAATAATTTTATTTCTATACCACCCTTCTCCCAAAAGACTCAGGGCGGTGTACAGCCTATTTTGTTTAAAAAAAACAAGACAAACACCAGAAAGGAAAAAAAAGTTTTAAAAGCATCTCTTTTCTTCTTTCTCCCCTCCAAAGGAAGGGGGGGGGGAGAAAAACTCCTTTGCATCCCACTTCGCAGTTCTCCTGCCAACAAATCAGCCTTTTTATTCATCCGTGCTCTTTCTTCTCCACCTACAGCCCCCACAGCCTCCAAATCCTCATCCTCATCATCATCATCATCCTCCTCTCCCTCACTCTGACTGCTACCTCTAGGCGAATGACTCCCCCTGACTTTTGACTTCACGCCAGGATCACTCATACGCCTCTGATTTCCTCCTCCGCTCCCTCCAGCAGCCCCCTTACTTTTCCTGCCTGCTCAGATACACATAACCCGACTGTTTCAGCCCTACATTGCAATAAATCCTCAGCTTTTTTCAACAGGGCTCTTACCCATTGATCAATATATTGAAATTGATCAGGATATTTATCCTGATTCACTACAATCACTCCCCACAACTTATCCACTGTTTCTTCCCTTAACCATCGCTGAGGGGGAGGGGGTCAGCCCATCTCCCCTTTTGGCCACACATATTTACATAAGAATTTTAATTGTTCCTTTGATCCTTTCGGATAGGAAGGGTTGCTAAAATACTTGTCAAAACCTTTTAACATTCATGCCAACGGAGTATTTGGCACGCTCTGAACCCCATCCCTTCTATCACACTGCCGCCGACTCATAGCCCCGGAAACTCACAGCCACTAATGAGAAATGCAATGGCTTAACCACCCACACAACCTGACATGGACTTCATTAGGGTAGCCTACCCCGAGTCCGAGGGAGTGATCAATTCCCTCCTTCTGCTTTCAAATGAAGCAGGTACAATTCTTTTACAATATACTTACTTAAAACGCTCCCACTCCGTAGATTCCTGGCCAGGAATTTGTTCAGACCACCTTTCCTGCACCGCAGGGTTCTTGGACTCGATCAGAGCACCGTCGGGCCCACCGGGTTATCGCGGCTGTCTCCCAGAGATGTATCTCTGTGGCGCCTGGAGAATGTTCAGGAGCGACCTCCCGATGGTCCCGAGGGGTCAAAACGGTCCTCAGCGAAATATCGCCTTGCACCCAGTCCCGGCGGAGTCGCCAGCTGTTGTAGGAAAAATAACGGACTAGGACAAGCTCTTCAGTGCAGGAAAGGTTTTTTTATTTGCGCAAAGGTTCAAACAGTCCTAAGACCCCAAAAGTTTGAACAAAGATGGATGATTTCAACCAGATATTTATACAGTATAAAGACAAAGTTATTACAAAGAATGCAACATTTCACACGTAAAAGTTACCCTTTAATCTATCTCTAGGAAAGACATAACAGCCTGATTCCCACAGGCTCAGGCTTTCAGCTCCGGAGCTCAAGACATAACAAAAGGAGATAAGAGGCTAGAAGACGCCTCAAGGGCAATAAGGAAGCAGCACCCCTTATCCAGGGATATGCATGACATTTGGGATGCAATAAACATTAAACAACAGAATGTATCTGTTTAGGGTCAGTTTGCCCTTCTACAATTCTGTACCTACGTCAAATACCATTTGTCATTTCAGCACCGTGGCACGGGAGAGGCACTTCTGTCTTGACCAAAGATTTGGATTTCTAATATTTGAGTTTTATCCCAATATCGAATCTTAGCCTGGCTCAAAACAAATATTCGTGAAATTTTTTGACCCCCGCCACAGCCACTAAGGCTTCCCTGTCCAGCTGGCTGTAATTTCGTTCTGCACTGGACAGGGTGCGAGAGTAATATGCAATGGGCGCCTCTAACCCATTCGGTAGTCTATGGCTCAATACAGCGCCCACTCCAATTACAGTCCCCACTCCAAAAGGGGACGCATCGCAGACAAGAACAAGCGGCAATTCCGAATTGTATTGAATTAGAAAACTGTCTTCCGACAAAAGTTTTTTGACAGCCTTAAACGCAGCCGCTTCAGTCTTGCCCCAAACCCAAGGAAAGTTTTTTCCTAACAATCTGTGTAATGGTTCCGCAATGGTAGCCTTGTCCTTAAGGAACATAGTATAAAAGTTCAGAAGTCCCAGAAATGCCTGCAGTTCGGTCTTCAACTTTGGTGTGGGTGCATTTTGGATGGCCCTTACTTTGCTCTCTGTGGAGTGTATGCCCGTGCCGTCAATTTGGTAGCCCAGAAATTCTACAGACGGTATCTCGGCTTGTCGTTCATTCAGAACTGCGATAGGAAATAATCACCAGTAACGCACAGAGAATCAGGGTTTACTTTGGCAATGATAAGCTTGCAGTCAAAAGTAAAGTACAAGTCGGTGTTTTGGTTCAAAGTCAGCGCTGGGTGTAACCACACCACAGCGCTATTTAACAAAAACTCAACCCCTTAAACATACATCCGGTGATTAGCAATCAAGCACCCCCCACTCCCTTAACAGAAACAGCTGCAGCCAGAGCAGTGAGGACAGCAGAATCAGAGAGGCCCGGCAACGTCATCAATCATCGCCCTGCTATGCAGGAATGCTGATATCCAGGAACTGTTTGTGTGTTCTCTGCAGCTGCTTATCTCCGCTCCTCCGTCTCCCACACCCCCCATCGATGGCGAGCTCCGGTAGGACTCGACAGGCGGCCCCCCTACCAGGAGCTCACCTATAAATAGAAAGCATACAAATGTTAGTCACTGTTACGATCCTGCATTAGGTTTGTCTGGGTATTTCCGATGGAACCGTTGTATCAATCGGGCAGCGTGAACATCGGGTGCTGCCACCCACGAGGCCTGTGTTACCGGGTATCCTTTCCACCGCACAAGATATTGTAACATCCCCCTACGAACCCTGGAGTCCAATATTCGGTCTATCTCATATTGGTTGGTATGCACGGGACCCGGTGGAGTAGTCGAGGTACCTGGCCTTTCTATCGTCACCGGTTTCAGCAAACTGCTATGGAATACGGGATGTATCCTACTGAACAGAGGGGGAAGTTTAAGAGCTACGGTTACGGGATTGATGACTTGTGTTATGGGAAATGGTCCTATATATTTAGGTCCTAATTTTTTACTGGGCAGTCGGAGTTTAAGGTATTTCGTAGATAAGTATACTTTGTCTCCTATCCGGAATGGTTTTGGATCAGCTCTTTTCTTGTCTGCATATTTTTTGTACTCGTCTGCTGCCTTTTGTAATGCTGTTTTTACACTTGGCCATACATGACTAATTTTATCGGCCCAACCATGTGGCGTGTCACCGTCTGTCATAATGGGATCTAACTCTGGAATGGCTGAAAACTCTCGGCCATATATTACCTGGAAAGGGGAGAACCCAGTACTACGGTGGGGTATGTTGTTATATGCCACTTCGGCGAAAGGCAGGAGTCCTGACCAATTCGTCTGCTGGTAAGAAACGTAGCATCTGATATATCTTTCGACCATGGCATTGGCTCGTTCAGCCGCCCCGTTAGTGCTCGGGTGGAATGCTGAACTTAACCCTTGAGAGGACCCAATTAAACGGACAAATCGTCTCCAAAACTTAGAGGTGAATTGAACACCGCGGTCGGATATAATCCTCTTAGGTGCTCCATGGAGACGATAGATATGTTGCAAAAAGAGTTCGGTTAATTGTCGCGCGGATGGTATGCTTTTACATGGCACAAAGTGGGCCTGTTTTGAAAACAGATCTACCACCGTCCAAATTACAGTGTGGCCATGGCTAGGGGGGAGATCGACTATGAAATCCATAGCGATCTCCTCCCAAGGCCTGCTAGGATTCGCGACTGTCTGTAATAGTCCTAACGGTCGTCCAGACCAGGGTTTGGCGGTTGCACAGGTTGTGCAACCTTTTACGTATGTTTCTATGTCCTTACGCATTCGTGGCCACCAGAATTGCCTCCTCACAAGGTGTAGAGTTTTTAAGTACCCAAAATGGCCTGCTGATTTGGCATCATGGCACCTGCATAATACTACGTTCCGTAAACGTTCTGGAACATATATTCTATTTTCCCTCCACGCTATTCCATCATTATAGCTAACCATAGAGGGGTTTTGGATTACCCACTGATCCTGTTGTAAAGCTGTTTTAAACTCGGTACGTAAGTGACCATCTACTTCTGTAAGTCTTAACAGGGTTTGGGAAGGTGCAATTAGAGGTTCTATCACTTCCTCTCGCTTGCTATTATACTGTGGCATCCGGGACAGCGCATCAGCCAGGAAGTTTTTCCCAGCAGGAACATACCGCAGCCGGAAAGAGAAACGCTGGAAATATTGTGCCCACCTTACCTGTTTGGGAGATAGTCGCCTGGGCGTTTGTAAGGCTTCTAAGTTTTTATGGTCCGTCCATACCTCAAAAGGATGAGACGCCCCCTCCAAGAGATGTCGCCATGTCATCAATGCCCAACGGACCGCAAATGCCTCTTTTTCCCAGATCGCCCATGCCCGCTCTGTCGTGGTTAATTTTTTAGACGTATAGGCACAAGGTTGTAACCCTCCCTGCTGTGTTCTTTGTAGGAGTACTGCTCCTACAGCCACGTCGCTCTCTGATATTCTATAGCCTAGATAATCTATCCTCTTTTTGTGAAACTCACATTTGGATAGTTTCACGTACAGCCTAGCAGCTAATAATTTGTCTAAGACCTGTCGGACCAGAGATATATGTTCCTCTTCAGTTTGCGTGTAAATTAAGATGTCATCCAAATATACAAGGACACCCCTGTACAGATGTTCATGCAGCACCTCATTGATGAACTGCATGAACACCGCAGGGGCACCCTGTAGTCCGAACGGCATGACCTGGAACTGATAGCTTCCCAAGGGACAATTGAATGTTGTTTTCCACTCATCCCCTGGTTTGATTCGTATCCTATAATACGCTTCGCGTAGGTCGAGTTTCGTAAAGATACGACCGGTGGCTAGAGCAGCTAACAGGTCCTTCATTAAGGGAAGTGGATAGAGGGGCTCCACACACACTGCATTGAGACCGCTGACTTTCTCTCGGCTTGTCGTTCGTTCAGAACTGCGATAGGAAATAATCACCAGTAACGCACAGAGACTCAGGGTTTACTTTGGCAATGATAAGCTTGCAGTCAAAAGTAAAGTACAAGTCGGTGTTTTGGTTCAAAGTCAGCGCTGGGTGTAACCACACCACAGCGCTATTTAACAAAAACTCAACCCCTTAAACATACATCCGGTAATTAGCAATCAAGCACCCCCCACTCCCTTAACAGAAACAGCTGCAGTACACGGTACTGCAATTTTACTTTTAGTCTTTTTAACTTTTAGTCCTGCTTCTCTAAATCTGGTGAGCACTTGCCTAACTCTTTCTCCAAGCTGCGCCTCATTCTGGACACTAATAAGGACATCGTCAAAATAGGGTACAACCCCCGGGAGTCCTTGTAGTAGGTGCTCCATGGTGCTTTGGAAAAGCCCTGGTGCAATGCTAACCCCAAACTGAAGTCTAGTGCATTTGAACGCACCTCTATGCATTACTATAGTCTGCGATTCTGCCGTAGCGTCATCTACCGGCAGCTGCTGGTACTCCTGCGCAAGGTCTAATTTAGCGAATATCTTGCCAGGGCCCAGGGAATGAAGCAAATGATGGACGATCGGGACTGGGTACGCGCTCTGTTGGAGCGCCTTATTGATCGTACATTTATAATCAGCGCAGATTCTGATTGATCCATCTGACTTGACTGGCGTGACTATTGGGGTTTCCCACTTAGCGTGATCTACAGGGACCAGCACCCCTTGCTTAATCAGTTTGTCAAGCTCTGCGTCTATTTTTGGTTTTAAGGCAAATGGTACTTGTCTTGCCTTTAACCTAATCTGGGCTACGTTAGGGTCTAGGTTAAAAGAAATAGGGGTCCCCATGTACTTGCCTAGCAATTCTCCAAAAACGTCCTGGAACTCATGCAGGAGGCTGTCCTTTAGAGACGGTCCGCCGAGGCTGTGGACACCTGTGAAGCCCATGCCAAGGGCTCGAAACCAACCTAGGCCCAGGAGGCTTGGTAGCAATTTGTTGATGATCGTCAGGGGAAGCTCTTTTTGGAACTCAACGTAGGTGAACCGGAATGTGCCCATGCCTTCCACAGGAACTCAGTTTCCATGGTAGTCGAGGAGGCGAACTCGTTGCCGTGATAGCTGGTTTCTCTGGAACTTCGGTAGAAGTGACTTAAGCGTTGCCCAGGACATGATTGACAGGGCAGACCTGGTATCGATCTCCATGTCGCATGGTCTCCCTTCAATCTCTACTCTGGTGTAGACCTTTTCCTCTACAGACATGCTGGCTTGGCTGATTCTCATGCTGTAAGTGTCTCGCTTTTGATTTTCGCGCCATTTTCTCACGCCGCCATCTTTGGTTGGCTGATTTGAACGTGTCGGTTCTGATTGGTCATTGTGGTCACGTGACTTGTTATTTCTACGAAATTGAGCTCTACAGACTCTAGCCAGATGGCCCTTTTTTTCACATCGCCTGCAAATGGCGTCTCGATATTTACAGGACTGTCTCTCGTGAGCCCCACTGCAACTCGAGCAGTTTTCTCAGCGACAACTTTGCTCACCCTTCTTTTTGTCAGTGTGGAAAACGTCCTCATCTGATTCTTCTTCCGTACTGGTCTGCGCCTCCTCTCGATGAACAGGTGTTGACTTTGGGGCATCTTTACCCGACTGTGGATGTTGTAGCGCTTTGGAAGCCTTAGTGGACGCTTCGTGTGCTCTTGCTTCGTCAAGCGCACCGGCTAATGTCAAATCTGGCTTTGCAAGCAGGCACCTCTGTAAACGAGTGTCTCTAACGCCACAAATCAACTGTTCAAGGAGTGCGTCATCAAGATCCCAGTAGTCGCAATGCGTTGCGGCTTTTCAAAGGGTAGCCACGTATGCGCTGACCGGTTCTCCTTCTTTTTGTACTCGTTGCCGGAGCTCGTAGCGTTGTACAAACTTCGAAGGAACAGGAGCGTAGTGGGCTCTCAGATTTGCTTGCAGGATGTCCCAGGGGACCGTCTGAACCGGTGTAGGTTCGCAGAGAGATTCAGCCATCTCGAAAACGTCTGGCCTGCAGTGGCTCAGGAAGAGAGCTCTTTTCCAATTTGCCAAGAGACCTTGCATCTCACTTGCTTCCAGGGAACACTAGAACCTGGTTAGATACGACCCCCATTTCTCTTGGGTCGGGTCAGAGGGTTTTGGCAGAACATAGGCAGACATCGCTGTATGTCTCCGTAGTTCACTCGTCACCCTGGCTGAAACTCAAAGCTCTTTTTGCTTTGCTTCTTGTGGCCTCAATCCCACCTTCGTCGCCAATGTTGTAGCACGGGAATAACGAGAGGCACAAGCAAGCTCTTTAATTCAGGGTGAGACTTCAGCAAAGAAACACAGGCAACAGCCCTCCTTATATTCAGTTCTGAAATAACCGTTAACCAATCACAAACATTCTATCATTCAAATCTCCCGCACAAAATGTATACATACATAACAGTAGGGGAAGGATACTGCAAACTCTCCATTCCCTCCCCACTCCTGGGGAAGGATATTGCAAAATCTCCATTCCTACCCCACTCTGGGGCCAGCCAGAGGTGGTATTTGCCGGTTCTCCAAACTGCTCAAAATTTCCAAAAAATGTTTTCATAACTAAGTTACAATAAATGTGTACAATTGCTGCTTAGAATTTGAATTAGAGGCTTGGTTTGCTTCACTAAAGATATATTTATCTAATCTCTATCTATCTATCTATCTATCTATCTATCTATCTATTTAAAAAAAAAAAAACTAAATGAGACAAAGACATCAAGGCATGAAGAGAGAATTAAGGATATATGACATGTAAAAGAGTACTGGGCAAGCATAATCAAAATGACAATTCAATATTAAAATTTTTATCTTGAAAGGGGAAAGCTATTGGTTGCTAAGCAATACATTACCATCCATAAGGGCCATTTTGTATTTTTCAAAAGAATCATTCATGCATTTTTCATGCCATCTGAGAGAATGTGCTATATGATTAAAAACATAATGTTCTACCTCAAAGCCCAGTAACAACATAATTTAGGTTGGAGTCTACAATATACAGCAGAAAATAATGGTTCCAATAAAGCCTTTTTATGTGTTTTTCCCCCTCTACTTCTTGGTCGTTCTCTCTATTTCTATATGACTTCACCCATATTGGTAGCTATGGGGTTATTCCAACAAGAAGGGACTCTGCACAGCAATTTCAAACATTTGCTCGCTGAAGTTGTATTGTCTGAATATATCGCTTTTCCCTGGAGCTTGCTTGAAAGTGAATAGTGGCTGTTGAAAAAAGATAAAAGTTGGCTTGTTCTGCAAATTCATTTTTCATATTTGGGGCATTTTGCACTAAAAGGTTGGCCCCTATAATTTTTGAGATGGCTCAGTCTCTAAGAACAAAGAAAGAGAAATTCTGACAATAACAAAAAATTAGAGAAATTGAACCATCCAAGCCAAACCATGATATTTATGTCAGAGATTTCACAGGTCCACATGTTATAAATTTCCTTAGGGGTGTCTCTGTCTCTCTCTGTCTCTCCCTCTCTCTCTCTCTCTCTCTCTCTCTCTCTCTCTCTCTCTCTCTCTCTCTCTCTCATCTAGAGATAGATAGGTAGGTAGGTAGGGGGGTAGGTAGGTAGGTAGGTAGGTAGGTAGGTAGATAGATAGATAGATAGATGATAGATAGATAGATAGATAGATAGATAGATAGCCATTTATTTATTTGAATCTATTCGTTGCCCAACTCCAATGGACTCTATGGTATTGTGTGGGTGTGTACTGTATAATGTATAAAGCTGCCCATCTCAATTTTGTGATTTTTGGTAATCCATAATGCAAAAATATATGTAGTCTCAAAACTCAGGTATGGGGAAAAGTTAAAGAAAAGGCCCAGCATTCCCCAAACAGGTTTCATAGGCAACATTTCCCATAATTCTTAATCAGTATTACCATTCATGCTGCTTAAGTATTAGCTGTGGTGGTGCAGTGGTTAGAATGCAGCATTGCAGGCTAACTCTGCCCACTGCCAGCAGTTCGACTGGCTCAAGGTTGACTTAGCAGGGGTGAAATCCAACAGGTTCTGACAGTTCTGGAGAACCGGTAGTGGAAATTTTGAGCAGTTCAGAGAACCGGCAAATACCACCTCTGGCTGGCCTCAGAATGGAGTGGGAAGGGGGATTTTGCAGTATTCTTCCCTGCCATGCCCACCAAGCCATGCCCAAAGAACCGGTAGTAAAAAGAAATTGGATTTCACCACTGTGACTTAGTCTTCTGTTTTCCTGAAGTGAGTAAAATGAGGACCAGATTGTTGGGGGCAATATGCTGACTCTGTAAACCACTTAGAGAGGGTTATGAAGCACTATGAAACAGCATATAAGTAAGTGCTATGACAATTGTTATTAAGAGAGTTATGGCTCAATAGAAGACACCAAACTGGAGAAAGCTGATAAGCCTGAAACAGTAACCAAATAGGTCGTATTTTTAAACAGCTTATTCTGCACAATCTGTGTGGCTCTTCTTCAAATCTCAGACAGTTTCAGCATCAGCATCTGTGAATCGTATCTTACAAACTTTCAGTCCAACTTTAGCTATTCCACATATACTTTCAGGTGTCAAGAGAGGAAAGCACAACTTTCCAATTTCATCCTCTTTAATAAAATGGATGCAGATCAAGCGGAATCAACATCTACATGCCATTCCAGTTCTTCAAAAGAAGGCTTCCCTCAGGGGAGGAATAACAGAAGAACTCTTGTCCAAAAGAATTATCCGCTGCTGTGGCACAGATCAAAAGAAATCTTGTTCCAGCAGGAAGCAGCACACGAAATTAGTTTGGTTCATATTTTAATACAAGCTTACCTAATGTGCACTTCTGATAACTAAGTGCATATAACAGTAAACCAGAAAACACACAGTTTGAAGTAAAGAAAATCAAACAGATATATGGGCTTATAATGGAACAGCATTTTCTGCACCTAAGGAAACTCCGATGCATCACAGTAGACATAGACAGGATGGACTATGCCTTATAATCCCTAGATGTAAGTGATGGAGTTGCCCATCATCTCTTTCCCTTCCTCAAGACAAATATCACAGGGAAAGAAGCCGTTAGCTTACCTTGTTTAACTAGTCTAATTAAATACCTTTTTAAATACCTGCTTATAGATGAGCCAATCTGTTAGGGCTGATTCTGCTCAGTTCCCCATTTTTCTTCCAATTCTCAATTTTATTATTGCATTCTTTTAAGCCCTTTTCTCATGTCCATACACCAATCTTTTAAAGTGACTTTTGAGCACAGTTTCTGTTAAACCATATTTGTAAATATTCTTTCTTCTTCTGATGTTTTGGTGCAGTTTTTGAAATGTGGAAACTACATTGCAAAATTTGAAGTGTAAGTGCTTTAAGATAGAATCATCTATCCCAGGGGTGTCAAACTTGATTTCACTGAGGGCTGCATCAGGGTTGTGTTTGACCTCATGGGGAGAGGTGGTGGGCATTTGATACAGGCTCAAAATCCATTTTTTTTCCCCTTTTGCACTCAAAATAGTTGTTCCAGACAAAGGGAAATTTATTTTCTGGCACAAATGGCCAGTTTTTGGCCAGCAGAGTGCTGCAGGAGGCTGTGGAGGCTGAAAACGGGCCACACAGGGCCTCCCCACAGCCATTTTCAGCCAGCAGAGTGCTGCAGGAGGCTGTGGAGGCTGAAAACTGGCCATTCTTTGATATTTCCATGTGGCTCCGTGGGGCAGATCTAAGCACCCAACAGGCCTTGAGTTTGACACCCTTGATCTATCTTATAATTCTGAAATCCTGTCCATTGAGTAATATATTGAAAGAACACTCCTCACCTCTCAGTGCTGTAAAAATGGAAGGAAAATCCAGGTAGGGCAAATTGTTTGTTTGTTTGTTTGTTTGTTTGTGAATTTCAGATGAACATTTTCCCTGACAGTTTTCAAGAGTGCTAAAAGCTACTTGCAATAAAACCTCTGTTCAAAATTCCACAATGCAACCGAGTTGAGCAGAAATTGTCAACCATAGTCAGTTGTCAGGGTATGTTTTTCTCCTAGATAGCCATGAAAATGGAATGAGATGGATTATTGCCTGATTGAGGAGCTTGTTTTTATGGTTGAACTGATCTCTCTAAAATAGGTTGGTACACTGAGCATATATTTTATTTTTCAAGAGTATTCCAACACAATATTATTTACTGAACCAGTCTTTACACATCTGTGTTGAGATTGCCATTCTTCTTCACCTATGCTTCTTCCTACCAGCCCCTTCAATGTTGTCTCCCTTCAATGTTCTGGCAGCTCCTCAAACTTAGATGCAGGACTGAAGAAAAATCGTTCCGCTCCCTTCCTCCAATGTAGTCAGCCTCTGAATGGAGTTCAGGTTCACACAATACTGGATCCAGTCCATGGGTTAATACATATGCATGCGTTTAAATCCTGCAGACAAATTTTTAATCTATATAGCAGTTTTCTAAAATCCCTGATTAACAAAAGAAAAAAAATCATAATGAAAGTGATAGTTGATTTGAGCTACTCCACTGATTTCCTACTCTGTCTAGTCTACTTCAGTGATCATATGTAAAGTTTGGGCCAGTTCTGAAGCATCATCATGAGCCTCAGGACAGTAGGTGCAGATTAAATGAGAATCTTAAATAAAAGTGCTGGGATGGCCCAGCACTGGGAGATCCTGATCCCAGTCCATCCTCATCCACAAAAGCCTAAATGGGTGACTTTGTGACCAGTCATGTTCTTTCAACCCAAACTACTTCAAAGGTGGAGAAAAATGGGTTGATTTCAGTTTTTAAATGAAAGGCAATACAATACGATACAACACAACACAACATCCAATCAATTTAATATTAACTAAATAAACCAGTCACTTGTTTCATTCAGAATTATTTTGCTTGTATTGGACTGCTACCATTACAACATTTTTATTTTTACTTTGTCTCATCTTAAGCACCAAGGTTAAGTTGAGGGCTCTTAACTTAAGCCAAAGGCTAATAAGGAAGACCCTCAGAAAACTGTTTAAAATGTATGATGTGGAGCAAATAAACAGGAGATTTTCCTTCATCTCTCAGAACGTTATCCAATGAAGAATAATGAACATTCCAGGATATATAAACTAAATGAAGGAAGTCTGCATAAAAGAAGGATAAGACGTTTTCTCGCTTATGGATTTAGGTTACAGAAAGATTCTGAATAAATGTTAGGAAAAGAAGAGTAGGAGCTAAGAGAAGTATGCTATTAAGAACATTTTTACTGCTATCAGCTAAAGAGATGGTTGTCATTATGAATAACTTCAAGTGGATTGGATGCATTCATTGAGGATAATACAGCAAGTGTCTAGTGATAGTAATTCGTATGAATTTAGGTATTTCAGAGCAAAATACCCATAAATATAAGTTGTGGGATAAAGTGCTCCTGTATCCATGAACTCTGAGGAACTTCCCATAGTGATGGATTACCTTTACTGGAAACACAAACTGAGCTAAATGGACTTTTATTTTGATCCAGCTTAATGTTCTCATTTGCTGCTGGTTGAAAAAGGTTCCATTTGCCCTTTTGCCATTTGCACCAGGAGCCCTGGTGACACAGTGGTTAGAATCCAGTATTGCAGATTGATTCTGCCCACAGCCTGGAGTTCGATCCTGATGGGATCAAGGTTGACTCAGCCTTTCATCCTTCCGAGGTCAGTAAAATGAGGACCCAGATTGTTGGGGGCAAGATGCTGATTCTGTAAACTGCTTAGAGAGGGGCTATGAAGCACTACGAAGCTGTATATAAGTCTAAGTGCTATTGCTATTGCTATTTTTAAAATTGAGAGTTGGGGGGGGAATCTTAGATTGTCTCCTCTTATCATTCTTAACTGCTAAAGCTGACAAGCAGGTTACCAAGTGGGACACTAAATGCATTTAAAATGACTGCAGCTTCATCAGCTGCTTAGTAGCAGGTAATCTTTCTACAGTGGTTGTCTGACAATGTCCAACATATCTGCAACAAAAGTTAAAGATCATGCTCTGAGGGAATTTATCTATCAGGGAATCTACCAAGAAGTGACCCTTTTGTTACAGCACGTGCTGTCCCTAACACTGTTGGTGTTTTGGAAACCTTAAAGTTATGGCTGTTTTAAGATGGGTGATAAAGTATTATTGGGACTATTGTTGTCCTCAGTGTCCAGTACATTAAATCTATTGTTATTATTCCTGACTGTTGTATTGAGTTTCAACATTGCTAGCTGCTGCCATGAAATAGGTGGCCATATAGATTAATTGGTTATATCAGTACATAAGAAACTTAGTGACAATGTTATTGATTGGATCAGTCTCTTCCAAACACTAAGTAATGCTGCAAAAAAATAGCAATAGCAATAGCACTCAGACTTATGTACCACTTCATAGTGCTTTACAGCCCGCTCTAAGCGGTTTACAGAGTCAACATATTGTCCCCAACAATCTGGGTCCTCCTTTTACCCACCTTGGAAGGATGGAAGGCTGAGTCAACCTTGAGTTGGTCAGGATCAAACTCCTGGCAGTGAGCAGTGAGTTAGCCTGCAGTACTTCATTTTAATCACTGCACCACCACAGCTCATAGATAGTTTTACCAAATTCAGCAACTGTTTTCCTTATATAAACACTGTAACATTTGGGGCAGGAAGGGGGGAGAGGAGGAGGAGGAGGAGGAGGAGGAGGAGGAGGAGTTTAAACAGACAGGCCTTAAAATTGAAGATTATTAGAACTAGTATCTGTACCATACCATGTGAAGCACCCACACAAAAATACTCAATATATTTGGTAAGGGTTAATTTCTATCCACTTATAACATGATAAGATGAAAGACAGGTTTGGTTCTTTAACAGAAGGGAGATGCTGCACAGCTTTAATTTAATTCCTCCATAGACTTGACGGACACATGTACCATTTGTCAAGTTTCTAATCTCTTCTGATTTTTATAGAGCTCTTGAGATTCCAGTAATAATCCTGTTGTGACTGTCAATGCTATAAATATATTTTAATACTCATTGGACTGCATCCATAGCTCTTAGCGACCGGTAAGATCCCACAGAGTCGGTCTCCTCTGGGTCCCGTCAGCTAAACAATGTCGGCTGGCAGGACCGCAGGGGAAGGCCTTCTCTGTGGCTGCCCCGGCTCTCTGGAACCAATTACCACCTGAGGTCCGGACCGCCCCCACCCTATTGGCCTTCCACAAAGCGGTGAAGTTTTGGCTCTTCCGGCAGGCCTGGGGCCGTTGATCTCATTATAATGATCTTGCGAGACCCGGCCACGAATAGGAGTGCATATGTTTTAACGTTTTTAAAGTTTTTAATGTTTTAATGTTTTTCTTTTTAACATTTTTTTATGGGATTGTTCGCATTGTTTTATTCTTTGTTGTAAGCCGCCCAGAGTCCCTTGGGAGTTGAGCGGCATAGAAATGTGACAAAATAAGTAATAAATAAATAAATAAATAAATAAATAAAATTGACAGAGAGAACTCACTCTGAAACAGCACAGAGGGTAAACTATTTATGAGCTTAAATAGTTTACTTAAATTTGGGAGATCTACTTTGGCAAAAATATTTCAGCTATTTTTCCAAAGCTTGTCAGTCTTTCATATGCAGCCTGAATGATCAACAGGATATCAAATCTGACACATGAAAGAGATGAATGGCTTAGAATAGAATGCACTAAAAACAAAATTAAGTCTTGTCTTCTTCATTGAAAAATTGAAAAGCATAAACAATATGTTACCTTTTATGGATAACTTGGAGGAAACAACCTCAGCGGTTAGAGCATGCTGTGAATACAGGAAATCTAAATAAGTAAATTGTTTGTGCATGTTTGTAAACTGGACTTTCAAATAAGAAAAGAAAATCCTCCAGATTAATTCAAATTTTGTGAAATGTGTTGTAGAAAGCTGTAAAATCAATCCTGCCATATCTGTGAAGTTTCAAACTGCAACTCTTTGTATAAATCATCATTTTCCATATGACTTCCAAGCCATCTATTAATATTACAGCTTAATTTTATCGTCACTAGCAATGTGCAGGGGGGAAAATGGTACTTGCAGCTATCTAGTTAATTGGTTTTCATGGAGGATTTATTTTAAACTCCTCGAAGGACATTTTCTTGGTAGAAAAGATAACTGAAATGCAGTTACATATTTTCCTATTAAAACGCGCTACAGGTAAAGGAGAGCAAGCTGTAGGATTGATGCTAAATTGCTGTCTGATTTCCAAAATTGGAAACCAAGGAGAACATGAAGACAGTATAGGACAGTGAAACAAGAGGGCGGAGGATGAATCCCCAACTTATTCCCTCCATTATCCCTTTGATGATCGTTGCAAGCCACGACTGCAGAGAATATGTTACTAAGTATGTTGGCTCAGTTTGTATTTTGACAGGAGTTTTAGCCATGCAGGAGCTCCTACACATGAAAGCAAATCATTCATGTATTCTATAAAGAGAGAGGCTATTTTTACTTACAATTTCATGTACACTATAGCCAACCCAAAAATTAGTCTGTTGAACTTTCAACAGGTTGCTTTGCTGTTTGAAAACTGCCTTCCGCTTCTCAGCACATCCATGTAGACAAAGGCTTCCACTGAAGCTGCCAACAAAAATATTTTTTTACATTTATGCTTGTATGCCATTGTAAATTACCTGGAGTCACTCTGGATAGTGAGACAAACAGCATATACATTTAATAAATAAATAAATAAATGAAGGATCTCACCTTCTGCTACTAATCTTTCAAATATAGCCAGGCATGAGGTAGACAGTCCTGAGCTGGATGAAGCATCTTGAGGATGGATTTATTTATCTATTTATCAGATTTACATAGCTGCCCAGCTTGCAAAACTGTTCTGATCTAGGCTTCCTTAAAAAGCATGAAGCAGAGTCTTGGTCCTGGCAAAACCCCTTTTATTTACACGACTGTGAATTCCTTTCATTCACAGTCAGCAAGGCTTGGCAAACAGTCTTTCAGAGGAATATTTATCAGCACAAACCTTGTCTCGCTTGGAAAGCTGCCAGATAAGTAGTTTCCAAACGCAGTGTAAGGCAAAACTTGGCACAGAGTCTCTTAGAATCACGAACAGAACTTTCCACTCTTGAAATGACCAAACAACCAAATGAATTGTTTCCTGCAGAAGCCCACTCCCTGTTCGCTCCTCTTTTGTTTTCTATGGGAGGGGCCAATCACCTCCAAGGTGTGGCTTTACTCCCAAGTCAACCCTGCTTTCTTAGTTGTTCATGTCTTCTGGCAGCTCTGCACATGTGCACACTGGGAACAGGCTCCAGCTATTCCTCTGCCTCGCTGCTGTCTAACTCCCTCTCTGCCTCTGATGCAGAGCCCTCGCCCAAGCTTTCCCCAGCCCCCAGGACTGGCCCAAGTTCCTCCCCAACCTCCTCACTGTCCGACTCTGCTGCTAGCTCCGCTGGCCGCCAGCAGGCCACAACAAAAACATGGCTCTTGGTGGTGTACACTGAAACCATAAAAACATATTTTAAAACATTCAATAATTACAAACGTTAATAATGACATGATGGACAAGTAGCGCAATGCATATCTTGTAGTTGGTGGAATGTAGTCAGCACTATCTTAGTTTTTAAATCAATTTCCAGGCTAAAGATCCTAATTTGCATAAAAGGCTGGAACTAAAACTGAGTTTTGGTTATGCTTGTGCCATTATGACAAAAAATGTGCCTGAAGTGACAGGTATTGATTGCCCTTATTGTTATTAAGTAATGCTGCATGTGCATTAGTATGATGAAGGCTGGTAACCTAAACTACTCTCTCTTACTTCTCTAAGTAAGCTCTTCTAACTAAGAAGCTCTTAGTTAAAGCCTCAGTTGAGAAAAACCATAATGGGTGGTTAAGGTTGATATTAGATGACAAACATGGAATATAAAAAATGTGGCTTAGATTGTAAGAGGAGTCAGTGATAACAAGCATGAATTAACAAATGAACTGAAAGAAAAATTACTCTCAACTTCTTAGTCCAACCAAACATGATGAAAATGTTAAATGCTGTGAGAACATTGGAATCTTACATTTTAACAGACACGTTAAAATGGCTGTTATTTGCTTCATAAATGCGTGGAAACTGCATCTGTGACTGACAATTGAAAGAATTCTATAATTGTTCCCCCATACCATGCGTCTCCATTCAAATTGTCATGAATGCCTCATGAGGACTAGTTCATTAACTAGTCTTTTCATCCATTGTTGCAACATTTTAGTGAGTCAATAATGAAGAATACAATAAATGACATTTAACTTATTTTATTAAATTTAAACTAGTGCAAAAGAAACTGTTCATATTTCACTTTGGCTGAATGAGCAGTTTTCATTAATCAGAAGACAAATATCTCATTTTATATCTTGAGAGGAAGCCATCTTGATTTTTGCTTGCCAATGTTATGTTGTGCCCTCAGTACACACTTGTTAATTTTCAAAGATGAGGCAAAACTGTTTATATGCATATTTACCTTCAGACATTGCTAGTACCCTCGAGGCAGCAATGAATAGCTTGAGAGTTCTTAAAAAAGAAATTTGTAGACATTTAAAAATCCTAATAACCATTTACTTCTGGTTCAATATGGTGTCACCGTGATGCTCTCTTAACTCCATCCATTGAAAACATTAACAAGAATGGGCTAGAAAAAAGCTGAAATTGTTTCAAGGTTTATTTATGTACTGTTTATATATAAACCATGTGTGAAACTGTGAGTGTAAGTTAGAAATCTTTGGGAGCATTTGGGCTTAAGGCATTTCAGAGCTGGGATAGACATCAAATTGCCAACAGTCAACTGCTTCACCCACAAATAAAGCTTTGCAGTCATGTAACTTTCGTTTCTACCATGAAGTTTCAGGTTTGGCACCTCCAGGTGATCAATTCTATCTGTTAGAAAAGTCAAGTTGCAGCTGTTCTGATCTGGGCTTCTTTAAAAAGCATAAAGCAGAGTCTTGGTCCCAGCAAAACCCATTTTATTTACACGACTGTGAATTCCTTTCATTCACAGTCAGCAAGGTTTGGCAAACAGTCTTTCAGAGGAATGTTTATCAACATAACTTTATCTCGCTTGGAAAGCTGCCAGATAACTAGTTTCCAAACGCAGTATAAGGCAAAACTTGGCACAGAGTCTCTTAGAGTCACGAACAGAACTTTCCACTCTTGAAATGAATGAATGAATAAACGAATTGTTTCCTGCAAAAGCCCACTCCTCATTCGCTCCTCTTTTGTTTCCTATGGGAGGGGCCAATCACCTCCAAGGTGTGGCTTTACTCCCAAGTCAACCCTGCTTTCTTAGTTGTTCTTGTCTTCTGGCAGGTCTGTGCATGCGCATGTGCACACTGGGAACAGGCTCCAGCTGTTCCTCTGCCTCACTGCTGTCTAGCTCCCTCTCTGCCTCTGATGCAGAGCCCTCGTCCGATCTTTCTCCAGTCCCTAGGACTGGCCCATGTTCCTCCCCAACCTCCTCACTCTCCGACTCTGCTGCCAGCTCCACTGGCCGCTGGTGAGCCACAACAGCAGCTACCATCTCCCACAGAAGCTCATGGAGTAAGTGTTGTGACTCCGGCCCCGGAGGTTGATTTATTTTCGCATGCTGAGTCGGAAGATGATATGGAGGAAGCTGGCATGAGCTATGTACCAGAGGGGCCGTCTTCACTGGTGAGTCAGCAAGAACTGACAGCTGCTGACATGCCTCTGGACCCCAGCCAAATTGAGGAGGAACCAGAGACTGGTAATGAGGAGAGGGAGCCCCTATTGGATGCAAGAGAGAGACGTAGGAGACGTCGTAGAGAACAGCTATGGCCACGTCCAAGAGGTGTGGTCAAGAGATGTAGGGCCACACTGTACAAAGTATAAAAGGGATGTGGCTGGGCCAGAAAGGCGTGGTGAACAATTTGTTGGCGTTTTGGAGTTTAGAACTGCTAGTTTTGAGTTTTGAAAAGGAGTCTGCATTAACCTACTGGCCATCTGCCAAGACCTCTGGAACATTGCCCGATAATTACTGCACTGATATACCTTTGGAACATTGTCGGTAACTACTGAACTGTTTATTAAAGGGCCAGCTTCAATCTCTCTAGCCTGTGTTTGTTACTGCCGGGCTATTTGAGCTTCTGCAAGGCCACTCGTGGGAGGGGACAGAACAGTAACTTTAAGCCTTTCTCTTTCTCAGCCCACCTCGTTTCACAGAGTCATTGTGAAGAATGCCTCCTGAACAAAAGCTGGAATATCAATGCAACAAACAATGCAACAAACATCTGTGAAAATAGATAAAGGTAGTTAGTGTGTAGTAGGAAAAAAATCTGTTACTAGGGGCAAACGTTTGCTGAAAGAAGCAAAAATGGTTTCCACTCATTTTATTACATGGAAGGGAGGTTTGAGAATGCCAAGAGAACTACAGCAGGAATGGACTGTGTGATGTACAGTGTGTGTGATAAAACAAGAAGACTCAGGGTCAAATAATGTCAGGGTGATGAATGATCATGACGTTAATACAAAAGTAAATGTGGAAGTGCATCGAGGTGGTTTGGTTATGGAGAGAGAATGAATGAGACTCACATTGCAAAGCCAAACTATAATGGAAGACTGAATAGTCAAGAGGAAGGGAAGAATGAAAAAGTCTAGATGGAGGTTAGCGAAAACCTGAAATACGGAAGAATGAGATGCTCAAAGAAAAGGCAGTATGTGAATCTAGGCATGGGTGTGGTACAAGCAGGGATGGTTTGCATTGATAAAAAAATGTGAAGATATACTGTAGAACAGGGGTATTAAACTAAAGGCCCACTGGTCCATGGGGTGCTTAGATCTGGCCTGCAGGGCTGCCCTGGAAACAGCAAAGGACCGACATGCGGTGCCTCTGCCAGAGAAAACAGAGCTCACAAGAACCATGGGCGGCCCTCCGTTTTTGCTGGCAAAGAGTTGCAGGAAGCAATCGTAGCTGAAAACAGAGCTCAGGACCCCGTTTTCACTGCCAGATGCTCAGGCCACCACAAGTGCCCCCGACATGAGTGATGTTGAACTGTCCATGTGCCCCCTGGCCACATCCCTCAGCCCCCTGAGGTCAAACACAACCCTGATGCAGCCCTCAATGAAATCAAGTTTGACACCCCTGCTGTAGAGTGAATGGTGTTGGTATAAACTTTCTTTAGTTCTTTTTTATAAAGTTGCTTTTGCGTTCTGTTTTGTAGATCTTTTCTTTGTTTTGCATAACATTCCTTACCCTAAAAGGGAATTGTGTGATAGATATGTATGATGTTTCATTGCAGTGCTTTGCCATTTTGATTCTAACTCTTTGAAATACTTTTATACCCTTTGAAATACTTTGAAATAATTTTGTTAATATGTCTGCTATTTTATACATGTAAATATGATAGTCTCTATTTAAAAATATTGCATGAATGTTGCATTTTATGTGAATTCAACTCCTGCCTTAGCCATGAAAGCCATCCTCCCAGGGTTGATGTTGTGGGGAAAATAGGAGGAGGGAGGTGTATTGTTCACCACATGAGTTATTTCAAAAATAATGAAGGCGGGATATAAATAAACAAAGTAAAATTAATTTTAAAAAATAAATAACCTGATAATTTATTTTTTGTTATAAATTTAAGTCACTGATTGGCTGTTTCCTCTATTAATCTCTGGCTTAGTTCACATACTGCATTTTTCTTTAAACTAAAATTAAACTTTTCTTTAATTTGGGTTTTAGAAAATGTCTAAATCTGCTTTTGAGGAGGCTCTGATTATATTTGATTCAGACCATTTTGACATCTCTCTCAAGTCCAGGTTTGAAATTTTGGTTTAGTTCAATGTCTAAACCAGTGGTGGGTTCCTTCCGGTTCGGTCCGGTTCGGCCGAGCCAGTAGCGGTGATGATATGATATCACCGAACCGGTTCTCCCACCCCCCGCCCTCCCACCCCCCCCACCCACGTTATTCTTACCTTTTATTTGATCCCACCCCCAATCTATTGCTGCCTCCTGAGTTCCAGCTGATGACTAGAGGGAAAAAAACTGTTTAAACTCTTGCCGTGGGGCTTCAAAGGGCCGTCCTACATCTGATCAGTGTTAAAAGCAAACAAATGAGTCGGGTCGTAAGTGCGAGGACTGGTCGTAAGTGCGAGGACCTTCCAGAAATGACCCTGACCAGCTAGCCATGCCCACCTAGTCACATGACCTCCAAGCCACACCCACAAAATAAGCCACGCCCACAGAACCGGTAGTAAAAAAAATTAGAACCCACCCCTGGTCTAAACCCAGCCACCAGTTTACAAAAGCATAAATTCAAACCCAAATTTCAATTCAGATTAGTAAATGCTTTGCCAGAAATTCATTAAGAATTTCCAATAAAGACGTTGTCCATCTGCTGCTGGGATTAATAATAACTATAACAGTTACACGTCTGAGAAATATGAAAGGGTTTCCCCAACTTCAGAGTTTTGTCTTCCTATCGGCCCATGCTGTGTGGAAAATTATTTTTCTCTACTTGATTGATTCTACAAGTTGTTGTCACAGAAATTACCAGCAAAAGAGCAAGATCAATACAGCGCAGCATGAAGATGAAACAGCTTATTTGTAATGTAGTTTGTGTTCTTCTTTCTCTATCTTTTCAAACCCACATTATTTTCCAAATGCATACATTGGAATAGAGAAGAGTGGAATTTCTTTCCATCATTTAAGCATTGCAATGCCAACTCCTTGGCGGCGCAGCAGACTAAAGTGCTGTTAAAGTAGCACTTAGCTGCCAGCTGCCTGCAATCACTGCGAGTTCAAATCTCACCAGGCTCAAGGTTGACTCAGCCTTCCATCCTTCCGAGGTAGGTAAAATGAGGACCTGGACTGTGGGGGCAATAAGCTGACTTTGTATAAAAAAGAACCCCGCTTAGGAGCGGCCAAAAATCCTACTAAGCAGGTATATACAAAAGTATGAAGACTATTGCTTAACGCTTTGTAAGCCGCCCTGAGTCTCTGGAGAAGGGCGGCATATAAATCGAACCAATAAATAAATAAATAAACTCTACTCCTTTTTTCCTCTGCATTGTGATGTCCTAAGCATATACCCAAGGGGTGAAGTTTATGTCACAACACCACAGCATTCATTTTACCATTCAAATGAAACCTTCAAATTTGGCAGACACCTCAGGAATGAGGAATGGATCCAGACAGTCAGGAGCTATTGTGGGAAGTCAAAAGTTTCTCTGCTATGTCCTCTGTATCCAGGAAAACACAGTGTTAAACAAAATGGAACCAGCAATTTGCATTATTTACTGCCAATCAGGACAGGACTTAAAGGTGTCAATAGAGAACATGATTTCTCAGAGATCAAACAGGCTCAGGATAGAAGCCCATATCTCAATCTATACTAACTATCTGAACTTCCCAGTACTTTCAGATAGGATTATTGTTTTTAGCATTTCTTGAAGATGTCAGATTTTTGTGTCTGGAATAATTTGCATGCAAGACATCAAGTTTTCCACCACTGCACTACAAGTCTGCTTCTTTTATTATTTGTTTTGCCAATACCCAAACAAATTTGAACAAGCATCCTCTCTGTGGCAGAACTAAACTCGTTCTTATTTTGAAAAAGTTTTCATAACATACTGAGATATATCATGGAATGCAGAATGCAGAAGTAGGAACAATAAGCATAAACAATTGACACCGCTGAGCAAATCTAAGACGGAGTTTCCTCAAGCTGCTATGGCATCTGTTCCTAACTGTTCTCATTTTGGCGTGCAATGGAAGATTTGCATGCGAGTAAAAGAGAGAGGAACATATGGTCGCTACCTTCAAATTGTCCCATGCTTCTCAACTACCCCAATGAAATAGAATTATAACATTGTTTTAACACGGGTGTATGTCTGTACCTCTGCATGAACGCAGATATTTATGTCGGCACACCTACTTATATATTCAGACATGTAGCTTCACTCTACAAAGAGGGAGAGATTTTCATCCCTTAACTTTCAATAAAATAGAAGTATGCCAAACCACTCATGCTTTGCTAAGTTATTGAGATGCTCCACAGGTGTGATGCTAAGCATAATCACCTCCATCTTTCAGGCATTCACATAAAAGCATTTAACTGTGGCCTTGAGTGGGAAGGAGGGGGGAGAACAGTTGCTCAGCCCCTGGAAAGCAGAAAGCAAGAGAAAGAGACTCAGAATATCCTCACCTTGCTCTGGTTGTCCTTAAAAGAGATCAGGGAAAGTTTTGGTGCTGTTAAATTACTTGCACAATCCAAGGACATTCCTGGAACCTGCCTACCTTGAAGGGCTGACAACATAGGTTGTATTGCTTGCTTTTCTTTGTATGTGTCTTTTCATATCACATCTAGTAACTCTTTTGACCTTTATATTATACATACTGCACTTCTGCCCACCTCCCTCTCTTCATAAATCTAACCCTAAACATCTTTGGACCTTTCCCATTGTGCCATATAATCACAACATGCCCTGGCAATTTTCTTTTCAGTCTAACCCTGTGATACTGTTTTCTTGTCTCTTCCAACCCATGAGTAAGACAATTGTCCTTAACTGTCCTTAATTGTCCTTCTCCTTAAGGACAATTTATATCACCCTTAGCTGTACTGATGTTAAAAGCCCTGTTAAATCCAGCAACAAGGGGCAGACAATCTGTTCTGCTTTGGCACTTGTAATATCAGAGACACAGTCAGGAGATCAGTGAAGAACTTGATGGTGGCATCTTCCCTCCTTTCTGGATTCTGTGGATTCTGTGGATTGATGACTATGGATTCAAACTATCCTTCTGTAAGGCCCCTGGTCCAGTGGTGAAATCCAAATTTTTTTACTACCGGTTCTGTGGGAGTGGTTTGGTGGGCGTAGTGTGGCTTGGTGGGCATGGTAGGGGAAGGATACTGCAAAATCCCCATTCCCTCCCACTCCTAGGGGAAGGATATTGCAAAATCCTCATTCCCTCCTCACTCCTGGGTGAAGGATATTGCAAAATCTCCATTCCCACCCCACTCTGGCGCCAGCCAGAGGTGGTATTTGTTGGTTCACTGAACTACTCAAAATTTCCGCTATCGGTTCTCTAGAACCTGTCAGAACTTGCTGGATTTCACTCCTTGCCCTGGTCATATTTTCAACTTTGTGCCTTTCTTCATTTTGCAAACCCTATTTGCTAAATAGTTGTCCCCTGGCTAGACTGAGGGGCTTAAGCCCATTTCTCTGTTTTGGTTTGTAAGTTTCAATGCCAAACCTAAAATGTATTTGTTTAGCATTCATTGCCTTCTTAAATAGCTACTAAAGATTAATTATTTGAACCTTCAGGGTTGAATGTGTTTACAGCCTACAGAGAAACAATGAAGACTTACTGAATCAGAATCCAGCTGTGGAATACCACAAAGCTCAGTTACCAAGGGGAGGAACTCTGTACTGAAGCCATCTGGCTCCATCAGTTGCTTCAACTTAACGACCACAGCAGGAAACAAATGGCAGATACATATCTTTCAGTAATTGTACTTCATGAAGGAAGCAGGGGACACCTCTGGGAGTACAAAGATAAAAGGCAATTCAGTCATTCTCACACAATTGGCTATTTCAAAGAAGGGTTATGCAATTCCTTAATATTAATCTAATCCAGTTTTATTGCTGCTTTTGCAAGGTGGAGTTCCATGCCAGCAAATTTATCTCTGGACTTTCAATAAAACATCTCAACATAAATTCACTGTTCTTTTTAGGTGGTAGCTGGAGACTGTTCTTAATTGCAAAACTGTACAAAGTAGCACAGTTGGGGGCATGGAGGTCCATTGCTTTACCACAGCAAGAAAGACTTAAACGCTCACAACAGTGTGACGCTGTCTACAAGTGGCTTCTTATCTTCTCTATCCCTTGGAATTATCATATGACCAAATACAGGTTGGGTTCACACATTGTGCTAAGCCAAGTTCTGTTAAATGGTAATTTACCAAAGCAAAGGTTGAAGAACATTTAGGTAGGTTCAACATGTGAAGGCATAAAAACTGGTTTTGAGATACCAAGGATCAGATTCATATCTTAATTACTTCATGGCTTTGTATGTGATGTATGCAGCTAAAATGTGCCAATTAATGGTACTATGCAAAGAGCAACTTTGTAAAGTACTTCTTTACATACACATTTTTGCTTTGTCTCCTGATGTGTCTGTTTCAGCTTGAAACTATGGCTATGTCTATGTTTACTTACTACATAATATAACTTGGCAGTTTTTTTTATTCTGCTTTCAAATAAATTACCTTTGTTTTAATATTTTTAATACAGTGCTACACAAGCAATGGTTAAAGAAAACTTTTATTAACTTTTAGAAGCAATGTGACCAAACCAAAAAAGAAAAAGAAATCATAAATATCAGAAAAATATTACAGAACGTTGGTTGGTAGCAATTGAAAAGCTTTGCAATGATTTCTGGCTCACAGTAGTGCAGGAAAATGACTTTCTCTACCTATCCTAAATCATGGTGTGGGAATGAGCAACACTTAGACAAGTGGAGTTGAATTTTGTTGTGGAAGAATTATAAAAGTGCCCCAGTTCAGTGTGAGATCAAATCCATTGAATCAGAATTCTTTAATTTAAAATATATACTATGCATTCACTGTATATGAATTCCAATATTATATTGATTGTACACTAATATTATTAGAATATAATGCTATAAGATTGTATCATAAGAGGAAGACAAACAGTAAGTAAATAGGTGGGATGAGGGGAAAAAGTGATCCTGAAAGGCTGACATTTGTTCATCCTGAACTTCTATTCAGCCTAAGTAGAGTAACTAATACAAGAGAACAAAGGCGAGGAAGCTCAAAAGAAGGTTGATTAAGGAGGATGAGCTACAGAACTGGCTGAAGAAGAGCAGATGGGGTAAGACAATATTGGTTCAGAGAATCATCTAAATGATAATCACCCAATTACAACATTTGTCTGCAACCCACCCACCCACCCCCCATTATCTAAGCATTCATGGAGCAGGAAATTAAACATCCATGGCCTAGCTTTTACTGAAGCAGACAACCTTCTCAAATGTAAAACCCAACAGATCAAATTCCATTGCATTTACTGTAATAGCCCACAAGCAGACTTGTTTTGTACTTAGCTAACGTATCATTTGGGTTGAAGCCTTGAATCCCCAGGAAAGCTACCTAAAGGTAATCTATTTCAGAAGCTCCCATGGAGACTCATGACCTAGCTATTTAAGCTATTTTTTCCCCATTTACCAAACCTCATATTACGTAAGCTGATTTGAAATGATTGACTTCCCTGGAAACTCTTTCACCCTTATTAGATATCCAGAGTCTTTGTTCAGAATTATATGATGTAATTAATGCATCGATGTAAGTTTGGGATAGGAGCACATGTTCCTCTCGGTTTTATTATGTCCAAGTTGCTGCCATTATCCTTTTGAGGACATGTGGTATGCCTGTTGGTTTGGGTTGCCTTGAAGCAGAATTCTCAGGGAGCCTTCTTCTTGGGGCCATATCTATTGAGATTTCCCTTATACCAAACCTTCTTCATGGATATCTCTCCCTATCTCCCTATCTCTGAATCTTGTACTTGAGAAACATTTCCTGCAATTGTATACTTCCAAAACCCCATTGTGATGAGGAATTAAACAGACAACTGGCCAGGTTACGTTGCTAGAAGGTATGAAGGATAAAAATTGCATTTTAATGGACTATGGTGGATCTCGTTTATATGGTGGAATGGAACAATTCCTGGATCAATGCCTGAAATTATGACACCAGTGTTCAGAACTATCAGCTTTGGCAAAGGGACAGTATTCAGTAAAAAAATTTCTTAGGGTATAGAGGATTCAGGTGCAAGATGCAAGCCAAGCCAAACTGGCATTGTGGTATAGAAGGCCAAGAGTCTTAAGAGGGAAATGATTGTCTTAGAACAGGGGTGTCAAACTCAAATCTGGCCCATGAAGTGCTTAGATCTGGGCCACGGGGCCGCCCTAGAAACAGCGAAGGACCAGCCTGCGGTGCCTCTGCCAGTAAAAACAGATCCTTGGAGGCAACGCGCAGGCCCCCTCCCCCCGAACTCCATTTTCCCTGGCAGTGGGCTGCAGAAGGTTGTGGTCAGCCAAAAAGAGACCTCGAGCTGGCCATGCCCACCTTGGCCACACACACACACACACACATACACACACCGAAGTCAAATACAACCCTGATGTGAACTCAACTCAAACTCAATGAAATCGAGTTGGACACCCCTGTCTTAGAATGTCTTTCATCCTTCCTAGCATTTTCCATGCTCACCCCTGCTGGGTCACATCCAGAATGGAATATATGTAGCAGTTCCTGGAGGATCATCTTTTAAAAAATCATCAATCAAGAATAAGATCCAGCTGTTCATGAAAGGTAATCTCTGAGAATTAGGTTTTCTTTACTTATGTTACAGTGGAATAAATTACACCCTAAATTATTACCCATGAAGACTTCCTATTTCTCTTACATTTCTCACAATAGCCATAGAAAATATTTATCATAGTTATTTGCCCTAATTGCAGATTGCTTGAGAGCAGCAAAGCATTTTATAAGAAACTTTTTTAAAAAAGCAAGGACTATGTCTCAGTCCTTTGATCCATTTTTTTCTCCTTTAAGATAAGTTTAAAATGATGCTTAAAGCTCAAGAGGGCTATTGAGGAGTTCTAAATTGCTTGAGTAGGAAGACTTCGCAGGCTGATGATTGATAGGCAGAAACAAGCCTCAAAGGATTTCTGGAGTATAAATTTTTTGGTCTATGATTATGGCATTTGGCGTTGTACTGCAAGCATCAACCCATAAGTCCTACAGATGGAAAACTTTTGAAAAATGTAATTGAAATTATGTATCCCATACTTCATGTTGTTGACAATATATATAATTATCCAAACCAATGCAGGATGATACAGGCTGATAAAAATAGACTCTAAAAAATTGGAAAATGTGAGCCATCTGGTAGACTGATTTTTACGCCATGGGAAGTCCTAATATGTTTGCTAATAGCAAACTATCACCATGTGTTCCCAGCCACAGTAAATAGAATGCAGTTTGAACGACGTCTCTCTCCTGTGGAATGATATATGTAATGTTATTCCGGCCCTTTTTCTTTCCACTATTTCCTAGAGACTTTACTCCAATCCCTCTCGTGCAAATTTCAATATATTCCCAAACATGTCATCTTTAAGAGGAGTGAGCATTCAGTACATACAGTCACTGAGCTGCTTCACTAATCTATGCTTTCTCCTTCTACTAGTATTCATCAATTCCAGCATTCAAAATTCAAGATTTCTTCCTAGGAAGTGTGTGCAAGGTTGTGATTGGCATCTACAGTCTGATTCACAGGTGTAATACAAAGACATCCTCTGAGAGACAGCACATCCTATGTTGGGAAATGGAGAGGCTGGTTGTCTCAAAGGTTACTTAGTGTCCTAAAACTTTGGGACTAGTTCAGGGGTGGGCTGCTGGAGGTTCGCAGGGGTTCGGGGAGAACCTCTAGCTAAGATTCTGTGCAGTTCAGACAACCCCCCAAATCCCACTCCTGGCTGGTCCCGTCCACCCTACCCCTCCCAGGAGTCCCCATGTGGCCCGTTTTAGATGCAGATAAGTGCAGGGCTTGGGGAGGGTGAAAAATGGGCCTACCGGAAGTTTGGCAAGGCCAGAAACAGGCCCATTTCCAGCCACCAGAGGGCCTCCGGAGCCTGGGGAACCCGTTTTCGCCCTCCCAGAGGCTCGAGGAAAGCCTCCAGAGCCTGGGGAGGGCAAAAACGCTCCCCCCACCATGGTGCAGGAGGCCAACTAGGCCACGCCCACCATGGCCACATCCACCCAGCAACCGGCAGAGAACCCCTTGCTAAAAATTTTGAAGCCCACCCCTGGACTAGTTCTCATAATAGTCCAAAGCTATCCTAAAGATTATGGATTGCATTAAAGATTGGAACTGAATCTCATCCTTGTTTCTTTGTTCCTTGAATGTCTTTTTGATTGTGGTCAGTGTGTTCGCTTTTGCATTTTGAGCAGTTTATAAACACTGAGTTAGGTCTGAATGCTTGCCGTGTGAAAAGGGAGCAGACATATACCACTGACAAATGGAAAAGCTAATGTGAAAATTTTACTAATGAAATTAAATCTATTTTGGATGGATTTGGGCTTCTGAAATCCAACATCAGCAACCTTCCAATGAGGTCTGTTGAACTTTCAGTCTGATTGGTATTACTGTTGACAAATGTTGTTTTTTGTTTTTTTACAAATGCTGGAAGAATTATAACGATTGGGTGCATGAATACCTCCCAGATCACTGTCAGGTTTTCATTATGTATATGGCACAAATGATAGTTCTACTTTTAGATGCTCTGAGTGTTTTTTTTTCCCCTGACTGTGGCTCATTGCTTAGTATTCTGGACAGAGCAGCACTGAGCACTTGAGGCAACTGCCCCAAGGTCATGTTTCAAATAGTATGATGTGCAGTTCAAGATGTTGCTCAAGTAGTCTGCCTACTTCAAGTTATTACTTCTCTCCCAGATCTCAATTGTTGATATTATGCACCAATTTCTGATTCCTTGGATGTCCAGGTACTGCTGGCTTGGAATAGTAATGCATTTAGGGTGAATGGCACATGAAATCAACTATCAGAAAGCATAATTGTTCCATATAATTAGAAATTGCTGGATTATGCTACAGGGTCAATGTTTTCAATATTTGATTCGTTTACTTATCTTTATTTCTAGTATTTGCCACCAAGGCTACCTTTGATTATGTAGCTAAAAGAAGAGGGAAGTTTAAACACCAACGACAGAAGACTCAATGTAAAGATGTAAAGATTCAATGGAAGATCTTCCAAAATAAATGAGTTTACTAGAGCCACAGAACACTGGACTATTAAGAAGGGAAGACTCCCAAATCCCACTTTCAGTAATGTTGTGAATAATGTGCTAATTAGGAGCATCTGCAGCTGGGTTCAGGATGATAGGCACATACCACTGGGCATGAAGTGGACTTTGATCTCCAAGACCTATTGGCTGAGATTTAATGGCTTATTTGGAGTTTATCTGGCCTGTCAATAGCCTTGTGCCTTCATAGCACTCCTTGCTTTTCCTGCTTCTGGGTAATGCCTAGAGTAAGTGTATGACTTCTTCTTGCCCCTTTCAACAACAACAACAACAAATCTTCTATCTGTAGAGAAATTGACTGCACATCACCTTCATGGTGGTATCTAAAAGGGCAAAGCAAAGCCCAACAATAATAACGAACAACAATAATAAATTCCCATTCAAGTTTCTATTTGAAGAAAACCACAGCTGTGTTTTTTCCAAGAGACAGATGTTCCTATTTTATCTGCCACATTTTTTTAAAAAAATATCAAAGTGGGGAAAAAAGGGATAGATGGATGGAGTGGTGACAGCAAACCACAAAATTGGACTCTCAAGAATAAAACTGAGATAATCATATTTATGGAGTATAATAAATGGAGTAATCATGTTTATGGAGCATAACATTATTAAATCTTTGCTTCCCTCTAACAAGATTTGCTTCAAGACTGCTAGCAATGCTCTGCTGTAGCATCCCTTTGTATTATGAGCCTATTTGAACCACTTGGGTAAATGGTAAAAAACAGAACAGAAAAGAAAGGAATGCAGTCTTCACACACTGGCCCTGTATCTGTTTCACATGTCCAGTGATGATCTTTGTCTCTTTTTGCTTATGATTCGAAAGGAAACTTATTATTTCTCTCTCTTGTGTTTTTCTCTCTCCTGTATGTTTCTGTCTCTCTTATATGCTTTTCTCTCTCTCTCTCTCTCTCTCTCTCTCTCTTGTGTGTGCTTCTCTCTTCAAGAGATGCCTTAGGGAGAACTGAAGCTTTCCCATTCTTTGCCTTTTTCAATCAACTTTTACTTCAAATGTCCTCTGGCTTCCATTCATACCTGGGCTAAGCTCATACTCTGCATGTAAGTTGCTCAGAGTTGACTGAACTCTGAGATGGGCAGCAAATAAATGTGATAAGTCAATAAAATACCCTGCATCTTAGACAATCCAGTATGATGAATGTTATTGTATTAAAACTGCTTTCAATTTATATTTCATATATTGTTAATAGTATGAAGAGCATACATCTAATACTGTGAACATTGTTTTGTTTTTAATAGGACTGTCTGCTATTCAATTAATTGGCATTCTTTTAGCATCTGCATATGTTCAGTAACATATTTCTCAATAAGGGTTCCCGCAGTCAAGCTTACCAAATCCTATGTCTGCATAATAGAAACTGGCTATAACAAGGGGACGCGGTGGCTCAGTGGCTAAAATGCTGAGTTTGTCGATCGAAAGGTCGGCAGTTCAGCGGTTCGAATCCCTAGTGAGGATGAGCTCCCGTTACTTGTCCTAGCTTCTGCCAACCTAGCAGTTCGAAAGCACGTAAAAAAATACAAGTAAAAAAATAGGGACTACCTTTGGTGGGAAGGTAAGAGAGTTTTGTGCACCTTTGGCGTTTAGTCATGACCACGGAGATGTCTTCAGACAGCACTGGCTCTCTGGCTTTGAAACGGAGATGAGCACTGCCCCCTAGAGTCAGGAACAACTAGCACATATGTACAAGGGGAACCTTTACCTTTATAACAAAGGATACTGACTGCTAAAGGGAGGTCCAAACATTTTAAGTTATTTTGGGGTTATACAACTTCACTGTCATTTTTCCTAAAATGAAATTAATGCTAGTTAATCCTGATCATCCTGACCGATTCAAGGTTGACTCAGCTTTCCATCCTTCCGAGGTCAGTAAAATGATTGTTGGGGGCCATATGCTGACTCTGTAAAACTGCTTAGAGTAAAGCATTATGAAGTAGTATATAAGTCTAAGTGCTATAGCTAATCGTTTTTTCATGAGAAGCCATGATTCATACGCTTGGCTCAAGAACACACATATTGGTTATTTGCAAATGATTGTCTTGAATTTATTTATTCATGCAGGCATGTGCATGTAGTTTTAAAGCTGACTCTGCTTTTGTATTTCATTGCTACAACAGATGACTAATTATTTCATCTTTATTTTCAAGATATAATATTCTAAACAGACTAAGAAAACATTTTCATTGACTCTGAAGCCCCTGTGCTTATTGTATTTTAAATGGGACACAATTGTCCACTGAAAGTAAAATCAATTCTTAGATGAATGGAATTGATTAAATCAACTTGATATATAGAGATATAAGGCCAAAGTTTGTTACCTCATCCCAAAGATTTGCAATTGGTAATGCTTTTTCTTTTCTTTTTGATGCCTGGCATTTCCAAACTGCCTCCACCTCTTGATTTATGGGAGATGTTTCCCTCCCTGTTTTACCATTTTATTGCTTTATTGCCTTTTGTGTGCTTGTGTATTGTGTCAGCTCAACCAATTTAGTTTGTAAAACACAGGTTTTAGACTTTAGGCATGCCTGAGTGTAATTTGTTTAGGGAACTGTGCTAAACAAGCCATGATGTAGCTTGTTAAACATAGCCATTGCCTTTTATTGTTCATATGCCAATGTATCCATTTATAGTTGATTATTGTTTGGTGCTGATATCAGCCCCATCGCGCAGCCGCGTGTCGGGGCTGCCATTCCGGTGAGTGCGGAGGCTCTGGCAGAGCGGCAGCTCCCATGGCACCTGGCTCCTCAGCTTACCTCCTGGCCACCAAGCAATGTGAAGATCCCTTTCTGAATGGACTGGACAGTGAGTGCAGCTGGGAGCTGCTGACTGAGCAGCTGTTGGGGGAGGCTGAGAGACTGAGGGTCACGGAGAGTTTTGGAAATGGCTGTAATGATGGCTAATGTGGAGCAGTAACCAGTGAGCTGGGAGCGTGCGGGAGTAATGCCTAATTGCATTATCTAAGGGAACAATGATTTATGAGCAGGGAGGAGCCGGGTTATATGAGGATCAGTAGAGTAGACATTTGCAAGGCCAAGACCATAAAGCTGAGTAGAGCAGACTAACAACTAAAAGTGAATTAATTGAAAAGTATTTAAAATTAATTTAAACATTTACATTAATAAAATACAGCTATGATGCTTAGTCCCCATTCATTGAATGTTATTGTTCTGTCACATTAGTCACAGGTGATAGTGAAGATCTGGGAATCTCATCCAAGCTTGAATGTTGGCAATTTGAGATTTCTATTCCTGGGAAAGAGAGACAAAAACTGAGGTTCACTATGCCAAAAGGATATCAGCTGCTACAGGTTGGGAAAGGCTAACCCACAGCTGAAAGAGAAATTATTGTATGATATGATATTGTATGATATGGTAGCCCATTCATTCTTTCAAACACTGTCCATGTTTTCAAGACAGAACAGGTGAGAAGTTCAATTTTAGATATCAATGCCTCATTATATTTCCAGTTCACAGATCCTGCCAGAATGTAGTACAGAAAATATTGTCAGGGGAGCATCATACATTGGGAAAACAATGTACAAGTGGGCCTTATAATACTGGCATCTTCCAGCATAAAAACTACAGGTAGTCCTCAATTTACAACCACAATTTGGCCCAGAATTTATGTTACTAAGTGAGAAATTTGTAAAGTGAGTTTTCCCCCATTTTACGACTTTTCTCACCATGTTTGTTAAGTGAATCACTGCTGTTGTTAAGTTAGTACTACGGTTGTTAAGCGAATCTGGTTTCCCTATTCACTTGCCAGAAAGTGGCAAAAATTGGTCACATAACCCCGGGACACTGAAACTGTCATAAATATGAATCAGCTGTCAAGCATCCAAATTGTTAGGAAATGGCTATTGTCTAACTAGTTGGTCAGGCAATATATAAACTATCAATACATGTTTGTCAAAAGGTATTACATTGCTTTAAGATTATATTGCATCATCCTGTATTCTGATTGGCTAAGCTCTGTAGCCAATGTACTTAAGGGGAAGCCTGAATCATGGCTTGTGGCTACACCATTTTATCTGCTTATTTGCTGTTACTCTTTACCTGTTCTCTCTGTATGATCACTGTTTGATCATTGCTACTTGTTGCTTTCTACTATTTATTGAATGTTTTAATACTGAACTTGTTCCTGTTTGAAGCTCAAGAAGAACTGTTTTATTATGTAATGACAACAACTGGTAAGAAGACTTTGTACTTGGAATATCCCTGAATTGATATTTTAACTATTGCCTTATCTGTGTATGACTTGGATTGTTATTGGACTTTGCGTTTCTTTTTCCTAAAAAGTAAAAGACTACCACAACTCAGTGTGTCAGTATATTAACTGTGGTTATTCACTCTCAGCCGCTTTCATGTGCATACTCAAGGGGTACTCTGCTCAATAACCCATAACATCGGTTATGAGCCAAGAATATCCTTAACACAAATGTAAATCATGCGACCATGGGGATGCTGCAATGGTCATAAGTGTGGGAAATGGTCATAAGTCACTTTTTTAGCGCTGCTGTAACTTCAAACAGTCACTAAATGAATTGTTGTAAGTCAAGGACTACCTGTACACTAAGGGAACCAGACCCACATTTTTTCACTTGTGAATGAGAATAATATGTCAGCAGGTTGCAGCACCTGGCTACCCTTGCCTGATCTCAAAAAGAGAAGCAAGGTTGGGCCTTGTTGGTACTTAGATGAGTTGATCAGGAAATCCCAGCTCTATAAGCTAGACTGACAGGTTGAAAAAATCCATCTTGGAAGTCATCAGTGGCAAACCACAGCTATTTTGTTGAAAAGAAAACAATGTGGGTGTATCTATGAAGTCGCCAGGCTTGACTTGAAGGAGACTTGACTTGAAGAGTGATTTGCTTGTAGCCACTTTACAAAAAAAATCCATTCATTTAAGTATGATTTATCAACTCAAGAAGACCAGGAGGGTGATAACTCTTGGAAAGAAATCACCTTACTTAAGCTTCTATTAATTTCTTCTTTTTCTAGGATGCAAATTGGACACTGAGCATTCACTGATGTAAAAGAATATTTAAAATTGAACCACGGCTTTGAAAAGCATGACTTCTTTCATTTCTCATTAATATCACTTTTCATTTCATATTTTAATGATCTTGTTATTTGTACGGCCTCAGAGAAAAGAGATGTGATGATTAAAATGTGAAAGGAAAAAGTCTTGTCAGAAGAACAGGCAACCTGCCGTGAGAATGCTAATCGAGACAGAAGAAACCTGAGGAAAGGAACTCTTGGGGGCCATGTTTTTCAAAGAGACAATGTGGATTTCAAGGAAACATATGGGCCTAGTCTGCTACCTCCCACAGGGACAAACCTAGGCAAACACCACACTCCTGATAAATGGCTCCCTCAACATTATAAGCTATGAAAATAGGAAACCACAAAGGAGAAATGAGGAAAATTACCTAAAAAGAACATACAGGTATCTTAATAATTAAACATAAGGTTTATTTGTAAAGCCAGAAGTCCAGATCCATTCATTAAAATATTAAAAGTGATATGGGAATTAAATTATAACTTTCAACATTTGAAAGCAACCATTCCACGTCTCCATATTTTTGTCCCTGGGTTATTATCATTATTATTTTTAAAAATTGGATGTATGCCCAGTGTAATCACAGTTTTGTTTCTGATTGTATTTCAGAAAAGAATGGTTTAAAATGTGCATTCAGAGTCTTCCTTTCTAAAGCTAGCTTTTTTAAAAAAAATAATCATTTATTTGCACATTTCAACTTTTTTTTTTTTAATGTGAATATGACAGATGCCCCATTCATTAACAAAGAGTCAGTGAGAGAACTGAAGAATAATAAAAAATAATTATGTAGCTGTTTCAAAATTAATGGCTGGTGTAGTAGGTGCATAACATGCCAATGATCCTGAGCTCAATCCACGCATTCCCAGGGAAGGCTAGAAATGCTTTTGATTAAACCCTGAAAAACTTCAACAAATCGGTGTCAAAATTATGACAATTAACTTGTAAGGCAGATTTTTACGGAAAAGGATGCCGTAATGCATCCATATCATATTTTTGCCTGCTCCATATCATGTTTCTCTTGTTTAATTAAAACTGTGCTTCTGTCTCTTTTAAAAGGGGCAGAGCAGGATAAATATGGAACTGAAGAACAAAATTCTAGTCAGCTAAAACCCAGTCATTTAGTTTAGTGCTGAGTTTAGATTACTGTTGAATTGTGTTGAATTGAGTTGAGTTCAGTTGAGTTGAGTTGAGTTCCGTGATGCACTTGAGTCAGTCTTGATTTCTGGTGACTGCCTTGGAGAAGTCTCTGCAAGTTTTCTTGTCAAGATATCAGAAGCGATTTGCCGTTGCTTCCTTCCTAGGTCAGAGAAGGTATGACTAGCCCGAGATCACCCAGCTGACTTTGTGCTCAAGGCAGGTTTAGAAAACATAGTAGTGCTAGATAGAAATTTTAGATATTTTTTTCCTCCTTAGAGCTCACTTTAGGGTGATTTGGGATCTCACCCTGTCAACCCTACCAACCTCACAGTTATGGCCATGATGGTAAAATAAAGGTGAGGTCACCATGAGTCCTCAGAAAGAAGGCAGGATATAAATTCAGTAAGTGAAAAAATAATAAATTAATCCATTTTTTTTTTTAAAAAAATGCAGTTTTTAAAATAAATAAATAGCAATAGCACTTAGACTTAAGTGTTGTGGTCCGCCAGCAGCCTGCGGAGCTGGCAGCAGAGTCAGACAGTGAGGAGGATGGGGAGGACAATGGGCCAGTCCTGGAGTCAGGAGAAGGCCCGGATGAGGGCTCTGTGTCAGAGGCAGAGATGGGGCCAGGGCCATCTGGGAGCGATGCACGGACTCCGGAGCCTCCAGAGGTGGATAGCAGAGAGGCAGAGGAACAGGAGGAGCCTGTTCCTAGTGCACACATGCAAAGAGCTGCCAGAAAGCAAGAGCAGCTAAAGCAAAAAGGACGACTTGGGAGTAAGGCCAGGAGATTATTTATTTATTTATTTATTTATTTATTTATTTATTTATTTCATATATTTATATGCCGTCCTTCTCCAGAAGGACTCAGGGCGGTGAACACAAGTTAAAAACATGTACAACAAAATCCCATTTTAAACCAAATTAAATAATAAATAATAAATAATAAAACCCAGAATCGGAGTCAGCCTATTTGCTTGAACAGCCAAGTCTTCAGTTCCCGATGGAAGGAGTGGAGATCAGGAGCCATCCGGAGCTCAGTAGGCAACTCATTCCAGAGGGTGGGAGCAACCACAGAGAACGCCCTACCCCTGGGCACCGCCAGACGACATTGGCTCGCCGTCGGAACCCTGAGGAGAGCAGCCCTATGTGAGTGAATAGGACGGTGAAAGGCAGGCAGGAGAAGGTCCTGCAAATATCCCGGACCTAAGTCATGTAGGGCCTTATAGGTAAGAACCAGCACTTTGAAGTGGACCCGGAGAACCACTGGTAACCAGTGCAGCTCACGCAGGAGAGTATTATATGGGAGTAATGAGGGGCTCCCGTAACAACCCATGCAGCTGCATTCTGGATCAGCTGGAGTCTCCGGGTGCATCTCAGGGTCAGGCCCATGTAGAGGAAATTGCAGTAATCCAAGTGGGAAGTAACCAGGGTATGAGTGACAGTGTGAAGGTCATCTCGGTCCAGGAAAGGGCGCAACTGGCGCACCAGATGAACCTCTGCGAAGACCCCCCTGGTCACGGCCATCAGGTGATCTTCTAGGGACAGCCGAGCATCCAGGAGGACACCCAAGTTGCGAGCCCTATCAACGGGGGCAAGTTTTTCCCCACCCATCAAAAGTGATGGGGTCTCTGAAACCCGAGATGCCGGCATCCACAGCCCCTTAGTCTTGGAGGGGTTGAGTCTGGGACTGTTTCTACCCATCCAGGCCCGCACCGCTTCCAGGCAACGGGACATCACAGAAAGGGCATCTCTGGGGTGGTCTGGGGTGGAGATGTATAACTGGGTATCATCAGCATATTGATGATATCTCACCCCAAAGCCACGAATGATCTCACCCCTCCCATAAGAGATGATTGGCCCCTCCCATAAGGCTTAAAAGAGAAGCAATGGCTCTTGGGATCTTTGTAGGAAAACAACATTGCTACAATTGTCTCTTGTCTTGCTACATTTGTTTCATGTCGGAGTCTCTTGCTTCTGAACTTTTGCCAAGAAAATCCTTTGGCAGGGTGCCAAAGAAGTCAAGGTTGGTGATAAGGCCAAAGAACTGTTTATGAAGAATTTGTTTTGGACTTAGTTTGGACTAAGCTGAGAATGAAGTAATTCTCAGCTGTTCTATTAAAATATGTTTGTTTAGGACTGATTGTGTCTGGTAATAACTACTTGGGCCTAGGTAACAACGTTATATATCACTTCACAGTGCTTTACAACCTTCTCTAAGCAGTTTACAGAGTCACATATTGCCGCCAACAATCTGGGTCCTCATTTTACCGACCTCAGAAGGATGGAAGGCCGAGTCAACCTGGAACCGGTCAGGTTCAAATTGTTGAACTGCTGGCAGTTGGCAGTCAGCAGAATTAGCCTGCAATATTGCATTCTAACCAGTGCACCACCACGACTCAGCAATAAATATAAATAAATACCTTTTTAAAGATTTAGTGGCTCTTGCTATGTCTGTTGTCCAGGTGGCACCACTGGCAGACAAAACAGGAAGCATCATTTTAAACATTGATTTAAGCACCAGGGTGATAGCCTATAGCCTTTTTTCTAGTTTCTTCTTCCTGCTTTTCTATCTTGGAGTGAATGCAAGGTAGCTTCAGGATGGTTTACACAATGCCGCAAAGACATTGTCCTTTCTCAGCAACTGAAAGCAGAGTATTGCTGACCCAACCAAATACATTTCTCCCTTACAGTTTCAGCCATCACTAGGCAAACACATCTGGAGGACAGCTTCCTCAAGAGTGCATGTTTGGCTCAGCAGTTCCCAACTCTGACACTCTGAGGAGAGCCTGAAGAGCTTATCTCTGTCAGAAAGATTCTGATAGACTCTTTCTATCAGGCAGAGATATAGAGATATGGATCTTGCATTAAGGAAAAAATCAAACTTGGGACAAGACACTGGAAAGTTTTTTATAGGTTGATAGGAAAATCAGATAACACAGTTATATAATGTAAAGCCAGATATGTACCACTGGATGCAAGAACAAGATCTGCCCTACCATCAGAAAAGGCAATTGTCTCAGGCAGCTGATCTGAAGCATTGCAAAAGGTTTGCAAACAGTCATTAAATATTTTCAGTGACAGAGAAAGGGGCAAGTAGTTGCTGGGTTTTCTCATTCAGAAGACAAAGTAACTCAGCCTCTGACTTTGAGGCCCGACAGACAAACTATTTATTTGTACTCTTCATTTATTTCTTAATATTTCCTAAAATGGAGTTTGCCTTTTTCACAGCTATTGCACACTGAACCAAGAGGTTCATTGTGACAACACCTACTGTCATCCCAAGATTTTTTCCTGATTGGTTACTACGAGTTCAAACCTCATGTGAATGTGAAGTGTTGTGGGGTTTTTTGGTCACAATTTGCATTGATTTACATTTATGTAAATCAAACTGTATTAGCTGTTCAATCGTCATGTTTAGAATGATCCTTCTAGAGCTCTTGTGGCTTTTCCATCTGGAATAGTTTAGTAACTTCCACAAATTTATCCATTCCACTGTTTTTCACAAAGTCAAGATCATTTATTAACAAGTTAATAAGGCATTGGGTCCATTTTCATATGTGTGCTGCCAAAAAAGTGTGTTTGTTTTAGCAGTTCCAACGATCTCCCTGAGAAAGTCAATGCCAACTCAGGTATGTATCCTATAGGCTTGGTACTAAATATAGGGACAGACTTCATTCAGTTTTTGGACAGTTTCTGAACACACGGTCCCTGGGTTAAGCAGGAGAGTTCCTACTCTCTCTTTAATCTGAAATTGTATGAAAGTCAAAACTCATATTTATGAACGGGCTTAAAATGGCATACAGTGTTGCCTTCCTTGAGCCATTGAACTGCTGGAGCTGTGCACTGCTTTCAGGAACTAATGAAAATCACTGAAAACAAGCTGTGTATTAAAAAAGAAAAGAAAAAATCATGCTGTTCAATGATTCCTGAAACTACTACACAGCTTCAGCAGTTTGTCGGTTCAAGAAAGGACAAGGCTGACTGCTGTTTTTAGTAACAGAATAACAGAGTTGGAAGGGACCTTGGAGGTCTTCTAGACCAACCCCCTGCTCAGGCAGGAAACCCTATACCATTTCAGACAAATGGTTGTCCAAAGTCTTCTTAAAAACTTCCAGTGTTGGAGCATCTACCACTTCTGGAGGCAAGTCGTTCAGTAATAGTAATAGTAATAGGCAGCCTGATGGTATCTTGCATATTGTCCCTAAGTCAAAGTTGCCTAGAGCCACCTCTGGTGAGAGGAACAGCATGCAAGTTTAACAAACAAACAAACAAACAAACAAACATTCTTAACTCAGGAACTACCTTATCCTCAGTATCCTTTGCCATCTAGTGAACTAATTACTTCAGGAATTGATTCTCTCCATACCACCCTTTATAATATCCCTTACATCTATCTACTTTTGCACAATTTCAAGGATACCAACTCTCCCATCTTTGCTCACTGCAACATCTGACATTAGAAATGGCTAGCCACCATGTCCTTCTTCATTTCCTGCCGATTAAAGGGTTCCACATAGGTGGTGGGTTTTTGTTTTTTTGTTTAACTTTTACATATCTGTAAACTGATTCCATTTTGGTTCAAATGGAACCCATTTCTCTTGTACAGATTTGGCTTGCCATCCCTGGTACTCAATAAATGTAATTTTGGTTCAGCTGTTGCAGATCGGTCACCGAATAAGGGCCAGCTGAATTAAGCTGCAATGGTTTGGTATTGTACGTGCTTCATAGGTGGAGAAAGATGGAGATTCAGTCATGGTCAGCCTTGAGTATACAAATCACGGTATTCATTGGAAAAGGTGAGGGTAGAGCTTGCTAAATTTTGAATGATTTAATGTGCTTTAGTCACCCAAGAAAACAGATCAAATGCAGTAACATTGCCCCTGGCCATGAATAACCCCCTAATACTTTTTTTTTTTTTTTTTTTGGCATTTTACTGCCACCGTTGAAAAATAATGACAGGAAAAGTCATTCCAACCAAGAAATGGCTAGTAAGGACTTTATTAAAGCTGGGGTATGAGGTTATGCAGTATTTTCAAGGGAAGCAAAATACAGAGGAAAGGAATTTCTTAAAAATAGCCAAGTCATTGAAAAAGGGAGGGGGTCCTAGGCACTGAACATAGAGAAAGGAAGAATACCAGGAACAAAACATTTGTCATACTTGGGAAGTTCAAAGAAAGGGAAAGTTGGCATAAGTCACTGTCATGAGCTGAACAAAGAAAAGCCATCTGTTGAAAGGTAATATCTGAAAGGCTTTAGAAAATATAATTGTAAGGAAAAGAAAATTGTCAGGCATGATGTAAAAAAGGGCCTTGAAAAACAAGCAGAAAAAAACCCCCCCAAAAGTAATAAAAGTACAGAATGCCATGAAAGTAAGCTGTGGAAGTAACTGTATAGCAGCAATTTTTTTAAAAAAACCAAAAACTGGAAGACACATGAGTGACATCAAGAGCTTGTATGGAATCTTAAGTATTCACTCTAGGAGTGGAAAGCATAGAACCTTAGTGAGAAAAACAAGGTTGGGTTATTGAGGAAGAAAGATTGTAGCAAACTAAGTGGGAGAAAAGCAGGGATTGTCCAAATCATTTTGTCAGCGTGGACAAAGCAGCCTTTCATTTCAAGATGCAGCCTTCCAGAGCTAGTCTAGAAACTAAGGCAAACAGCCTGAATGGATGGGAGGCCACTGTTTCTCTCCCCTGACAGCAAAAGATATAATGAAAAGGTTTTCAAAAATAATGATTTGCAGCCTTAGCCTGATATCCAACATCAGCTGCCTAAGACAACCTTTGCATTCTGCTGCCGAGTTGTGTCACACAGACTTTTTCTTGCTGATCATTGCCCAGTCCCTTAGCTGTGTTCCCTTTCCTCCTATTTTCTGACAAACAGGGATGATGTCTCACACAGTTGCATCCCTAAGGAGGTCAAAGAAGTCAAGATGGCAGTCACAATGGTATGAATAAAGCTTCAGTCCTTTCTTCTTCTTCTTTTTTTTTACATCATGACATCAACATTTGTGGTCTCCTCCGTGAGGATTTAGAGTTGGAATGTCAGTTTTAGGATTTGGGGAACTATCAACCACCCAAGTCTGGCTCCGCTAGCAATCATCTGGAGTGGGTGCAGGACAAACCTGTTCAGATAACAGGCTGAGTTGCCAATCTCAGACAAAACCATTTCATCTACCATTAAACTAGCCACATTAACCAAATTCTCCACTACCAATGGATGGCCAATTTGTATCCTGACAAATCGGCCATCTACAGGCACATAGAGATAAACAACATCTACATACCATTAAAAAGAGACAATAAAAAAGCCTGAGAGGAAACAAAATGAGCAGAACATCTCCTCACCAGCAATCAACACCCAGTGAGCAGAGATTAACACCAAGATTAACAGTAGAACAGCCATCCAGAAGTAAACAATCAAGAAACTTCCCACTCAAACAAAACAAGCTAACATTAAACAATAGCCTATTCAAGGAGCCACCAAGACCACTCCCACCAACACTGATGGGGCAAGCCACTAGTATATAAAGTGAGAGCAAACCCCCACTCTTTTAATATTGATGATGTTACCTAGTACATTTTATAATGATTCTTAAATGTATTTTAAATGTATTGTGAGCCACCCTGAGTCTTCGGAGAGGGGCGGCATATAAATTTAATTAATTAAATTAATTAAATTAAATTAGTTTGGGTAATGAAACATCTGCAAGAAAACAACCAAGCTCAGAGAGCACCAAGGACCTTACAAAACCGTTTCAGTTTAACACACTACATGAACAGTCATAGTTTGGTCTACACATTTCACACAGGGACAATCTGCATAATCAAGACTTAATATACCACATTGGATGGGTTCATGTAATCGGATGAGCTATAACTCATGGTTTGCTAACAACAGAAAGTGGATTCACACAACAAGCAATGCCAGAACTAAACAAATGATGTTATTAACTTGTTTTGTGAAGTGTACATTGAATCTTCCATCATTCTGATTCTTCCTTCAAGAATCAGATCAGGGCAAATAGGTTATACATCTACTGATGCTTTTGGGGGAGTCTGGAACAACATATACACTATTAAGGGATGAATCCTTTCATATTAATAAAAGCAAAATAGTATTTTATGAGTTATCTTTAATTAAAGCACAGAACACAGGATGGAGATAATTCGTATCTTTGAGTGCAGGAGAACTCTTTAATTAACATTTAAATGGAATCACTTCATGGTGAACCTGTAAAACATTTCCCATAATGGCACAATATTTCTATGATTTACTTGTGGACATGTAAATCTATTTTTTATTAAAATTACACAGCATCTGGCTTCAGGCATCATACCACAATGTAGTTTGTTCGATTGGGATTAGCTTGCTGATCTAAGCCAGCCAATCACTCAGTTCATGAAATGCAATCCAACACTCAGACAAAAATTCAGATCGAAAATACATCCAGGGAAGTAAGTCTGTTCCACTCTAAGGCACGATGCTCGTCTCTGTTTCTTGGCTGAGGGAAGCCAGCCTTGTCCGAAGACATTTTCCATGGTCATGTGGCCAGCATGGCTATATGCCGAAGAAGCACAGAACACTGTTACCTTCCCACCAAAGTGGTTCCTATTAATCTACTCACAGTCGCATATTTATAAAGGAATAAAAAGTCATTTGTAATTTAAGCCTCTCATCCGGAACAGTAACTGTCATTCAGAGTTCAGATATCATATTAAATCATGTCTTGGTTCATACAACACAGTAAGCCATGAACCACAATGACTTAGAATATATTAAACAAAGGTTGAACAGATTAAAAAAAAGGATTTGTGAAAGGGAACAGATTGATTTCATATATCCACATATTAGCTAAGGCTTAGTGCTATTTGTTTTGTCCTATGGTCAATTAGGCGAAGTCATATATAAACCATAACCCATGGTTTGACATGTAGAAACAATGATGATTGGTACAATGTATGTACAGAATCATATGGCAAACAATTATTCAGTAATCCCCTATCTATAATTAATTGCATGTAACAAAGGGAGGGGCAGTCCTTATTTAAGGATACAGAGGTCTAGAAAACACCTTAAAAATGCTTTGTCTGTCTATTCTGAACAGGCTAATGGTACAGTGTCAATTTTTCCTTTTATTTATTTATTTTATTTGCTTTTCACAAATAGAGAAGGTAAAAAGCTTTGCATGATAGTGATCTGATAAGATCATCAGGGTGTTCTATAAAAAGTGAATGAAGGCTGCAATGTGGAAGCTATCTCACTACTGCCATTAGAACTCTCCACAATTCAAAATGATTTAGCTGTGTTTTAGATTTTTGAAGTAAGCAGATATATACATGATTCTTCTTAAGAAAATAAAACTTTCAAAAAACTTCTGTGAAAGTAAATCAAAATACAATGTACAATTGTGCACTGGCGGTGAATGTTTCATTGCCAAAATGTAGGAACTTAAACAGAGGAAGAACAGGTTAAAGCAGGGATCCCAAACCTCTGGGACGCAGCCACTAGTGGGCCATGAGCTGCTTGCAATCAGGCTGTGGAAACGGCGGGTGAGTGCATGCATACACATCCCCACTTGTGCGAGCAGCAGGTGTGTACACAAGCAGGTGCACATGCACAGCATGCGTGCAAATGGAGTTCCTCCATTTGCTCACATGCTTGGTGACCTCTCACACGGAATCATCCCCTCTCCCCCCCTCCTCCACCAGTCTGCAAAGTCGGAAAGGTTGAGGAACTCTGGGTTAAAGAATGTATCATATAGCTAAGAATTTTGGGTAGAATGCATAGATCAGTGATGGCTAACCTTTTCTGAACCGAGTGCCCAAAGCGCACATACCTGAACCCCCCCAAAATTCAATGCACACACAGGATCCCCACACGCACCCCACCCACGCATGCATCCCACTCCCCGCACATGTGCAGCAGAGACCCGAAAACCAGCCGGCCAGTGGGAGGCGCATGCACATGTGCAGCAGAGCTGAACTGAGGTGATGGCTCTCGTGCCATCAGAGAAAGCACTGCATGCCACCTCTGGCACGCGTGCCATAGGTTCGCCATCACGGGTATAGATGGATCAATGGGAAAATAATGCATGTGGTTAAAAAAGTTGAAATTTACATTGCATTATGATCTTAAAGAGAATTTTTATAAAATGTAAAATGTATTGCGGGTACATGATGCCATAGAAATTGTCTAGCATGTATAAATGCACTTCAAATGTATACAGGTAATCCTCGACATACAACAGTTCGCTTAGTGATCATTCAAAGTAACAACGGCACTGAAAAAAGTGACTTATGACCATTGCAGCATCCCCATGGTCATGTAATTTACATTTGGATGCTTGATCACTGATTCACATTTGTGACGGTTGCAATGTCTCGGGATCATGTGATCATCATTTTGCAACCTCCTGACAAGCAAAGTCAACAGGGAAACCAGATTCACTTAACAATTGTGTTATTAATTAAACAACAGCAATGATTCACTTAACAAATGTGGCAAGAAAAGTCATAAAATGGGACAAAACTCACTTAACAAATGTCTCCATATTTCGCAACATAAATTTTGGGTTCAGTTGTGGCCGTAAGTTGAGAACTTACCTGTATTGAAAATGTGAACAACATGTCTTTAGAAGAGCATATGATGGCCGTGGCCAGGGGGGCTTTTTATCAGGTCCGCCTGATACGCCAGTTGCGTCCCTTTCTGGATCGGGACTCCCTATGCACGGTCACTCAGGCACTCATCACTTCCCGCCTGGACTACTGCAATGCTCTCTACATGGGGCTCCCCTTGGGGTGCACCCGGAGGCTCCAGTTGGTCCAGAATGTGGCCGCGCGGGGGATTATCGGAGCGACAGGGCACTCCCATGTGACACCTCTCCTGCACGAGCTGCACTGGCTTCCGGTGGTCTTCTGGGTGCGCTTCAAAGTGTTGGTGACCACCTTTAAAGCGCTCCATGGCTCAGGGCTGGGGTATCTACAAGACCGCCTTCTGCCACCAATAGCCTCCCATCGGCCAGTTCGCTCACACAGAGAGGGCCTGCTCAGGGTGCCATCGGCCAGACAATGTCGGCTGGCGACCCCCAGGGGAAAAGCCTTCTCTGTGGCAGCACCTGCCCTCTGGAACGACCTACCCCCAGAGATACACATGATACCAGACCTCGGACTTTTCATCGGGCCCTGAAAACACATCTATTTCATCTAGCCGGGCTGGCTTGATCCCACCCTTTCAGTTTTAATTTGAAATTGGTTTTAACTGGGTTGTTTTAAATTGAGGGCTGAAATTATTTAATGTCTTTTAAACTGTTTTTTAAATTTTATATGTTATGTTTTATCTCGGCTGTTCACCACCCTGAGTCCTGTTGGAGAAGGGCGGTATAAAAATCAAATAAATAATAATAATAATAAATTAATAATGAAGGGACTTTTTTTCATCCTTGCTGGAATATAAAAAAAGTTTTTAAAAAAACGATTGAAATACATACTTTGATACAGAGGATTTTAAAGATTAATGTTGAATTGAAGCCAATTAATTTCATTAATTTTTAAAATCCTCTGTATCAAAGTATATATTTCGATCTTGTTGAGATGAATAAATTAAGTTCTTTGATTCGAGAAAAGAATTGGCTAAATTTATTGCTGAGTGAAGCCTCTTATAGACTTTTGGCTATTTGTAGTAATTCCTCTCAGTCTCATGGAATATTCTTCCCTTTCTATTTTCCTTATCCCTGAATCTATTGCTTGGATTGAAGTTAGATAACAAATCACCTTTATTTCAGAAATTTTGGCTCTCGTGTATCTTTTGCTCTGCCGTTCTGCACCTCTTTTCAAATGTGAAATAATTGGTCTTTTTTGCATTTTTCCCCCCCTCTATTGCCTCTCTCAATGATTCACCTTGCTTCGTTTTTATAAAATTCTCAGCCTGTGGAAGCGTCTGTATCATGAAAGGTTTGCAAGCAGGCATACAGCTAAATCAATTAAGTAAAGTATACCGTGAGATCAAAGGACAGCCCATCTGCAGTGAATTTATTTTTTAAGTTATCAGAGCTAACCTTCATCACCAAATTCTGTAGCACATATAGGGTAATTGAATGATAAGTAATAGCAGGGATTCTCCTCTGTAGATCCAGCATGCTCAATGGTTAGAATGGTGGAAATTGTTGTATAAGACAACTAAGATGATTAAAGGACCACTGTGCCGATTTTCTCCAATCTGATTACTCTTCCAGTGTCTACATTTCAACATACAAAACTCCTCACCCATTATGACAGTGATGGATTGCTATCGGCTCGCCCCGGATAGGGCAAACCGGCAGTGGTGGTGGCAGGAGGCTCCACCCACCCAGCTAGATGCTTCTGCGCATGCGCAAAAGCCAGACTGTAAAAATACATAGAGGCCATATCAAGCGACTTTTGGCCTGCAAAATAATTTCTAATCCTCCGATTTGTGCCTGACTTGTGGGGCCAAATGATCCAGTTTTGGATAGGATAAAAATGCTCTTCCCAGGCAGTTTTCTCCTCATCAGCCAATGGGATGGACTACAAGTAGAGGCTTCCTCGTAATCTGAGGAGAAGCAGAAACAGGGTTATGTGTCTCTGGATATTGATGACAGTCCACATAAATTCCTGGTTGCCCCTCAGAATTTTTATGAAGGTGTTGATCATGGATAGGTGTCAAGGTTCCGATTAACAAACCCAAGCAAATCAGAACTCCGAGGCTAGGATCTTCCTCAAAGAACTTCTTCATTGGATACATCATGTTGGCACAATTAAATTTCTGGGTGCAGAAGCATCCAGGCGGGTAGGTGGAGCCTCCCGTCACTGTTGCTACCGGTTCTCCTGATCCGGGGCAAGCCAGTAGGAACCCACCACTGTCATAATGGCTGAGGAGTTTTGTATGTTGAAATGTAGACACTGGAAGAGTAATCAGATTGGAGAAAATTGGCACAGTGGTCCTTTAATCATCTAAGTTGTCTTGTACAACAATTTCCACCATTCTAACCATTGAGCATGCTGGACCTACAGAGGAGAATCCCTGCTATTACTTATCATTCAATTACCCTATATGTGCCACAGAATTTGGTGATGAAGGTTAGTTCTGATAACTTAAAAAATAAATTCACTGCAGATGAATTTTTTTGATCTCACGGTATTCTTTACTTAATTGATTTAATTGATAGCTGTATGCCTGCTTGCAAACCTTTAATGATACAGACGCTTCCACAGGCTGAGAATTTTATAAAAACGAAGCAAGGCGAATCATTGAGAGAGGCAATAGAGGGGGAAAAAACACCAAAGAGACCAATTATTTCACATTTGAAAAGAGGTGCAGAACGGCGAACTGGTAGCGGCAGCGGCGGCAGGAGGCTCTGCCTACTCGCCTGGACATTTCTGCGCATGCGCAGAAGTGTCACAAGCACACATAAGCATGCACGTGCCCACGAGCAAACCGATAGCCACGGGTTTTGAAACCCGCCCCTGCATTATGACCATATCTGGAGAATTTATTTATTTATTTATTTATTTATTTATTTATTTATTTATTTATTTATTTATTTATTGGTTCGATTTATATGCCACCCTTCTCCGGAGACTCAGGGTGGCTTACAATGAGTTAAGCGATAGCCTTCATACTTTTGTATATACCTGCTTAATAGGGCTTTTGCCCCCCCCCCCAAGCGGTGTTCTTTTTTATACAAAGTCAGCTTATTGCCCACACAATCCGGCTCCTCATTTTACCTACCTTAGAAAGGATGGAAGGCTGAGTCAACCTTGAGCCTGGTGAGATTTGAACTTGCAGTAATTGCAGGCAGCTGGTGCTACTTAACAGCACTTTAGTCTGCTGCGCCACCAAGGCTCAGCAGCCATTGTTATATGGCTATTTTATATGGCTATTTAAATGCTATCTACCTCATTTGATTCAGCAGAAAACTACACCAGAATAAAAAAATGCCATCCTTATTGCTGATTACTGTCTCCATTGCCTTTCCTCCAAGTAACTTCAGTCACCTGATTCTACGGGTCTAGGACAATTCACCCCAGCCAATTCAACATGGGACAACTTGCTGCAGGACAATTCAACGTGAGAGAACACACGAGAGGGAGAAGTCAATCAATTGTTTGTTTGAGGTTTGATTCTCCTCAAGATAGAAGTCTTCAAGGCTGGGCTGAGCCACAATTCTACTTCTCTCTTGAGTTATGAGTTCAAGTTCTGCCTTAGCCATGAAAGCCAGCTGGGTGACTTTGAGCCAATCACACACACTCTCTCTCAGCACATCCCACTTCACAGGGTTGTTGTCGTGGGGAAAATAGGAGGAGGAAGGTATGTTAGGTATCTTTGCCAGCTTGAGTTATTTGTAAAAATAATAAAGGTGGAATAAAGATAAATAAAAAATAAAATAAAGAATAATAAAATCTAATAGATTTTACACAGGTTGAGGCTGTCATTGGGTTATATGAGAATAGGGGTGTGGGGGGGTATATTGCTTTAATACTGATACAGGATCAGTATTAAAGTCTTTCTCATGAGACAGAAACAAGATAAAGACAAGATCATGGGGGGAAAGGAAAGGGAAGGGAAGGGAAGGGAAGGGAAGGGAAGGGAAGGGAAGGAAAGGAAAGGAAAGGAAAGGAAAGGAAAGGAAAGGAAAGGAAAGGAAAGGAAAGGAAAGGAAAGGAAAGGAAAGGAAAGGAAAGGAAAGGAAAAAGAAAAGAGGCAGACCATGTTGGTGCAAATGGGAAAAGGCCTTTAGGGATACAATGCTTTCTTTCATCTGCCTTGTCTCTTCTTCCTATCAGTTTCATTGCGTGAATTTTAAAATAGGGAGGGGGGAAAAAAGTTATGTTTGTTTTTTTTCTACACCATTTAGCACAGCATCTCTCCCGGAGGTGTAGTTTTATATTCTCTCAATTTATTGGATTTTTTTTAAAAAATCTAGTTAGCTGCTTTACCACCCATGGTGATTCTTAGGCTCAGAGTAGATAACCTGCATGTTTGAAATATAAAACTTACATAAAAATGGAGCCAAAAGCAAAACTTACCTTACAAATGTCTCTCACCCCTCATGACAGATAAACGGCAGTGAGACCTAAGGGTCTTAAAGTTCAGTTGCCAATAAAAAGAAAATGTAATTGAAAACTTTCACAAGGCCCATAATTAATGAAAAAAAATCACCAAAGCACAATAAAACAGGCACATAAATAAAAATCAGATGGTACCTGGCCTGAAGAAAATTTAAAAGTGCTGCCCATGAAGTGCTTCCATAAATGTTTTGCTCAAGGTACTTTATATTTCAGAGCATCTTTATCCAAGACCAATTGACTCATTCAAGCTACCATCCTATCCATAGGTACCTAAGAATAAGTTCTATTAAATTAAATAGAGCTGCTTTCTGAGAATGTGAAAATGCGAAATGTGAAAATATTGTGAAGTATAAAATTCCATAAGCCGTTTTTCACCTGATGCAGAAACCTCTCTCTTGAAAGAGCTGTCCCTGAGAACCTGCCTTAAGCTAATTGGCTGAACAAACCTAAATATGAAATGATCAAAAATATGAGTTATTATTGTGAAGATATAAGCAGTAGGAAAGGGTGCAAATGTGAGTAGAGAAATAGGTACCACTTCCAGTGAGAACAGCATTCTGTGCACCTTGGCATATAGTTATGCCGGCCACATAATCATGGAAATAGCAATAGCACTTAGATTTACTGTATATACCGCTTCATAGTGCTTTACAGCCTCTCTAAGCGGTTTACAGAGTCAGCATATTGCCCCCAACAATCTGGGTCCTCATTTTACCCATCTGGGAAGGATGGAAGGCTGAGTCAATCTGCCAAACTGCTGGCATCCAGTGATTAGCAGAAGTAGCCTGCAGTACTGGACTCTAACCACTGCGCCACCATGGCTCACGTCTTCAAATAACATTGGCTCCCTTAGCTAAAAATCAAAGATGAGTAACACCCACTACAGTTGGACATGACTGCACAGGGAAAACCTTTATTTTTTTTAGAGAGATATAAAAAGGATAGAATCACCTTACTGACTCAGAGATATGCCTCTGTGCAGAATGCATTGCGTCATTCTGGATTGCAGGTGATGTTTTTAATAGATCCCAACTTGTGGGGGGAAAATAAGACTAAAAGCTAATTGTAGTTTATAAGTTACCACTATGTAGAAAACATTCAGAATCTGCCTGATGTGCTCATAATATATTACATTCTAATAAAAAAAACATGAAAAAAGTCCATATATTAAGGCCTCATAAAACAGAATTCTGCTTCCTCATATAATAAACTGTGTTCATCTACTCCAGAATTCCAAAGGGATTCTTTTCCAGGGTATATTTGAAAGTGCAAAATCAAATATTGATTCCAGAGTCACTGGGAGTCAGGTGGCATGTATACATTTAATAAATAATTTTTGTATGGATAATTGGGTACAATTACTATCGTTTGGTGAAGTGGTTAAGGCATCAGGCTAGAAACTAGAAGATCCTGAGTTCTAGTCACAAGCCAACTGGGTGACCTTGGGCCAGTCACTATCTCTGAGCCCTAGGAAGAAGGTAATGGCAAACCACTTCTGAAAAACTTCACAAGTTCAACTTCAAACGGTGGCGCGCTCCGGCCCCCAAAGCTCCACTCGTTCTCCAGGTGGTGCAGATCCTCAGGGCCCTGGCCTCCGTCTGATGTTATGCAATGCCAGGTCTGTAGTAAATAAAGCCCCCCTCATTTGTGATCTTGTTCAGGAGGGGGGAGCGGACCTGGCAGGTATTACGGAAACCTGGTTGGGCCAAGAGGGGGGGGTCCCTCTTGTTGAAATGTGCCCACCAGGTTTCCGCGCATTCCATCAGCTGAGGTTGCAGGGTAGGGGCGGGGGGATAGCGGTTATTATTAACTAAGGTCTGAGACCGAGGGAGGCCACTGTTCCTCAGACGGCCGGCTGTGAATCCCTCCTTGTGAAATGGGGTCACGGGGTTCAGATGGGTTTGCTGATCACGTACCTGGCTCCCTGCCATGTGGCAGCAGCCCTGCCCGAGCTACTCAGCGTCATCGCCACGGTGGCAGTTGAGACCCCTAGGCTTATGGTCATGGGGGATTTCAACTTGCCGTCCATTGGTGAGGCATCTGAGGTGGCTCGGGAGTTCATGGCTTCCATGACAGCCATGGACCTGACACAGTTAATTCATGGCCCTACCCACACGGGTGGAAACATGCTGGATCTGGTTTTTGTCTCTGGATAGTGGTTGAGTGATCTCGAGATAGGGGATATAGTCACTGAGCCCTTGTCATGGTCTGATCACTCTCTCCTTCGTCTCGACCTTCGAACCGCTACACCCCGCCACAGGGAGGCGGAGCCAGTAAGATGGTTCCGCCCCAGGCGCCTGATGGAACCTGATAGGTTCCAGATGGAGCTTGGGCCATTCCCTGAGGCTCTGGCACACGCCTCGACTGGAGACCTAGTGGCCGCCTGGGATAGGGCGGCCGCTGGAGCTCTGGATCGGGTCGTGCCTTTGCGGCCTCTGACCCGGCGCCGATCTCATTTAGCTCCTTGGTTCACTGAGGAGCTGAGGGAGTTGAAGCGCCGGAAAAGACGCCTAGAGAGTAGTTGGAGGGCCAGTCTTTCTGAATCTGACCGGACACTGGTAAGATCTCATATTAGGAATTACCTAGTGGCGATAAAAGCAGCAAAATGTAGCTATTTTGCTGCTCTTATTGCGTCATCAGATAATCGCCCAGCCGCCCTGTTTAGGGTGACCCGCTCCCTGCTCCACCAGGAAGCGCGGGAGGACCCCTTGGAGGGTAGAGCCGAGGATTTTGTTCAATATCTGTATGACAAAATCGCTCAGATTCGGGAAGATCTGGACTCCGACTGGGTAGTCTCAGGGGGAGGGACTGGGGCAGGTCTTGAGAATGTTATCTGGGATGAGTTTGATCCTGTGACCCCTGAGGACGTGGACAGGATTCTGGGTAGACTGAACGCGACCACTTGTTTATTGGACCCGTGTCCCTCCTGGTTAGTGCTGGCTTCTCGGGAGGTGACACGAGGCTGGTTCCAGGGGATTATAAATGCTTCGCTGGGTGAGGGTGTCTTTCCTGCCGCCTTGAAAGAGGCGGTGGTGAGGCCTCTCCTCAAGAAGCCTTCCCTGGACCTGGCAATGTTGGTAAATTATCATCCGGTCTCCAACCTTCGTTTTGTGGTGAAGGTTGTTGAGAGTGTGGTTGCGCAACAGCTCCCCCAGCACCTGGATGAAACGACGTATCTGGATCCGTTCCAGTCGGGCTTCAGGCCCGGGTACAGCACGGAAACGGCATTGGTCGCGTTGGTTGATGATCTCTGGAGGGCTCGGGACAGGGGGTGCTCCTCTGTCCTGGTCCTGTTAGATCTCTCAGCGGCTTTTGATACCATCGACCATGGTATCATGCTGCACCGGTTGGAAGAGTTAGGGGTGGGAGGCACTGTGTTGCAGTGGTTCTCCTCCTTTCTCTCTGACCGGTCGCAGTCTGTGTTGACAGGGGGACAGAGGTCGACCCCGAGGCCCCTCATATGTGGGATGCTGCAAGGGTCGGTCCTCTCGCCTCTCCTGTTCAACATTTATGTGAAGCCGCTGGGCGAGATCATCCGTGGTTTCGGGGTGGAGTACCATCAGTACGCTGATGACACCCAGCTGTACATCTCCACCCCGGATCACCCCAACGATGCCCTTGAAGTGATGTCCCGGTGCCTGGAGGCCGTACGGATCTGGATGGGGAGGAACAGGCTCAGGCTCAACCCATCCAAGACCGAGTGGCTGTGGTTTCCGACGTCCCGATATAGTCAGTTGACGCCATCACTGACTATTGGGGGTGAATCATTGGCCCCCACGGAGAGGGCTCACAACTTGGGCGTCCTCCTGGATTCACGGCTGTCTTTAGAAGAGCACTTGACGGCCGTGACCGGGAGGATTTTTTATCAGGTTCGCCTGATTCGCCAGTTGCGTCCCTTTCTGGATCGGGACTCGTTACGCACGGTCACTCATGCCCTCGTCACCTCCCGCCTGGACTATTGTAATGCTCTCTACATGGGGCTCCCCTTGAGGAGCACCCGGAGGCTCCAACTGGCGCAGAGTGCGGCCGCGCGGGTGGTAATGGGAGCGACATGGCGCTCCCATGTAACACCTCTCCTGCGCGAGCTGCACTGGCTCCCGGTGGTCTTCCGGGTGTGCTTCAAGGTTTTGGTTACCACCTTTAAAGCGCTCCATGGCTTAGGGCCTGGTTATTTACGGGAACGCCTACTACCACCAATAGCCTCCCACCGGCCAGTACGCTCTCATAGAGAGGGACTCCTCCGGGTGCCGTCAGCCAAACAGTGTCGACTGGCGGCCCCTAGGGGGAGAGCCTTCTCTGTGGGGGCACCTACGATCTGGAACGAGCTCCCCCCGGAGATACGGAGGATCCCGGATCTGCGCTCCTTCCGCCGTGCTGTGAAGACCTTTTTATTCCATCAAGCAGGCTTGGCCTAATCTCTTCCTTTTAAATATGTAAATTTTAATCGGTTTTTAAATTATTGGGGTATTTTAATTTGTCTGGGCCAAATAATTTAATCTGATTTTATCGGGTTTTTAAATTTTGTGTATTTATGTATTTTATTGTTGGCTGTTCACCGCCCTGAGTCCTTTGGGAGTAGGGCGGTATACAAATCAAATAAACTAAACTAAACTAAACAAGAAAATTGCAGACATTCACAAGAAATTTTCCAGACATTCTCAGGGAATTGTTCTCTACTCAACTGAAAAGGGGGGGGGGGTTAAAGACTGGTGAAAACTTAATAATTCAAATCCTAACCAAGAATCTAAGAATTATTAAGGTAGAGTTATTCTGATTAGTCACACAGTTACCCAGATAACTCATCATCATCATTGGTAATTAAGAAAAATTGAATTAACAGTGATTAAAGACAGGGTGGCTTCAATCCTTGCCTCTCTCATAGCAGTTTTCACAGGTAGGAAGCCTGTTACACACAGGCGCCACATTCATTTCTCTAATAGGACTGACAAAGTAAAAAATTTGCTTGGCCAATATCTTTGCTGCAGTAAATTCTATTAATATTACAGGGTGAAATGCTCTTTATCTGTGTATCAAGTAACTCTTTGGGGCATATGGGATGGGGAGAAGGAGAAGGAGAAGGAGAAGGAGAAGGAGAAGGAGAAAGAGAAGGAGAAGGAGAAGGAGAAGGAGAAGGAGAAGGAGAAGGAGAAGGAGAAGGAGAAGGAGAAGGAGAAAAAATAAATTTAATTCCATTAATAAAATGGTTGTTTAGTGGGTAATGAATTAATTGACTACGGCAACCAATTTTTTTAAATTACAAAGCAAAGTAAATCACAAAACTAAATTTGTGGAACATATATGTAATTATTTAATTTATACATTTATTCTCTTCTCAGTGTAGCTGAAAGTGTTATAATTAATGCTATTTTGAGAGAAAAATGGCTATTAATTCCTGATCGCTTAGAAGAAAGAAAGACTTTATTTAAGAAGGAGGTGGTAATTGAAATAATTGAACTTCACATTCTAGTTCAATTTGCTTTCTACTTCTTCCTTTTAGCAGTCACGATACAATATATAAGAAATTTTCAACTTCAGGCAACAGAATCTAATTTCACTCATTCTATAGCAAAGATAAAAGGCCAAGAAGTAGTTGGGTCTCTTTCTTTCTTTCTTTCGTTCATTCTTTTGACTCAGTGCCTTTGTTCACTCTCCATACAAAGCCACAAATGATCCAACCATATTTTATCCTGGCGTGTTCTGTGAATTGACCATTTATGATTTAGTTTAGCTGCATATCATATCAAGCAAAAAAAAAAAAATGGGGGTTAAAGCAGGCAAATATATTGTGTTAACACTGTCATGGTTCTCTTTGCACTTTTTCTAAAATAATTTTAGAGGAAGTTGAAAGAAAAAGATTGTGTATAAGATGCTTTTTTCTCTCTAGGGAAGGAAAGTCACCAAGGTAAGTAGATAAGAAAGAGGTAGGAGCAAACAGGAGACAGAAAATGGAGTTATTTTAAGCATATTTCTGTCTCATCTCCTCTCAATCAAAGGTACCTTTATAAGGTTTCATGGGTGAATTTGGGTATTGTCAGGGTAATCAAATATCCACCACTTCTTAAATCAAGCTTCCTCAGTGAGACTCTCTCAGACACATCGCTTTTCAACTCCCAGAGAGAACCATGTTTCTTGCATTTTCTATTTTAAGGATAAAGCTGCCCAGAGTCTCTAAATCACACAAACAAAGGAAATAAATAAATTTGGAGCACTGGCCAAACAACTTGTCTTTGGTTCAGCCTTCACAAAATGTCTCCTTCTACCAGTGGTGGGTTGCCTCCGGTTCAGAACGGTAGTAAAACTGGCAGGAGGCCCCACCCACCACCTTGGATGTCGTCATCAGCGATTTGCGCATGCGTAGAAGCAATCCCATTGCGAACCGGTAGTAAAGGTAAGTAGAACCCACCCCTGCCTTCTAACAAAGCAGATGAAAGGATTTCCAAGGTGCTGTCCTTAGCCTTCCAGAGGCTGCCTCAATACAAATCCATAAGGAATTCAGGGGTGGGCTGCTGGGAGTTTGCAGGGGTTCAGGATAACCTCTAGCTAAGATTCTGTACAGTTCGGAGAACCCCCAAATCCCACTCCTGGCTGGCCCTGCCCCACCCATTCCACCCCACCCCTCCCAGGAGTCCCTGCACAGTCCATTTTGGATGCAGGTAAGTGCAGGGCGTGCACGGAGCCTCGGGGAGGGTGAAAAACCGGCCTACCAGAAGTTCAGGAAGGCCAGAAACAGGCCCGTTTCTGGCCTCCAGGGGGCCTCCGGAGCCTGGAGAGGCCATTTTTGCCCTCCCAGAGGCTCGAGGAAAGCCTTCAAAGCCCGGGGAGGGCAAATAGCCCCCACCCCACCATGGTGCAGGAGATCGACTAGAGCATGCCCACCATGGCCATGCCCACCCAGCAACTGGACAGAGAACCCCTTGCTAAAATTTTTGAAGCCCACCCCTGAAGGATTTGATTTATGGTGTTCTCCAGTTTGAGTTTGGCAGAAGCCACCCATATATTTGATTGATTGATTGATTGATTGATTGATTGATTGATTGATTGATTATGTGCCATGAAGTCAGTATTGACTGTTACTGATCACATAGGAGATTTTCTCTGTGAAGATCTGCCTCAAACCTGGTCTTTCAGGTCCTCCAATGGTGCACTGTAACTGTGTCCATCCAACTGTTCATCTTCTTCCATTCCCTTAGCACTAGAGCCTTCTACAGAGAGCTATTAGGTCTTCACATAATGTGTCAGAAGTAGGATAATCAAGCCTGGTCATTTGTGCTTTGAACATTGGGTTGATTTGTTCAATTATCCATTTGTTTGTTTACTTGGTCATCCAAGATAATCAACACAGCTAAATCACTATCTTGAAGGCTTCGTGGGAGGAGGCTCACTTAAACCATTGATTGCCCATTCTTGATATGTCAGGCATGCATTTTCTTCTTATATCTGCTGCACTTTAAATCTGGTCCTTCTTTTTCCCAGCTTAACAGGCATATTGTTTGGTCAGAATTCCTACTAAGAAAACTTTTGCTCAAGTAATTTGCACAGGATCGAGAGTCTTCTTGCACTGCGCAATGGATGAGGCAACTTTTGAAAGAAAAACCTCTTATTCATTTTGATATGAACTTGTAAAAGGGATGTATTTGTAAAGTTACACATAATTGAGGAATTGTTACCTAAGATCCCCTAGAAATACAACTGAACACTGTGCAGTTGACATTTTACATTTTGGAGACTTAATATTTGTGGTATGTATGTATGTATGAGTAGTCCTCAGTTTACAATGGACATGAACACTCCAATATGGGTTACCCCAGGGCTCAACCCTCTTTCACATATTGTTGATTATTTATTTACTTGAAGTCATTTGCCAGCAAAGATTGAGATGAGATCAACCTGCAGATGGATCATTCATGTTTATATCTAAGCAGATGACTTGAGACAAGTCTTCATCTAGTGACTTGAAACTGTAAGAGACTGGATTGGGAGAAACATGTTTACTCTTAATCTCAGCAATATTTTGAGGGTTCAGAAGATTCCAAGTTAGTTCCATGTTTAATTCTGGATGGGGTTGCACTCTCCCAAAAGTTGCTAGTCTACAAACTGGGGGTCTTCCAAGATTCCCTGACTTTATTTCAGTAAGTGACCAATACAATTCATAGATGGCAAACCAAACCGTAATATTTGATTTTGGAAGGACTCTTAGAAAAGTACTTACAACTACATGTTATAATCTTTATCAATTCTAATTAGATGAATAAGTGGAATTTAAAATATGGGAAATTTATTTATTTATTATTTGTTTGTTACATTTATTTGCATTGCTTGCAGTATTAACCAATTAACCAAAATTAAAATAGCAAAGTGCTTTGAAGGACTGTACAGTTAAGATAATTTTCTTCAAATAAGGTTGCCCATATACGGTAGATTCTATTTGTTTGTTCCCCATGTTATTATTCTGTTTTGTTTTTAGCATTGTTCTTTTTATTTCAGAAAATTAATAATACATTCAAAATTAAAATTTGGTTAATGAGAAGTATTATCTTGCACTATAATCTATCCCTACTGAATAATTCTCTCCTTCAACTGTTCATAAAAATGGAAGGACTTGCAATATTATAATACAACATTTTTTTTCCTTCACAGCTTTTTCAATAGTAGGGACTGGGGTAAATAATCAGTGGAATTTCAGATGTTGCTCTCAGCATCTTTCACATTATCTTGACTGGCTGACCTGCTGTGAATTACAATTCAACAACACCTTGTCTAATCCTATTCTGGGTTAAATGACCGTTTCAAGTACTAGAGCCATTCCCACCAGCAGAACCAGAAGGTAATTCTGTGAATGAGCAAAAAATATGTCAAGAAGTAGTTGTGAGCATGTATAAAATCATATATTATCACAGACATAGGAATTTACAGAGATTTTTACCAAGAGAAAACATTACATTTTAAGATAATCTTTGGATGTCTCTGTCTTTCTTTTTGAACTATATACTTATCATTCCTTAAGACTTCTAATGCATAAACATATGAATTCATCTCTTTAAAAAGTTGGACTTCTGCAACTTAGGAGCATAAGTTTATTATAATATAATGTGAAAAATTATACCGTATTTCTCTGTAGGGTAGATGTAGTATGTACCTCAAATAAATCAGCATTTACTTTTTGTCTTGATATAGAAAACTGATGGACTGATGGTCTCTTTCCCATGTCCTTACAAAGCAAGAGGTTTGAAAGCAAGATCTCTCTCTCTCCCCTCTCTCCCTCCCTCTCTCTGTGTCTGTCTGTCTGTCTGTTTTTTTTTTTAAGGAAAACATTTGCTGACTGTCAGTGCCTCTAAGTGGGAAAGAAATACCTCCAGCCATCTGGCAAATCCATGTGTTTCTTTAATTGAAGAAGACTAGAGAGAATTCAGAACCTTGGAGAGCTGCTAGAGAAATGTTTGGTAATTATCACTAAACTGAGGAAGGAAATTTAAATACCCTGCCTGGGGCCTAACAAGTTAGTTCACTACAGAAAAGTGATGAATGATCTAAATCAGTGGGTGGACTCCTTGTTTAAACAGTCCTCAAAAAAAGAAAAGCACTCCTGTTGATCAGATAGACTAGCTATTGTAGCACAATATGCTTAATTTAAATGTAATTTCCTAAATTAACTCCTATGTGTTGCCACCCAATGAGTCCTTTAGGAAAGCTGTAATAGTGTAATTGTGATTTTAAAGGTTAAAAATGTTCAATAAAATTTATTTATTTATTTTTAAAAAAGGATTCTAAATAGGCTCAAACTAAGATGAAATTCTTAAAGAGATTTTACTGAATAAATGTGAAAAAAGTTATGGAGAAAAGTTTATTCACTTACTCATTCATTTATTTATTTAATAAATTTAAATAGCTGCCCAGCTCACACACACATGACTCCAAGCATGTTTTAAAAAAATCATCATACAATAAAAACACATTAAAGAACCTCCACCACCCTATGGCAGCAACAAAACAAGCGAATCAGCCACTTATTGGCTCCATCTATATTTGTGATCTCCAGGCCCAATGACAAAACCACCTTTTTAAAAAGGCACCTTTTTAGTGCCTTTTAGAAAAGCAACAGGGTGGAGGGGCCAATCATATCTTGAGGGGAATGTTCCATAATAAAAGGGCCACCACTGAGAAGTCCCTTTTTTCTGGTCCCACTAGATATATATCCCTAATCAATGGGACCCATAATGCTCCCTGCCTTCCCATCCTGGTAGGCCAGGTGGACATCATATGATATACCTGTTGTGGCCCGCTAATTTGCAGCCTTTTGGCTGGGAGCTCATGGCGTTGCAATCATTGCAAGGAACTGATAAGGTCTGTTACTGCAGTTAACTCCTGGAAGGACTATTGCTTGGACTTTTTGGTGGGTGAATGCAATTAATTCACAAGATGTAAATAAAAGGGGTTGTTTTTTTTTTGTGACAAGGAGTCTGTTTCTTGCTTCTGCTAAGGCTGGGTCAGAACAGTACCAGGTTTTACCAGTCCATGTCACTTTACCTTGTCAGGAACCCCAAGAATGGCAGTGAATGGTTCCCCTGGAGCTAGCAGGTAGTTGCATAGCACCCATCCAGATGTTGGGGTTTACAACAGGGTAATCTCTGGGTTGGTTTGCCACCTTTCTGTACTTTTTTTTTTAATGGGACAGGGAGTATAAACCGTAACACCTGGAAAAGGCTTGGTGGTACTGCTTATCAACTTCACCCAGTTGACCCTCTGACCGAGATTTCTCAAGATGTCTTCTTAAGAATAAGAGTCTCTGAATATGATTTGATACAAAATCTTGTCAATAACATAGGAAATTAAACAGTTGACCTTTCTCCAAGGACATTTTTGTAGGAAACATGATTGTATTATGCCCCCAGCTGCATTCTGAGTATAGTCATCTAAATGTAGAGCTTAATTAATTTATTACGAGTTAAGGCCAACTGTTGCCCTAAGCACAGCCCAACAATTGTGCCCTTAATGGAAGCAAAACTTTCACACCACAAGACAGAAACAAAGGGGATGGCTGATGACACCTTGAAACTTGTACAAGTTGGTCACTCCCCATGCCAAAGAAATCTTTTTTAATCATGCAGATTAAAGTTGAAATTGGCAAATAAGGACATTGCACCTTGTACAACAAAATTAAATGCCATCTTCAGTGTACATCATACATAAGAAAACTATAAAAATAAAACAAAAGCACACATCCTTCACATTCTACACAATTGAATTGAAAACCCATGATACTGCATTCATGTTAAACTATACAGTAGAATTCAACATAGTTACTGCTCTGGGATAGAAGCTGTTTTTCAGCCTATTTGTCCTTGTTTTTACTGTCCTGTACTGTCTGCCAGATGGCAATAGTTCAAAAAAAGGGTGCCCAGGATGAGATGGATCTTTAAGAACGTTTTGAACTTTCTTAAGGCAGCGGGAACTATAAAGCTCTTCCAAGGAGGAGAGAGGGCAACCAATGATCCTCTGGGCAATGATGTTAACCCTCTGGAGCGCTGTCCTATCTGCCACTGTGCAATTGGCAAACCATACACAAGTGCAGTAAGTTGCAGAAAGTCTCCTTCACTACTAGGCTAGCATCAGCAGAATAGAGACTATCAGCTGATTGTACATTTTCTTCTATTGGGCCTGCTTTGCCCTTGTAAGTCTGACATCTTAAATTCTTAGTGACAGCTTTGTGTCATCCATGCCTAAAGCAATAGGAAAATATATTGGACCATTTTGAATTTTCATTAAGCCAACTTGGCACACTCAGGTATGAGCATGCAGTAGTAACATTGAGACAGTAAATTAAAGATATTGATACCCAGTTAGATCTGGCATTTTCCCACAGAACTCCCCAGCTTGTTCATTCTCCTTAAGCCTGCTAGATATCCAAATCATATTACAGTATTACAAGAGGGACAGCATTCTTCGTGGCTAGATTTGATGTCTTTCCTCCTCCCAAAGTATTATTTATTTATTTTATTTTATTTTATTTTATTAAAATTTATATGCTGCCCTTCTCCCGAAGGACTCGGGACAGCTCACAAGTACAAAATGACAATAAAAACAATATCACTAAATAGCATTAAAAATCCAATTTAAAATCCCACAGTTAACTAAAAAACCCAACCAGATCAGGTGATTTGAGTAAAAAGCCAGGTCTTAAGATCTTTGCGGAAGGAACGGAGATCAGGGGCTGTCTGGAGCTCGGTGGGTAATTCATTCCAAAGGGTCAGCGCGGCCACCAAGAACGCCCTCAATCTGGGGGCCACCGGCCGACATTGTCTGGCCGTTGACACCCAGAGGAAGGCAGCCCTATGTGACCGCACTGGGCGGTGGGAGGCCGGTAGGAGGTGGTCCCGCAAGTATCCCGGGCCCGTGCCATGTAGGGCTTTATAGGCGAGAGCCAGCACCTTGAAGTGGATCCGAAAGGCCACCGGCAGCCAGTGCAGCTCATGCAGGAGAGGTGTTACACGGGAGTAATGAGAAGCTCCCGTAACAACCCGCGCGGCCACATTCTGGACCAGCTGGAGCCTCCAAATGCACCCCAAGGGCAGCCCCATGTAGAGGGCATTACAGTAATCCAGATGAGAGATAATGAGAGCTTGAGTGACTGTACGGAGGGCTGTTGTGGCTCCGTCGTCCGAGCCTATCTTATCGGAGGAAGAAGGCTCCAAATATGAAGGAGAGGAGACAGCCAGGCCTCCCTCTCCAGGACCCTCCTCTCTGGCAATGCCTCAGGTGTCTCCTGAAGGAGAAGAGATTGGCCAGGAGCCAGATGTTTCCGAGCCGTCGGATAGTGACAAAGAAACATTGTGGCAGGATATATAGATATAGATGTTAAAGAGCAGGGGGGAGAGAACCGACCTCTGAGGCACCCCACAAGTGAGGGGCCTCGGGGAGGATCTCTGCCCCCCCCCACCCAAACAAACTGTGTATGGCCCGAGAGGTAGGAGGAGAATCACTGTAAGACAGTGCCTCCCACCCCCAACCCCCGAAGCCGACGCAGTAGGATACCATGGTCGATGGTATCAAAAGCTGCTGAGAGGTCAAGTAGCACCAGGATGGAGGAATAACCAACATCCCGGACCCACCAGAGATCATTCACCAGGGCGACCAATGCCGTTTCTGTGCTGTGTCCGCACCAAAGATATCCAGTATGGGCTAAAGTTTTGCCCATGCAGTGAAGGATTTTTGCCCTTACCACAAAACTGCTAAATACTTGTACGTTTTATCACATGTCCTATTTCAGGCTGGCACACAGTTGATAATCCCACATTTAAGCAAATGTCATTCTCGTTCATTTTATTTATAATTCGTATTCCCTATTATTCATCATTCTGTTACTATTTTCTATAGCTATTTTTTCTAAACCATATGCAAAATGCACAGCCAGCTGATTGATATTGAGTTTTATTATCTACTGGTCTTTGACCACACTTAAGATATTTGATTATTATGAAGTGGTTTGTCCCTCTTCTTAGTAAGTGTTAGATTACATTGCTCATGTTATCTTCTTTATCTTAATAGTATCAAGCAGGAATACAGATAAAAGGTTCAAAGGCAAGAATGATTTATTGTACAGTACAGTGATATAATGCACAAAGCTTGCTAAGTAACTATTTTATAAGAATGAGGGTGGGGAGGATTTTACAATGCAATATTTTCTCTGTTACATACAAGTTATCTAAACTAGTTAAGTAAATCTTTCTACACAAGTAAGTCTTAATGTGCAAATGTCCACAACCATATTTCCTCGTGAATCTTGTGTAAGGCCACTATAATATGGCAAGTTTGTGAGTCAGTGAATCAACCAACCAACAGCCTTTCCTTTCCTTTCCTTTCCAAATTTCTTTTCATGCAGACTTCCTAACTCACCTATATTATTGCACAGTCCAAGTCTTTGCACTTCCTTTAAACATTACATTCTAAAGTTGAAGTTCCATACTCACATTCCACTGTTAGTAATTTCCACTGAATTCGATGGAATGTACTTTTAAATAAACAGGTATAAAATTTCAGTAGGATGATAAATATTGGTAAACCGGTCACAAAAATGTAAAGATTTGGGGAATTGCTAATATATGTTCAAATTTATTTTTATTGTGACAAAAGAAGCAATTTACTATATTTGCCACAATTAGAAATTTTCCATAATAGATAAAATGAGAAGTGGAACATAAGACCACAGATTAGTAAGGACTAAATTGTAGTTAGTGGAACTGAATTTATTACTATATAACTGCTCATAAATACTCCAACACACACAGATATGCATATATACTCAAACACACACAATAACTAACTTTCTAGGTCACCCAAATGAAGTCTTTCTCACTAATTTACTTGTGATAAGCAATCTGCTACTATCGATCATACAACAAAATTTAACATAGCAATGTGTACAGTAGACTATGGTACCCTTTAGATAAGGGGGGCTCATCTAATAGCAATAGCAATAGCACTTAGACTTACATACTCCTTCACAGTGCTTTTACAGTCCTTTCTAAGTGGTTTACAGAATCAGCATATTGCCCCCAACAATCTGGGTCCTCATTTTACCGACCTTGGAAGGATGGAAGGCTGAGTCAACCTTGAGCCAAACTGCTGGCAATCAGCAGTCAGCAGAAGTAGCCTGCAGTACTGCACTCTAACCACTGTGCCACCACGGCTCATCTAAACTGGTAATCCATCTTTTTCTCTTTTCAGTTGCAGTATATAATCTCCTATTGCTTTTATCTTTTCTTTGCTGAATTATGTATTATATTAATGTCCAAATGTTCAGTTCTTGTCATCTAATTTATACTGCTGGCCTTTAGCAGTAATAAAGAATTTATTCATTAATTCATCCAACCTGCTTATGGTGAATTTACAGTTGATGGTGAAGAAGTGATGGTAGCATAGACACAGCTTTGTTTTTCAGGCTCAAGAACAAAAATAAATAATGTGATAGAAAAGTAAAGAAGAAATTAAGGAAGGCAGTGATAAACTTAGACAAGATCTTAAAGGATAAGACAAGGACAATACTGAAAGGATTGAAATTGGTGACATTGTGGAATGCCATTGTACTTTGAGAAGCGTAATGATAACTTTTGATTTCTCCTTCATTGTATGAAGGTTCTATAAGTTTAGAGTGCATTCTGAGTTATGATCATGTTTAACCTGCTCATTTTTCACTCTTATTTGATAAATAAAGAAAAGGGAAGAATCTTCACAGAGCTGTAGAAAAACCTCAACATTATTTAGGTTGCAACTGGTTTATCTGTTTATTTCCCAGATAATCAGATGCACCCTCTCGACAAGGTCAAGTCTTGCAATCTGGTTACCATGAAAACAAGGGATTTTGATAATACTCTGGTATTGCCCTTTGCACTGTGAGACTTAGTGCTGAGTGTTGATTAGTCTGGCTATTTTGGGGTCTCTCCGCTCTTATCCCACTGGAGATTTGTTATAATCTTGCTTGGTTATCCTTTTGTTTTTCTGTTTAAATATGTCTGCTAAACTTAATAATTAAGCTCAAATTTCCCTTACTTACCAGTGAGATATTGTCTCTGGATCTTCAAAGAACCAATTGTCTGGCACTTGGCCATTGCCTAACAGTTGACAATACACTACAGACATTTTTGTATTTACAAACAGGTAACATTCTGAGAGGCTGTTCATAAGTCCACTTGCTTTATAAATCTAAACAAGCATAACAAATGTGCAGTACAGTTTTTATCTAACCATAAACGGCAGCATCATGGTATAACCTTATGGTGATAGCATAGGATCATCCTCCAGAGATAAAACAGCACATTTCTCCTTCTTCCTGAAGAAACAACCCGGTGAACTTTGGGTGGTGGCCTTTCTTTTTTTTTTTCCACATAGATGATGCTTAGCAGTGGATTGCATCATGGACAGCTGCAGACACCTCGGAGAAGTGCTCAATGTTAGGAACTTGCATCTTGAACAATGGCCACACTTTCTTGATCAAGCTGGACCCCTCTTCAGTAGTTCAATCACTTCCTCTTCCTATTGTTTTCCACCACTATGAGGTTTTCAGTGTGTATAGCAAGCAACTCATCAAAGTCCTTTTCCTCCAGCTTGAACTGAAGCTCCTTGCTGAGAGCAGCCAAGTTACTGACAATGCCTTGTGATTCTCTTTCCATTGCTTCAAACCTCAAAAGTCATGAAAAAGCTGAGGGCACAGATATTTCCACACTCTGTCCATTTTTGCAGGGGTAATCTCATGCCAGGCTGCATCAACGTTCTTGATAGTAGATGTTGTAGGAGTTCCAAAACTGGCACAAGGTCATCTGGGAGTTGACTTTGGTTGCCTGAACTGCCTGCCTAAATGTACAATGAAGATAGCATTTTTTTTTTCAAGGTTGCTATCACCCTCTTGTCCACAGGCTGCAGGAGGGAGGTGGTGTTCTGGGGTGGTTATAGCCTTCACATTTGGAAGGAAATTGACCTGCTAGGGTGGATGGACCAGGGCATTATCCAAAATGAGAAGAATCTTGAAGACAATGTTGATTGCATAGGCAATAAACCTTTCATATGTTCCATGACCTCATCTTTGTACTTACTTTTGAAGGATCATCTCTCTCCTATTACATCCCCTCAGCCCTCCAGGATGGGAAGGCAATGCATCAGATGACAATTAGGGATTGTCATCTGATGGGACTATGAAAAAGGGCCTCCTTGGTGGTGGCTCCTTCTTTATGGTTGGTACTCACCATGTCGCTTTTCAAAATGGTCCTAAAAATGGGGATTTGCCTGCAGGCCTGAGGATCACATATGTAGATGGTGAAAATGAACTAACAGAAATGGAAAATTAATTTTCTTGATTAGAGAAAGATCAACAACTACATTTATCAGTTATGAGACTTATGGATTTACTGAAAAAGGGGGGAAAATAAACTGATGTTTTAAGGATTTGATTACTAGAAAGAGTAGATTATGGAAAGAAGGAAACTATGAAATAACCTTAGAGAAAAAGAGTGAGTAAAATAAAAATGTATTTATAAACTACTGTTAAGAGTGGAAGCCATTTTTAATTACTTTTTTCTCTTTTTCTTTTCTATTTCTTTGCCTTATTTCTTTTTCTTATTACTGTCCCCTAGTCTTCTCTTCAATTTAAAATTTGTATTGTTTTTATTTGGTTGAAAACTTCTTTAATAAAAATTATATAAAAAATGAATGGCATGCCTGAGGCTGCTTTTTTATTACTGGGGATGCTAATTTTCCCATTCGCATTACATATAGATCAGGTCACATCTATAATCCTAAAGTGAAACAATCTGTGAAAGCAGATAGAACTTAAGAAAAAATAGCATATATGAAGCAAAAGCTTTACTTCAAATTTATTTCACAATAGCGAATGAAATGCCATATTGTACAGCACAGCTTTTTAAAATGCATTTTTCTCCTATTGCATTTTAAATTCACATAAATATTTGCTATTCCTAAAATGCATATTCAGCTCCTAGCTTTAGTGAAAATGTGCAAATTACCTAACTGATACATGCATTAAACATATGACATATCTGCCACAAAAAGGTCTAACTTTGAAGAAAACCAATTAAAAATGATGACTAGATGTGAGGATAAAGAATTGGGCATTCTGAATGTTGAAGATTATAACTAATATTGAATATGTAAACATCGTTTAAAATGATACTCCTCAAATATATTTAAAAGGCCTCATATTATCTTTGTTGTGACCAAGGTTTACTGAGTCATTACAAGACACAAATAGTCCCAAATAAACCTATTTTATTGTAACAGCTGAGAATTACGTTCATTCCCAGGTGAGTCCCAATTAGTTGCAAAACAAGTCCTTGGGAAGAAGTCCTTCAGGATAATCACCAACCTTTATCTTCTTTGACACCCTGCCAAAGGCCTTACTTGGCAAAGCCCCACGAAGTTCAGAAACAAACAAGAGACGCTGACTGGAAACAGAGTTAGCAACGTTGCTTTCCTCCAAAAAGGCCCAAGTGCCTTTGTTTCTCTGAGGGGCCAATCATCTCCTGGCCTTACTCCTGAGTTGTCCCTTTTGCTTTAGCTGCTCTTGCCTTCTGGCAGCTCTGCGCATGTGTGCACTAGAAACAGGCTCCTCCTGTTCCTCTGCCTCTCTGCTGTCCGACTCTGGGGGCTCCGGAATCCGCGCATCACTCCCAGATGGCCCTGGCCCCAGGGTCTGCGTCTGGGCCTTCCCCAGACTCCAGGACTGGCCCATGTTCCTCCCCAGCCTCCTCACTGTCCAACTCCGCTGCCAACTCCGCAGGCTGCTGGCACACCAAAAGAATTTTATCTTCTTATCCAGCCACATATATTTGATCAAGAAAAGCATTACATGTTTGAGCGGGTACTTGTAACAATATGCAGACAGATAATAAGATGATAGCAAACAAGAAGCAAAATATGGACTACAACCTTTTGTAAATTTACCCCAAAAATCAGCCTGGGCTGGGGAATTCTGGGAATTGAAGTCTTAAAGTTGCAAGGTTGGACACCCCTAACCTAACACATCCAAGCAGCTTTGTTTCAATTGCACCTAAGTGGAAAAGCAGAGATGGGTATTTCAAGCTGCTTCAGAAGGCACATCCTTTGTTGGACCAATTCCAGGAACAGTCTTTCCTTGATGTTTTTTTAATCTTGCATCTGTCTGTCTAAATTCCTTAGTGACGGCCTGGATCCTTTGTGCCTTTTCACAGGATATGAATTGCCTGATGGAGCCTTGACACTTGGTCTACTTGAACACTGCGTCTGTTGCCTCTTGAAACTTTAACAAAAAAACTGAAATCTGATTTATGGCTTTATATGGAAGCATGATAGTAAGAGGGACTTGATTTACAACTCCTCTTTTGATTTTCTATTGAAGTTTCTCAGTGAGTTGTGAAAGTGCCCTACATTTTTCTTCCTGTGACAAACGATGAGGATCTTTTTTATTACTTAATTTTATTTATTTATGGATCAAATTTATACAGCTGCCCATCTCACCAAAAGTGAGACAAGAAACAATGGTTGAAAACTAATCAAAGTGAAAAGCAACCTGGAATTAAGGAGAAACTTCCTAACATTGAAAACAATTAACCAGTGGAACAGCTTGCCTTCAGAAGTTGTGGGTGTTTCATTATTGGAGGTTTTTAAGAAGAGACAGCCACCTATTTGAAATGGTATAGGTTCCCCTGCTTGAACTAAAAGACCTCCAAGGTCCCTTCTAACTCCATTCTGATTGATTGATTGATTGATTGATTGATTGACTGACTGACTGACTGACTGACTGACTGACTGACTGACTGACTGACTGATTGATTCTACAATCCTACAGTGGGGGACTGTATAAAAAGGTTAGCCTTTACCTGTGTGATACACCGTTGACATAAGTAAATATCCTTCCTGTTCAGCAGTCACAAAAAGTTTTCCTTTTGTCCTTATGGGAGTTTTTAAAACTGGGATTGTAGTATAGAATTCTGACTGGGAAGAAAAGGACTAGCCTCAACTTATTTCCACTTTAAATTACTCCTGCCATAAAGACCTGAACTCTAAATTTTGTTACTTAGCCTTTATGATAGAATATTCCTCCAGGCTTTTAATTCATAAGTGTTTTAGCCTTGGTTTTAACTTTTGTTTCTATATTTTTAGCTTGCATTTCAGTCCCTGTTAGCCATCTTAAATATTTCACATAAATGTAAAAGTGGCATGTAAATCAAATTAAGAATACTGCTGAATCCAGATGACAGAGAGTTTGCCCCTTTCTGTCTTAAACCCTCAATTTTATGAAGGGCCATATTGTCAGGGTTCCAAGTAACACCCCAATGAAATCGAACTCCAAGGCTTGAAGTTCCTCAAAGCTACATTTTATTAGAGATGTCATATTGGCACATCTGGGAAAACCCGAATCTGAAAGTTTCCAGGTTTTCTCTACCCAAAGAAAACTTCAAGTCCCTGCCCAACACCCACAAGTCCATCACAAGGCCCAATCAAACATCGTCCCAACTGGAGATGCCTCCCAAGTCCAGCCTTCCAGGTGCAGGGCAATTTGTCCTTGACTTTCAGAGGAAGGAATGTTATTATAACTATATATCACCCTAGCTCCATACAACACCCCCTCCCAGTTTACCACAGTAGTAAATGTGGCAGGTCTGAAGGCCTAGTGCAAAAGATGGCTTCCAGACCTGACACATATTTTAACATGGATTTATTTAATAAAAAATCACATTCTAGGCCAGCACACATAAATATATAAATGTATAAAACTGGCATCAGATATATACATATCTTATAACAGAAAAACTCCAGACTGACAGAGTCAAATGCTATTGAGGGACACCAGAGGAACACTTCAGCTGTATGTACCATCCAGTGGTAGGTTTCAAAAATTTTTACTACCGGTTCTGTGGGTGTGGCTTGGTGGGCATGGCAGGGGAAGGATCTCCATTCCGACCCCACTCCAGGAGAAAGATACTGTAAAATCTCCATTCCACCCCCACTCCAGGAGAAGGATACTATAAAATCTCCATTCCCTCTCCAATCCGGGGGAAGGTTACTGCAAAATCTCCATTTCCTCCTGATCAGCTGGGATTTGGGAGGCAGAGAATAGATGGGGGTGGGGCCAGTCAGAATTTTTACTACTGGTTTTCCGAAGTACTCAAAATTTCCACTACCAGTTTTCCAGAACTGATCAGAACCTGCCGAAACCCACCTCTGGTACCATCTCACTTTTCAAATTTTCCTTCCATTTTTCTTCTCCCCACATTATTTTCTTTCTTTTTTTTTCCATGAACTGTGGCGTTCTCCACTTTTAAAGGTTTTCCTTTGTCTTTATAAAAATAAATGCTGTGTGGCTCTGAGGAAGGACTTGTCTACTGAGTTTCACTGTGTGAAAACTAATTCAAAAGTTGGTGGCCAGATAATACTATTTCTAACCTGGTTGTAACAGAAAGCAATTAGAAGAGGACACAGCCATGAACCTCATTTGCTTCCACAGACTGGCCCTTCAGTAAAATAAATCATCTGAAAATTCCCAAAGTTGACTGACCGATTAGGTCTAATGCTTGGTATATGTTTCTTATTCCACCTAAATACTACTGTGATTTGTTTCTACTTTGCTGTTACATGAATTGTGATTGCTGGCCAGGAGATCAGCCTGTTTAATGATGGATCACTGCTATATAGGTAGCCCTCTACTTACAACCATTTGTTTACTGATCATTCAAAGTTACAACAGCACTGCAGACAGTGACTTATGACCATTTTTCATACTTACAACCATTGCAGTATCCACACAGTCAGATGATCAAAATTTGGACACTTGGCAACTGGTTCATGTTTATGATGACTGCAGTGTCCTGGGGTCATGCAAAGCAAAGTCAATGGGGAAGCCAGATTCACTTAACAACCATGTTAGTAACTTGACAATGGGAGGGATTCTCTTAATAAGTGTGGCAAGGAAGGTCATAAAGTGGAGCAGAATTCATTTAACAACTATCTTGTTTAACAATGAAATTTTGGGGCTCAATTGTGATCATAAATCAAGGACTACCAGTGTTCCCTTTCTATTCTCTAGAGCCTTTCTAAAGTACCTCATACATGTTCTCTATGTGAAAGAATTTCATTAAATTTAAATTACGTAATAGGAATGATGAAGGGACGCCGTGGCTCAGTAGCTAAGATGCTGAGCTTGTCGATCGAAAGGTCGGCAGTTCAGCGGTTCGAATCCCTAGTGCCGCATAACAGGGTGAGCTCCCATTCCTTGTCCCAGCTTCTGCCAACCTAGCAGTTCGAAAGCACATAAAAAATGCAAGTAGAAAAATAGGGACCACCTTTGGTGGGAAGGTAACAGTGTTCCGTGCGCCTTTGGCGTTTAGTCATGCCAGCCACAGGATCACGGAGATGTCTTCGGACAGCACTGGCTTTTTGGCTTTGAAACAGAGATGAGCATCGCCCCCTAGAGTCGGGAATGACTAGCACATATGTGCGAGGGGAACCTTTACCTTTAATAGAAATGATAAAAGTTATGATGTATTGATTTTTTTTATTTTTTTAAAAAAATTATATGGTTGCCCATCTCACACATAAATGATTCCATGCAGCTTACACCCTTGATGAATTTGGCACTTAGCAAAATGCTATAGCAATGGTCTGGGGAACACAATAATACGCTACTCTTTGGCTGCACAGAAATATGAGTGTGCTTGCATGACTGAGATATGTTATGCTTTATTTGTATATTATAGTCAAGCCAATCAGAAAGGATGGTTTTCTTTGAAAAGAGTTTTCTGCAAAACGTAACATGATTTTTCTGTTTAACCTTCCCTCCCCCCCAAAAAAAAACATCTAAATCATTAATTCCTTCCCACCCCAGTGATATCTCTATACATTGGCTACACCAGTGGTGGGTTGCCCCTGGTTCAGTCCGGTTCTATAGAACCGGTAGTAAAACCGGTGGGAGGCTCCGCCCACCCACCATGATGTCATCATGGGTGATCTGCACAAGCGCAGAAGCGTGCGTGCAAGCGAAGCAAGCAAGCCTGCACCCTCCCATTGTGAACCGGTAGTAAATGTAAGTAGAACCCACTCCTGGGCTACACCTACAATGAGCTTAATGGTCCTAAAAGCAGTTATATATAGTAGACTCAAAACAACAACAAAAATTGCTTTCTTATGGATTTAAATGTGAAAAGTATTATTAAAATATTTAGAGAAAAAGCAAATAGGTAAAGAAAAAGCTAATTGAAAATCTCAGTGGATTTTTGCTACAGACTCTGCAGCCGTGATTTCTGAAGTACTCTGACTGGTGGGATGCATCTAATGTTAGTGACACAGAATCCAATAAGTTCCTTATTGGAGGAAGCCCCAACAGATGTTTTAAGACATGGCGGAGAAGATTGAATTATATACAGTGACCTTGCTTCCAGACTCAACATATAATCAGATTTGCCTAAAGACGTTGGATCCAAGCTTAAATGGATAACAGAATAACAGAAGAGTTGGAAAGGATCTTGGAGTCTTCCAGTCCATGAATTCAGAGGCCTGGTGAAATTTTAGCCAGCCTAACTTCAGTTTAATGGATCTTTTCTAAGAAGGCTGATGTACAGTTGCCATTTTATACTGTGTATCTTTTTACACTTGAAAGGCCCGAAAAATTAGATTTCCTTGTTGCACAGCAAATCCATCTTCTAGGAACACTTGCATGCAATTTTCATTGTACTTTCAAATGAGGGCTTGTGTTTCCTTAACTCGTTTTTTTTCTGTCTCTAAAATTGTAGTTGTTTGTTTCGTCTGACAGGTTCTGTTCAAATAAGTCTTTTTAAAACTCCAGACCTATCATAACAAAAATGGAATTACCACAGAGGGCATATTTTTATTTACTGTATTGTCATGTTTACTTATATTTTCATTTTTCTTGTCCTTTATTTTGTTGTTTTTATAGTGTTTTACTTATTACCTTAGAAGCTACTGAAAGTCATTTGATTGTGGAGTTAAAATTCAATAAATGAAATAAATTATGGATGATAATTTTTATTGAATTGTTGACTACTTTACATCTCTTTGCATTGTCTGACTCATCTTCTAAGAAAACTGGCCAAGAGCTGTATCCCAAGTTCTATTTGTAATAAGTTTACTAATCATATGTCATAAATAAATAAGGGTAATACTAAGAAAATATGCGTGCCATAGGTTCGCCATCACGGTCCTAAGGGATGAGGGAGGAGGATTAACCCTTATAATATGTATCTAACATCACCAAATTGCACTAATTTGGATGATATGTATAAAATTTCCTCAGCATTCATTACTGGAGGACACTGACATTAGCGTCTAGGACTGCTGCAGTGCAGTACTATTCTTTATATAAAATGGTAATTACTAATTTTCCAATTGTTTCTCCTTTATCACTTGTACTTGAAATACACATTTCTTCCCAGACTGTTTAAAAATTTTAAACTGTGTTACAATAATAGAAAATGCAAGCATAACTAGATATTTAGCAGCTACCAAGGAGTGCTGTAAAATCAGTGCCTGAAGTGGAAAATTTGCCTTCCATTATTTCATACATTGGTTGGTTACCAATGCAGGGCAGTACTGCAAATGTTACCATCAGAAAACTCAGCCTAACTGGAAGGAAGCATCGAATAAGCATCTTTCATATGGATTGGCAATGGGATATCATATTGTTGATACAGAAAGAACTTTCATAGGACTTGGTTTCAAGATTCCTCAAAATTCCAGGTGCACCAATAGGAAGGAATTGTAATCTTAGCTACACTAGATTTAGGATAATCCCCAGTGTAACAAGTAACTACATTCCATGGTCTTCATTCTGCAATATTAATGTGAATATTGTAGATTAAAATTTGGCTTAAAAAGGGAGCAATTTTTGAAGACCAATAATTTGACAAACAATTAGGCCATTTTAAAACTATTTTAAGCATAATATAAACCTGTTTTGAAATTTAGATTTGACTCTTTATGTAACAGCTTTGAACAGTGTTTTTCAAAATGGCATTGCTTATAACTTGCAAAAGTTTACCCTGTTGTTGTTAAAAAGAGAAATGGTGGGGAAGGGGAGAGAACAAAATGGTATAAATTGCACTACTTGTTAGACATTACAAATCTGTAACTCTTCTTGTATTATGTTATTTTCCAATAATTACTATAAAAATTCTAGTATAAGGAAAGCAAATTAACAGCAAGCTTCCAAGGTTGCTTCTTATCATTGCCACATCTCTGTACCTATTAAGAATTGCTTTCACCATTACAAGGAATGCTGTATTTGCATAACAGATTTTCTACTTAAAATACTAGTATGGTGGGTACTAATTACGCCATTTCCCAATGTATTATGGGAGGAAATCTAATTATATGAGAAAAATGCTTTTTTAATTATTATTTGTAAATCCAATGCATGGAAATGAATTTCTTTGAAGAGAAATTTTTACTTGACCACACAAGTAATTGAATTCTAAACCTTTTCCTCATAGGCAGTAAGCACTTCCATTAGCAAGAGTGCTAAAATCTTTTTAGGAGAAACGCAGAAAGGTAGCATTTTTCATCATTATATTTCAGTTGTACCAATTTATCAGACTCGTCATGCTGTCAGTGATGGCGCTGTCAAGAGAAATATTACCTCCATACATTAAACCCTGTGAGATATGGAACTAAAATCACCACAGGAGATCAAGCACAAATGTGCACTAAAGCCCAGGTTGCTATATGAAATGTGCTCAATTCACATGCCCCTATGATAGTGTTGATTTTACTTATAGGAGTAGCTGATTTCCTGCTAGATCACAATGTTTGCAAAGTTTATTAAGTTTCAGGGGAAAAAAATCTCTGTCATACTTGGCACACCTACATGGGGGTATTTCTCACTATCTAGGCAGAAAGAATCATTCATAAGTCCATGTTGTTTTTTTATAACATTTTCTGCAAAACATATCCTAGGTTCTTCCATAAAACTTGCCAATGGTATGTTGGAGATGTCTGCGCAATATATTTAGAGGACATAACTTCATATTACTTTCAATTTGCTTGAACCCAACCAAGGAAGCCACTGTTACATGCTTACCTGTTTCTACACTGAAGTGGTATTTTCAACTCCTGTGAAAGGAACAGAAAATTAAAGTTACTACATACAGTAAATATGCAACTAATATATTAAGGTAATTCACTGGAGTTACACCACCAGTCTACTGCCTGTTTTTTATGGGGCACATTAAAGATGTTGGGGGGGGGGGAAGAAAAGGGATTTACTATTTATTTACTTAGTGTATGGCATATCATGCATGTACTAGCATATTGCATTATTAACATTTCACCTAGCTTAGTCAAACACAATAGAATATAAATGTTAAAAAGATCTATGTTCTAATGCAACAGCATGAACTAAATGAGCTAGCAACTGCTGGCAGCCAGACTACTCTGTAAACTTTCCTGGCTCTCAAAATACATGGCAACAAGAAGGAGAAAAAAACCCTTTTCAGGGCCAAATGACAAGAAAGGGGGAAAACCCACATGAAAGGGAGACTGCCTGAGAAAGAGAAGAGTATTCACCCACTTTAGGCTCAGGGTCAACCTAGGGCTGATTTTAACTATGCCCAGCATTGGCATTTCAATATAAGAATTTCTATGCAAGTGACTCTCAATTTCTGCATCTCTGTTTCAAATGTTTTCTCATCTTGACAGGGCCTGGATATTTATTCCTGAAGTAGACACACCTTGATTCAGGAGGAGGTATTTCCATATAGTACATTAGTGACGATCCATGTGTACAAATACAAATGGACTTCTATTTGACCAATTTTATGGCTTCTTTTACTGTGCATTCAGAAAGTATTTAGACCCTTTTCACTTTTGTCTAGCGACTCTGCCATAAAGCACAGATTGGTGGAGGGTTGCAGTGATAGTTGTCCTTCTGGAACTCTGTCCCATCTCCACACAGGATCACTGGAGCTCAGTCAGAGTGACCATCAGGTTCTTGGTCACCTCTCTTAAGAAAGCCCTTCTCCAGGGGTGAAATCTAGCAGGTTCTGGCAGGTTCTGGAGAACCGGTAGCGGAAATTTTGAGCAGTTTGGAGAACTGGTAGCAGAAATTTTGAGTAGTTCGGAGAACCGGCAAATACTACCTGTGGCTGGCTCCAGAGTGGGGTGGGAATGGAGATTTTGCAGTATTCTTCCCCTGCCATGCCCACCAAGCCATACCCACCAAGCCACACCACACCCACCAAGCCACGCCCACAGAACCGGTAGTAAAAAAAATTGGATTTCACCACTGCCCTTCTCCCCCAATTGCTCAGCTTGACCAGGCGACCAGCTCTTGGAAGAGTCCTGGTTGTGCCAAACATCTTCCATTTGAGAATTATGGAGGCTACTGTGCTCTTAGGAACCTTCAGTGCAGCAGTGATTTTATTGTAGCATTCCCCAGATCTGTGCCTTACAATAATCCTGTTTCTGAGCTCTGCAGGCAGTTCCTTTGACCTCATGGCTTTTGCTCTGCTATAGTATGCATTATCAGCTGTGAGCTCTTCTATAGAGAGGTGTGTGCCTTTCCAAATCATGGCCAATCAATTTAATTTACCACAGGTGGACTCCAATCAAGGTGTAGAAACATATCAGCAAGGATCAAGAGATATGGGAGGCACCTGAGCTAAATTAAAAGTATCATTACAAAGGGTCTGAATCAGTGGTGGGTTTCAAATTTTTTTACTAACAGTTCTGTGGATGTGGCTTGGTGGGCATGGCATGGCATGGCATGGCATGGCTTGGTGGGCATGGCTTGGTGGGCATGGCAGGGGAAGGATACTGTAAAATCTCCATTCCCTCTCCACTCCAGGGGAAGGTTACTGCAAAATCCCCATTTCCTCCCCACTCCTGGGGGAAGGATATTGCAAAATCTCCATTCCCTCCCCACTCTGGGGCCAGCCAGAGGTGGTATTTGCCGGTTCTCCAAAATACTCAAAATTTCGATCAGTTCGGACTTGGGAGGCAGAGAATAGATGGGGGTGGGGCCAGTCAGAATTTTTATTACTGGTTCTCTGAACTACTCAAAATTTCTGCTACCGGTTCTCCAGAACTGGTCAGAACCTACTGAATACCACCTCTGGTCTGAATACTTATGTCAATGTGATATTTCAGGGTTTTTTTTCTTTTTAATAAATTTACAGACATTTCTAAAATTCTGTTTTCACTTTGTCGTTATGGGGTACTGAGTGTAGATTAATGAAGAAAAAAAGTATTTGAACAACTGTAGAAACAGGCTGCAGCATAACAAAATCAATGAAAGTGAAGTGGGGGAGTTGAATACTTTCTGAATGCCCTGTATATACTGGGCTAAGATTTCCCAATCTGGGATCTGCCCTGCTTCCCTCTGCCTCACAATACCACAGGACTTTCCTGACACTTGGGGAACAAATCAACTCTTGGGTCAGCTGTTGCTTCAGAAGAAAATTGCTAAAAACACTTTTTCAGTGTTTCCTTTGAAACTGTTGGACAAGTGGCTTCCAACTGGCGGAGAGTGGCACCTCATGCTGCCTCCTGGCATTTGTGCCTTGCCATCATTTCCTCATCCTCTACAGCTGTTCAGAGATGCAATCGTGCCATTTCCTTTGCAAAGTGGCTTGTCGAGATGTTATTTTCCTCACCATAAAGGCAAGAGAATACAAAAGACCTGACAAGAGAAGGGTGGAAGATGAAGGTGAAGATAGGGCTGGCTGACATTTTGTGGGGAGGGGTGGGAGGCTGTGCTTCGCCAGCAAAAGGAAATAATTTGTTGGCAACACGGAGAGATGGGATTGAGCAGTGAAGACAGCCACTCCACAAAATAAGATTCTCGCTGAGGGGAAAAACGATGTAGACATTTTAAACAGTTAACATACAAAAAACTGACATGAACGTTTTTTGGACTCTAACCAATATCCTTCCATGATTCTGAAGTATTAACTTAGCTCCAGAAGATCAATATATGCAGAAATGCTGCAGCCTTCAGAAGCTTTCCTATTTAGGGATGTGTGCAACTTTCTTTCATATGCATTAAAGTTAATGACTTGTATAAAAGCTCCATTTTCATCCATCTGGAGATGGAGTTATACTGTTATTTGTACTTTGAAAAACATTAACCACATGTAGCTACACATACAAATCTTTAGAAAAAAAGGAGAAAACATAGAAGAGGATAAACAGAGTCTCAGTTTCATTTATCGTCAGAGAACGTTTTCAAGAAAAGAGATTGGGAACAAAAGGAGATATGATAAATAAAACATTCTATTTCATATTTTAAAAGCAACTAAACATGTCCTTGAGAGAGTTTATGTGAGCAGTAGGAATAACCAAACTTGTGGGAAAGATATAAAAAGTGAGTAAATAAATGAAGATGGGAATGGGAATAATTTTGCAGCCCAACCTTCCATTATTTGTTATTTATTTATTTATTGGTTCGATTTATATGCCGCTGTTTTCCGGAGACTCAGGGCAGCTTACAATGCGTTAAGCAATAGCCTTCATACTTTTGTATATACCTGCTTAGTAGGACTTTCGGCCCCCCCAAGTGGTGTTCTTTTTATACAAAGTCAGCTTATTGCCCTCACAATCCAGGTCCTCATTTTACCTACCTCGAAAGGATGGAAGGCTGAGTCAACCTTGAGCCTGGTGAGATTTGAACTTGCAGTAATAGCAGGCAGCTGGTGCTACTTGACAGCATTTTAGTCCGTTGCGCCACCAAGGCTCTATTTCAAGACTCTATATTTCATAATAATTCCATAATGCCTGCTGCTATTTCTCGTGGTGGATAAAAGGTACTACTGATGAATGGATTGGATGCTGAATGTATTCTTCTTAGCAGACAAAACTTTACTGATTCTCTTGACATTTCTGATTCTCTATGAATCACGTTTGCCCTCTGCTATAGAAACAGATGTTGCAATAGCAAAACTCCATATTTTGAACAAGTTACTATGCCACTGAGGTTTTGAATTTGGAAGAGAAAAATTAATTAGACTGCAAAACAAAACAAAAAAACCCAGGAATTTGCCATTTATATTAGTAGGGCCATGGGGAGGAAATTTGGGAACTAGTGAACAGAATGGTTGGCTTGATACAAATTACAGACTTAAACTATTTCACTGTGCATAACTGCATCCCTGCATGTTCCTCCCAATCCATAATTTTATGTAATTATAGAGTATATCCTTGCTTGGAGCTTTGCAGATGCATTAGAATTATAGTTCTGAGAATGACCCACAGCCACCCGAGCTGAAATGGCCATCTCAATTCACCACTTGCAAAAATGATATGCACCCAGGTGGCATGCACAATTTTCCTTCCCTAGCTGTTGATGTAACATCTTCTCCAAGCGCCAATAGGCACCAAATCTGTGTGTTCAAAGATTACACGAAATGAAATACAGTATCATCTTTTCCTATCAATGAAACACAGGCTGATTGTTCTATGCTTATTAACCAGCAATCTGTTTGACAAAAGTCATACAACTGTTTAAATAAAGTGCCTAAAACAGATGGCAGAAAAGCAAAAGACAGTCCCTATCAAGAGGCTCATAATCTAATTAAAAACAGAATATATTATAGAAAAGAAAAACATTTCTGTGCTCAGAAATGTCAATCAATATGTCAACTCTGAAAGTTTAGTACCTCTGGTTTATCTGTTTAGAGTAAGAAAAGGTGTCTAATCATACAGTTTTTCTTTAATACTTCGGTTAAATACAAATTATTATAGGGTGACAGGCAGTAGTCTAAACAATAGGAATGTCTTTACACATAGAAACTTTCAGATTTCTACCTTGTACACATTTGATAGAAGAAACGGGATTTCCATATCAGAAATGTGAACTTTGAAAGACTGCCATCTAATTTGCTAGGATACAAAGGTAGTGTCAATACAAAACAGGGGTAAGATTGACTAGTTTTCTAGAAAGCAGGCTCTTCTATATCATCAACATTTTTTGTCCTGAACGTTCAATGGGGAAAATGGATTTTAATTACAGCATTTTAGACACAGAGGAATTAATTCCCGTATGAGATTTTTCAAGAAGTATTTAAAAAATAATGATAAACTGGCAATTTTGTGTTTAGAAATAGCTGTAGAATAAATTCAGTTGCACAAGGGGCAATAAAACTGAAGGTAATTTATCTTACAGTGATAAAACCCTGTAATTCAAAGTATACATGTTTGAAAATTAATCTGACCAGCCACAGCTAGGAATTACTTCTAAGGGAACCCCACTATGATTAATCTTCAAATGGTATTTAGAAATAGCTATGGAGGCAATTAGCAAATTTATAATCTTGATGAATAAAATAAATAATGTTATGCCTTTATAAAATACAGCTACATATTTGCATGTGACTTTTTAATAAGACCGGGTGGTAGAGATTCTTGGATGCATTTCAATAAAGTTAGGTTAATTTAGGTTGATACCAACTCTGGAATTCCCATGTTTCATTTCCATTTTTGAAACACTCTGATTTGTATCAGCAGACCAAATTTTACTCAGGCAGTTCTTAAAAACTTTTCCCATTAATTTCTGCTTCTGACTACTGAAATAGATTGGAATATTTCTTTTTCCAGATTAGCTGGCAACCCCATATATATTACATTTTCCCCCTTTTTGCTTGCATGATGTTTTTAATCAATCTATATAGCCTTGGGCGCTATAATCTGTCATATAAAATAAAGTGTAATTTGGGGAAAGCCAACATTTCTTGAAAGCTTATATTGCTCTTACCTATTATTTTCCTTAAAGAGTTTTTGAGCTGTCCTTCGAATCATCCCAGGAGTGAGGGAAGAACTAAATACATTTTAAATAGAAAAAAATGTAAATACAACCATCAGGACAATGAAATATAATTTTTTTGAAACAAGGAACTAAGTAGATCTATAACTGGGTGATTTAAAGTCTAAGAAGATTTACTTTGGGGGGTTCTTTCTATAGTTATGATTTCTATAGCTGTGATAATCTTTCTTCAAGTCTCCAAAAACCAAAACATTTTTGATGCTGGGGAATTTTTTTTTTATTTCCAGGTACCAAAAAAAAAAAAAAAACCTAGAGTTTATCAGAACTGCAAACAGAGGTGGGTTTCAGCAAGTTCTGACCAGTTCTGGAGAACCAGTAGCAGAAATTTTGAGTAATTCGGAGAACCGGTAGTAAAAATTCTGCCTGGCCCCGCCCCCATCTATTCTCTGCCTCCCAAGTCCCAGCTGATCAGGAGGAAATGGGTATTTTGCAGTAACCTTCTCCTGGAATGGGGAGGGAATGGAGATTTTACAGTATCCTTCCCCTGCCACACCCACCAAGCCACGCTTACCGAACCGGTAGTAAAAAAAATTGAAACCCACCACTGACTGCAAATATGGGTAGAAAGCAGAACTATAATCATCAAGGGCTAAGACCACTCTCAACAAGTTGGACAGATGGATCTTTCAGAATGAAATAGAGAAACTTAATTTCTGAAAGTGAAGTACAAATGATTATTATTGTGTAGTGGGTTTCAGTAGGCAAGAAGCAGCTACATAGCTACAACAACATTTGTTGATTCAAAATTGGAACTGAGGTACAGTAGGCAAATGCCTGTAATTTATACTCAAGGCCCACAGGCCCTTAACCAATCTTGAAAAACCCCAAATATGAATGCTCTAAGTTTCCCTCCAAAACAGCTGGAGTTAACAGTTAGGGTCATCTAAAGGTTAGTTTTACTTTAGCAGGGCTTAACACAACTATATATATTCAATAAATAATAATTATGATGTATAGACTAATATAAAGATTTATCTGCAGAGATTTGCACTCACTGGAAGATACTCTGGAGTGGAATAAAGGTACTCATAATGTCAAGGTGGATCTATGCAATCTTCAGCTGTTCTCTAGCCATAGCCAGCTAATCCTTCTCTGCTACAAGTGACAGGTAAATGGATAAATCCTAAGACATTTGCAATATGTACGAAAGCTGTTTCTAGTTCAGTGGAGTGATGTAATATTTGCAAGTAGCATTTCAAACTATGTCTTTTTTTCCAGTTCACATTCATTTGTATGATACTAGGAATAAAAAAAAAAACCTCTACAGAAATTACACAGTAAACTTCAGCCTAGACAAAGCGTTGTTAATTTATACAACATTTCATTCACAGAGATCAGTGGCTGCCTTCTAAATCTCTGTTTTCCAAACAATGATGTTCTGTTCAACTTTGGGACTCTGTGATAGTTAAGTAGGTGCTCCATGGAAAGGATTCATTGATCATCCGGTTGCCTGACAATTGAGAATTTTGACTGGCTGGAGAAAAATTTGGATTTGTTTGTTTTTTTTATTTTTTATTTTAAGCAGCTCTCTTGCTTCAATAGACTCAAGTTAAAAACCTATGGTTGTTTTGATTTCTCAGTAATTTCAGAATTGCTTCCCATCTCCTTATGGAATAGCAAACTGCCACGAATATCAGAGTTTGTATGACTCTGAATCGCTTTCTGATTCCAAACTCAGCCAAAACTTGAGTAAACTTCTACAATACCTTCTATGTCCTTCATGATGCTTCATGGTGCAGCAACATGGAGACAGGGACCAGCCTGAGTGAAGCTTTGATGGTTATCTCCAACTAGTAAGCCATCCAGAGTAATAGAAGTTCACTAAGGATTTTCTTCATATATTCTCTGTAATAAATTTCCCTGGAAAAGGTGGAGGGAAGACGGTTAATTGCTTAAAATCTTTAACTTTATTTTCAAGCATCGGTTTAACAGTGTGTTGACAAGAAATAATAAAGATAAATACTCGTCAATTAACAGAAATTTGCCTGTAAGTTTGGCATCTTTCACACATACAAGTGATATTTGGCTTCTCACATTTATAACGGAACCAACATATGCTAAAGATCAAACAGTATTAAATATTTAGTCCCTAAATGTTGCATGGCAGACATCTTTTCCAAAGCCTCACATCAACTCCAATTAGGAACTCTGCTCAGATATAATGAGACAAGGAGGACAGCGAGGAAATGCTTAGCAGATGCTTTCTGCTACTCTTCTGCTTTCAGGTCACAAGGACAGATTTCTGCAACAGGAACAAGAGGCGATTACTATGTTGTAGGCAGATTTTGAAACCCCAAAGCCAATGCTCTTTTTGTGAAGATTTCTTCTGTTGTTTGTTAGTTTATTCAGGCTGCATATTTTTTTTTTTGTCTTACTTATATTTTGATTTATAGAACTTGGATTATTATTTTTTTTAATGATATGGTATGTATGCATTTGTATGTGTGGCATTATCCCTCTACTCTAGCTATCTTCTGTCTTTCTGTCTGTCCAAACTGTTACAACAAATGAATGTGTCCACAATGATTCTACTCTCAACTGCACAGAGCTGGAGAGAGCTTGGAATAGAAACTAGAGAAAGAACAAAATAAGTTGCCCAATAGTGGTCATCTAATTGGGTTGGGTGTTTGAAAATTGAGGATAACACTACCAAGTAAGAACTTGACAGGCACATCTGCTTGTGACTTTCCTCAACTTTCTTTTCTACCAAGTCTGGTAGGACAATCCTATAATCTAAAACCAGGACAATCAAATTAGTCAATGTTCAAAGTATCAGGAGTGGAACAATAGCACTTAGACTTGTATACTTCCTCATAGTGCTTTACAGCACTCTCTGGGAAGTTTACAATGTCAGTATTATTTGCATATTATTTGCCTCTCCTGCGTGAGCTGCACTGGCTCCAAGTGGTCTTCCAGGTGCGCTTCAAGGTGTTGGTTATCACCTTTAAAGCGCTCCATGGCATAGGACCTAGTTATCTTCGAGACCGTCTGCTGCTACCAACGGCTTCCCATCGACCTGTGCGCTCCCACAGAGAGGGCCTCCTCGGGGTGCCATCAGCCAAACAATGTAGGCTGGTGACCCCCAGGGGGAGGGCCTTCTCTGTGGGGGCACCTACCCTCTGGAATCAGTTGCCCCCAGAGATAAGGAGAATCCAAGACCTCGGTGCCTTCCGCCGTGCCCTTAAAACCTTCTTTTTCCAGCAAGCCGGGCTGGCCTAACACTTTTTAAAATGTTTTTAATTGTCTGTTATTGTTTTTAATCATGGGGCCAAATTTATATATATCTTTTTAATTATATTTTAATGTTTGTAGTTTATGTTTTTACTTGGCTGTTCACCGTCCTGAGTCCTCAGGGAGAAGGGCGGTATACAAATTTAAAAATAAATAAATAAATAAATAAATAAATAAATAAATAAATAAATAAATATTGCCCCCAACCATCTGGATCTTAATTTTACTGACCTCAGAAGGGTGGAAATCTGAGTCAATTTTGAGCCTGCCGGGATCAAACTCCAGGCTGTGGGCAGAGTTTGTCTGCATTCCAGACACTGCATCACAAGGGCTCCGCCACCAGCAAGTTGAGTAAAGGGCTCCTTGCTTCCTTTTGCTTTGTTCCATTTGCAGAGATGTCTTACTTCAAAGAGTTTACTGGATTCTGCATGGTGCCAAACAAAATATTCTAACGCACGTTGATATATAAACTCGGATGAAGGAGTCAAAGTCCTGCCTTTTTAGGCTTCACAAGCTATTAAACCTCAGCCAATCAATATTTTGCCTTTTTGAAATACATAATTATATTTGACAGCAAGCCAGACAGAATATCTGTTAAGATCTATTAACAGTGATCCATAATTAAACATAGCAGTCACTTTAAAAAGCTACTGTCCCTTGGCAACATTGCTTGAGCTAAGTGTTTACCATTCTTGTTTGCTTCCACAATGGCAGTCATTTGATTACTTGTTTATTTTTATTATTATTAAATGAAAGTGTAGAGATGGTATTGAAAAATATATGAAGTAACCAAAAACCTGAAAAAGACATACCATCCAATTCTACCCATGACAGGTAAATCCAAGTGAATTCAATGGTTTTTATATCCAAGTTAACCTGCCAATTAGGCACACAACTTTGACATTTCTTTAAATCATCATTATAAATATTTTTATTTTGTGTTTACCTAACTCAGATGACATATAACAACAGTGGAAAAAGTGGTAAATAGGATTTTTTCAACTGGAAAATATTGTGTTTTAATCATGCACATTAATGTTCACTATCTCTCTATATGCCTTCCATCCTTCCAAGGGCTGTAAAATTAGGACCCAGATTGTTGGGGACAATAAGCTGACTCTGTAAACCACTTAGAGGGGGCTGTGAAGCGGTATATAAGTCTAAGTGTTATTGCTATCTGTACACACGCACGCACGCACACATACATACATACATACAAAGATTGAATTAGGGTTCTTTTAGGCATTACTAAATTAGAGAGTCAAATCTTTTTGAAGTTTTCCATGATAAATTTTGTTATGTTTTTTTTCACAATAATATTTTTTTTCACTTCTTCATTAAATTGTCTTCTAATGATGGTGTCTTGGTGACAGAACAAGCATTTATCTTGAAAAGGAGATTTAGTGCTGCTAGAAAATCCATTCACTGTAGTTTCCGAGGTAACACTCCTTGACAATTCCTATGTTATACAAAAGATCAGAAGCTGCAAAAAATACATAACTTGGTCCCTGTTTTTTTCAGATTGGGATCTGCCTGTTTCATTGTGGTTTTGGGCTTGACAGAAAACAATACATATTCCCATAATTATAGTGCTAGTTTTACTCTCTAGTGCATACAAGTCAAAATAATCTACCTCTGTTGTTCACCATCATTCATTTGTTACTGCACAGCAAACGTCTTTATTTCCAGAATTGCAATGAAAATATTTGCTTGGAAAGCTAAAAGGGATACTCTTTGAGGTTACAAAAAGATAACATAAAATGAAAGGCAAATCGAAAGCTTTGTCGTTTTTGCTTCAAGTAACAATTTTTGTTTTCAGTAAATAATCTCAAACCACAAAGGCTAGTCAGAACAAGCCAGATGTGCAGGACATTGAAAACTCTATTTTTGTTTCTTTCTGATTTTCTAGAAGTGCTTCAATCCATTTTCAACCAAATAAAAATAACAGGGACCTATCAAAATTCTAAGTCTCAGATAAATTATATTTGGTCTAGCTGTATCAAGATGTTCTGACCTAGGCTTCCCAAGAGCATGAAGCAGACGCCTTGTCCCGACAAAAAACCCTTTTTATTAAGTTACTGTGAATTCTTCTCATTCACATCCAGCAAACTTTTTCAAGGGAGAATTTACAGTCATAGATCTTATCTGGCTTGGAGAGCTGCCAGGCCAATATCTTCAAAACTTGGCCAGGAGTCTCGGAGAGTCATGAACCAAGTGAACTAATTGTCTCCTGCAAACTCCACTCCCCTTTCACTCCTCTTTTATTCTCTCTGAGAGGGGCCATTCATCGTCCATCTGTGGCCTTACTCTCAAGTCAACCCTTGTTCTTTAGCTGTTCCCTTTGTCTGGCAATTCTGTGCATGTGCACACTGGGAACAGGCTCCAGCTGTTCATCTGCCTCACTGATGTCTGACAACTGATAACTGGCATATGGCCCTGACCCCTCTCTGCCTCTGACGCAGAGCCCTCATCAGAGCCTTCCCCAGATTTCAGGACTGGCCCATGTTTCTCCCCAACTTCCTCACTGTCTGAATAAGCTGCCAGCTCCGCTGGCCGCTGGTGAGCCACAACACAAGAAATCATCTTGCAAAGGCTTCAAGATACATTTCTTTTTATTTATTTATTTAAGAAATGTATATAGTCACCCAACTCTGGGTAGTTTACAGAAATAAAACCTCAAATACAAAACCCAATATACCCCCAACCTCCTGGAGACAACATTCAAGCAAACCACTTTATGGACTCCATATCAATCTGGGATTTCCTAGCCCACTGGCAAAACCATGTCTTTGAGCCTTTCAGAAGAGCATCAAGGAGGGGCTAGTCTTAGCTCTGCAGGGATGATGTTCCATAGGTAGGGAAGGAGCCACTACAGAAAAGGCCCTTCTTTGTCCCACTAGGTGTACCTCTTGATGGAGGGAACCTGTAACATACCCTGCCTATCTGATCTGATCAGTTGGGTAGACATAATTGGGAAAAGAGAGTCCTCCAAATAACCTGGCATAGTGATAGCTATCACCATGAATTGGACCTGAAAGCAAATTGGCAACCAATGCAACAAAAAAAGGGAAGTCTAGATGTGTGCAAACCTAGACTTGCATAAAACCATACAGACTATTTCATTTTAAATCAGTTGAAGCTTCCAAATACTTTTCAAGGGTAGCCCCATGTAAAGTACATTACAGTGGTCAAGACAGAGATGACTAGGGCATGAGTGACTGTGAACAGGGTCTGTTGGTCCAGGAAAAGGCATAACTGAGGCGCAATTTGCGTCAATCACCCTTCTACTTCAATCACCATCCCATCTGTACTCCCTTCTCTAATTTGGAACTGAATGCATCTCACATGTTGATTGCTCCACAGCTTTTCTGCCAAGAAATGTCATTCTTTGTTTGGACAATGCTAAGACAGCCTTTTCCTAGCTTTCAAATTGAAAAGCTGAACACAGTGCCTCGCTGGAGGGATTTGATTGGCTATCAATCCTCCTCATGCAATAACACACTTTCCTGCCATTGTCACTTGTCAGAGCTTCTCAGAGTAATATAAGCCACATGGCTTGAATGTCCAAAGGCACGTAATCATCAATAGAAGAAGACTTCTATTGTTTATTGGGGTCTACTAAAAAAAAAAAAAAAGGCTGACAGATGACACTCCAGAAGGTTAATAAGATGAAGGTAGTTCTTTCAGCTGGACCATAAGAGGGATTATGTCTGAGCAGCAGATAAAGAGCTTATTCCAGAAACAGACACTGCTTTGTTGTTCTTCTTCAAACTTTGTCACTCTCTCAGAATTATTACTCTAGCCCTACTTCCATTCTCTTGGCTTAGAAATGTTGGCTTGAGAATTTGCTCAGCACTTATATTCCACATCTGTTATTATACACTGGAGTAGAGGACACTGTAATATATATATATATATATATATATTTGGAAGCACATTTTCTAAAAAGTCAACTGGTAGGAGATTTGGGCATTTAACTCCCTTACTTTAAAGGGAGATATCTTGTTAAGTCATTCCTAATTCATTTTTCCGCATGACTACTCATGAAAATTGCGAAGGATTTTTTTTTAGGAGGGAAAAAAGCATGTGTTTCAAAACTGGATTAATGTGTCTTATAATTTGTTTCACACTCCAAGTTCAAGGAAGCAAAGGTAAGTGTGAATTAAAGTGTACTGTACATACGTTACTTCAACTAGGTGATGGAGAGGGAACAGAGAGAGAAAGAGAGAATTAGAAAGATGTGGCTGTAGTATATGTTTTGTTTAAACTAAGATATAGTTGCAATAGAACCTAGGCTATTCCTATTTCCTGTAATAAATGTTAACATAATAAATAATTGTTTTCAATTGTTTTGAGTCTATAAAGCACAGAAAGGATGCCTTCATTTTAGAGTGCTAATTTTAACATGCATCAAGGCAATTACTTTTGATAAAAATGACTTCAGTTAAGAACTTTCAGTGAGAGCCATTAATTTCAAAAACCAAAAGAGCTAATAAACGTTCTCTGGAAAAGCAAATATATATATATATATATATATATATATATATATATATATATATATATCCTGAAGTTTAATCAAATTTATTTTTAACTAACTTTTTTTTCTTTGATTTCAATGTAACATTTGGGAATCGCTGTATACATTTAGATGAAGCATTTCTGATTAATAGAAATTGTCATGCTTCAAATTAACACAGAAGATTTAAGAGGAAATAGCATACATAAATGTGTACATTTATCAGAACCAAAGACATTTTTATTACAATACCAGTATTAAAAAGAAATATAAGGTCAATAGCAGTCAGAAGTCTGATTTCCAGTTGGAATTTAGTATAAATTACTGAGTTTTTTAATACCTGTAATGAGTTTAATTATGTAATCAATAAGTAGAAGATTTTTGTTGTGAGGAAAACATACGTATTACAAATCTTAAATTGACTTTTTAGACTATTATTTGTTGTTCTACCTTTCATTTCTAAATCAATATAATAATTTAATATTCTAAAAGTACTATTTTCAGGCAAGGGGAAAAAAATGAATGCTTTCCTAAAGCATTAAGCAAAATGTAGCTATAGCTGTATGGCTTTTGCAGTTAAGTTGGCATTTTACAAAAAATAAAATAAATGTACTCAACAAGGTGCTCATACAAATTCACAAAGAGAGCCCTTTTGTTTTCTTAAAGGAGCTTTATTCCAGTACTAGTTCTTCTTTGCATTTATCCAGAAATTGGAATAATTACACGGGTTTACAACTTTTTATTATTCTACTTTCTGAACTAAAAGCTTCAATCTCTCTCTCTCTCTCTCTCTCTCTCTCTCTCTCTCTCTCTCTCTCTCTCTCTCACACACACACACACACACACACACACACACCCCTTATCCCTTATCCCTAACTCAGACTAGGCTAAAGTTCCAGAAAAATCCTACTGAAGTGGAACCATGCCTAGTGCAATGACCAATGCCATGTCTCTGTGATGGGTTCAAAGGACTACAGTTCCCATACAGTTTTAACTTTCTAATTGAATAACAGAGTTAGAAGGGAAGACTTCTAGTCCGGTTCCCTGCTCAAGCAAGAAAATCTATACCATTTCGGACACATCATTCTCCAATCTCTTCTTTAAAACTTTCAGTGTTGGAGCACCCACAACTTTAGGAGAGAAGTTGCTCCACAGATTAATTGTTCTATCAGGAAATTTCTCCTTAGTTCTAGATTGGGTCTTTCTTTATTAGTTTCCATCCATTGCTTCTTGTTCTGCCTTCAAGTGTTTGGAGAATAGGTTGACCCCTTCTTTTTTGTGGCAGCCCCTTAGATATTGGAACACTGCCATCATGTCACCCCAGTCCTTTTCTTTAAATTAGACACACCCAATTTCTGCCTCCAATTCCTTTCTAACTAAACTTGATGAGTCCAAGATTAGGACTCTTCTTACACTTCCTGATACTACCCTACTTCATTATCATCCAATTCACATGAAATAATCCCATGTTTTGAGGACCATGCCTTGTTGAGTTTTCTTAAATGACTCTACTCTATTATTTTTCTACACACTGCATAAATTATAAACTGCAAGACAAATTATTTTGCCTCAGTGGCCTGTTTTGAAGTGGTCTCATAAACTTTAGCATCATTCAATATTGTTCATATCTTTTACATTAACAATTACAATTAGGAGGGAGGAAGGTTCTTATCTGAGTGCATATGGCAGATAGAGCATTATCTCATATTATTGGAAAGTATTTTCCTTCATCTGAAAACCAAAGTGTTTGTTTGGCATTCTGGAAAATTAATAAATATCTAAAGCTTCTTGACAGAAGTGATGACTAATCTCCACAAGATGAAGCAATAAAATTTTTTCTTTAAATATTTCGCGGATAAATCTTTATTTTTAGAAAAAGCAGAAGTATAACCAAGTCAGGTGGGAAAAGAGAGGGATAACGTTTTTAAAAATAATTTTTTTTTATTCTTTGCAAAAAGCCTTTGGTTGGTTGAATTTATAATTCTTCCATTGCATATATTTTAACACTGAGCAAAGTATACATGACAGCCTATAAAAATATAACGAAGAGTGTTGAATTTTGTCAGTTTATATTATAACTTGTCTGGATTTTTGAAACAGACTGGAAAAAGTATCATCCCCTCATTTTAAAAATATGATTTGAAACATTTGATGCTTTTTTTTTTTTTTAATTTGATTTATATGCCGCCCTTCTCCGGAGACTCAGGGCAGTTTACAATGCGTTAAGCATGCTTGACAGTGCATGCACACACATAAATAATCCCTCTCACTCATATTCATAATCCTTAACACTGGAATATATTTGACTTTCCCAAATTTAACAGCCAGTTCTAGATGTAGTTTGCCAGAAGTCAGTCTCACTGATTTTAATTTTAACAAACCTTTTCAAAGTATCTTTGCATAGGATTAAAAATTAAATGTGCTAATAGAGCATTGTCTTAGTTTGGTGTACCAATAAAAGAGGTACAATTATCGCAGTGATTTATTTAGAGAAAAGATCCACATTTCCATCTATTATAACCTGGAAATCAAACTGTAATTTGGAGAATGGGTTTATTTAAGGTTTTGTTTAGAGATAAGAGGTATATGGGAAAGAATTTATTTATTTGCATTTTAAAATTATTAGATGAAGGTTAAAACAGTTATGTTATCTGGCAATTTTTATTGGCTCTTTATTGACTAGATTTGAATGATGAGGTTTAGGGGATTTGTTTGTAGTACAAAATGAGATACAAATGTCAAAGGAAGGAATTCACATGGGTTTGTTAGATCAAGTTTATAATAGATATGTTGTTATTTCTGGTAACTCTTAATGGACTTTTGCTGATTAGAATGGATGATGAGGCTTTAAAGATTTATTAATAGAGAATGAGATGAGATATGGGGTGAGCAGATTGTTGATTTTAAGAGATGTAGATAAGTTGTTAACGTTATTTATACTTGCTGGGATGAAGGGGAAAGTTATCTCTTTCTCTTTCAATTTTTCCTTGTTTTTCTTTGCCCTCTTTCTTTTTTACTTTTTATAGTTTATATTAATTGTATCTATTTAATGCAATCTTGAATAAAAATTATCACTAAAAGATAAAAAAAGTAATGTTCAGTGGGGGTCTTGGGAACCATCTGGATCATAAACCCCTTCAACTCTAACAATATGCTGGCCTTGGATGTACAGATACATAAATGTATGCGATGTTAGGTATTGATTATGTGCCATCAAATCACCGTCAATTCTTAGAGATTACATCAGGGGAGTCTAACCTTGGCCACTTTAAGACCTGAGGACTTCATCTCCCAGAATTCCCTGGCCCACCATGCTGGCCAGGGAATTCTGGAAGTTGAAGTCCATAAGTCTTAAAGTTGCCAAGGTTGGACATCCCTGGATTACATAAATAGATCTTCTCTATGTTAACCTGTTCCCAGCCTGCTCTTTCAATACTGCATTCCTCACCACTGTAATAAAATCTTTGCTTCTGGTCACACACTTCCTTTTCCTTCCTTCCTCCCTTCCTTCCTCCCTCCCTCCTTCCTCTCTTTTTTTTTTTCTTTCACTTTTTCCAGTATTTCCCAACTTGTAAAAGCAAGAGCTGGAATTTTGCATAATGTGTCTAAAATATCATTTGGGCCTGTTCATTTGTGCCAGTGCTGAAATTCATTTTTTTTACTACCGGTTCTGTGGGCGTGGCTTGGTGGGTGTGGTGTGGCTTGGTGGGCATGGCAGTGGAAGGATACTGCAAAATCTCCATTCTCTCCCCACTCTGGGGCCAGCCAGAGGTGGTATTTGCCAGTTCTCCAAACTACTCAAAATTTCCGCTACTGGTTCTCCAGAATCTGTCAGAACCTGCTGGATTTCACCCCTGATTTGGGCCCAAATGAACAAGCCCAAAATTCACATGAGAATTTTGGACTGATATGGTCCATTTGTTTTCTTGGCTATGTGTGGCCTTATCAGGAAACTTCTCCAACACCGGAATTCAAACATGTCAATATACTTTCTATGCTGCTTTTTCAAATTCAGCTTAAAAATTGAATTCAGTCCAGTACTTAAAAGAAAAACAGGAAATCAAAGACCCCCACTAACAATGGCAAGGCAAACTACTGTTTATAAACAGAAAGATGACCACACACTTCCTAGCACTGATAATGTTATCTAGTTGGGTAATGAAACATCTGCTAGCAATCAAGCTCAAAGAGAAGCTAGGACTCCACAGTTCGTAGTGAACTAGGTGTATTCTTTTCTGTTGGAAAATAAAAATAAATAAACAGAAAAACTTTGAATATGCAAATAAACCAAAAATATGATTAGCCTATTAATTTAGAAAAAAAGAAATAAAAAATATTAGCAATGAAGTAAGAGTCCAAATTGTTTCCTTCCGGATCAGAAATAATGGAAGAATTAACAGCTTTTTAAAAGTACAAATTATATTCCAAGACTAATTTTGATGAATTTGCCATGAATAAACATATTAAAAAGTCAAATATTTTTTAAAAATTAATGATCAACATAGGCAGATACTAAATACACATATAACTCTCTGCAAATTATATTCTTTATCCATAGTGGAATTCTTTTAACAGCTTTTCTATCAGATTAATTGTATTTCATCTAACCAGTTCTCTAACATAGAACCTATGAATGACCTTGAAATGTACCGGTAATTCATGGGGAATTCGATCTCTAGGAAAATAATTTGGGATATCTATCATATTCAGTAATTTATATAATTTCTTTCCACAGTATTTTTAAAATCTTCACATCTTGTAAAAAACCACTAAATAGTAATAAGTAAAAACAAAACAAAACCTTACAGAGAACGAGAGATGACACAAATCAAAGGTTCTTCACCCAGTAACGATCCAAATTAATAGGCTGTAGTAAAGTGGCTGTGTCCTAAATTATTGTTCATTGAAGATGCTGATATTGGTCATGCTCTTTGTATCTATATTGTGGTGAGGTTGAGTAGTACATGTGTTTCAGTTTTAAATTAATCAATTTACAGTAGTTTCCAACCACACTGAACAATATGAAGGGATGTGATAATACTAAACATGATTGCCAGCTGTATTTTGCATTTTCAGATAAATGTTGAAAATAATGATATGCTTCCAATGTGGTTTAATTTCAATTACGGTTTGCACTGAACGTGTAGAAAAACCTGCAATTTGACTCCCAAATTATTTTAAGCATGTTCGTTTTTCTTCCCCTGTTCCTCCTCTCTCCTGCAGTCAATCAATTCTATGTTCCCAAAAGCCTCTATGGAGATGTGGAGAAAAAGATTTTTAAGCCATGTAGGAGAAAGCACAAAGGGAATAATTCAGAAAAATGGGTTTGGCTCCTAAAATAAATCAAATGAACTAAATTAACTAAGTAGTTTTAATCCAATCCCTCACTTCCTATCCCAAATCTCTAGTACAACTTTTGGAAGAAATAAATGATTTTCCATTCAGCAATTTGCTTATTCCCTAGCAATACAAAGAATGATGGTTATTGCTTTCCAAGCATCTGAGCTCATGTGTTCATATCATTTTATATAAGTTTACATCTGTGACAGGTTTAAAACTATCTGCAACACACTGGCAAACTTATATCATATTCCCAATAAAATATCAATTCCTTACTAATTTGCCTGCCAAAGTCCTTGGCTTTTGCAAATGTGCCAATACTTTTTTACATGAGGTGCAATTATTTCTTTGAGTGTCATTTGCATCACACTTATTATCATTTTAATATGATGCAATATGAGAGACACACCCCCCAAGGTGAACTCCTTTTGAAACCTGTAATATGTTTTCAAAATATTCTGATTCTGAATTTTTTTTTGATGAGACAATTAAGAAAGAGCAATGGAAGACTATTTATATACAGGTAGTCCTTGATTTACGACTACAACTCAGCTCAAAATTTATGCTATTAAATGAGACATTTGTTAAGTGAATTTTGCCCCATTTTACAAATTTTCTTGCCACAGTTGCTAAGTGAATCACTGCGGTTGTTAAGTTAGTAGCACGGTTCTTAAGTGAATCTGGATTCCCCATAGACTTTGCTTGTTCAGAAGATCACAAAAGGAGATCATATGACCCCGGGGACACTGCAACTGTCATAAATCTGAGTCAGTTGCTAAGCGTCTGACTTTGGATCACATGACCAAGGGGATGCTGCAACACTTGTACGTCTGAAAACTGGTCATAAGTCAGTTTTTTCAGTGCCGTTGTAACTTTGAATGGTCACTAAATGAACTATTGTAAGTCAAGGACTACCTGCATATGATAACTGCCGCAAAGCTGTTATAGGCACAAAAATGAAAAGACTTTGAAATACCCACAATGGAGAAATGGTGGAAAAGATACTGGAACTAGCAGAGATGGCAAAACGTTTGTTTAGCGAAAGTTCAACTACTGCATTTATTAGTGAGTAGAACTTTTTAAAAAATTGCTGGAAAAAGAAAAAACAAACAAACCTGTGATTTTCCAATTTGAGGATTGGAAAAGATAGATAATGGAAAGAAAGAAATTATCATGGCTCCTTAGAGAGAGAGAGAGTAAAGTAATCTATCAAGATCGGAAGCCTGTTCTTTGTAACTTTTTTTCTTTGTCTTTATTTTCTTTAATTTTTTTTTTAATTTGATTTATATGCCGCCCTTCTCCGGAGACTCAGGGCGGCTTACAATGCGTTAAGCAATAGCCTTCATACTTTTTGTATATTTATGCAAAGTCAGCTTATTGCCCCCACAAACTGGGTCCTCAATTTACCTACCTTAGAAAGGATGGAAGTTTCAGTCAACCTTGAGCCTGGTGAGATTCGAACTTACAGTAATTGCAGACAATGCTATCAGTCTGCTGAGCCACCAGGCCCTAAAAGAGAAATTTTAATTTCTCTCTGATCAATCTGGGAAAAAATTAAGTTCTGATAGCTCCCAAGTTATATCGAAAACAAACTATCATTGAATATACAAAAGCCAATAAAATTATTCAGCAGTAGATAATTATAATAAGTTAGCATTTTTCCCCTGTGAATAGAATGCTAACACTGAGGGCTGTTGCTGGTTTCAATTTAACTGTAAAAATAAAATAGGTGACCCTGATGTTAAGTCGGATATTGCAAAGCATAATGCCTAAAAGAGGTTCCTCTGGAAAACAGTAAACACTTCAGTATCAAAATATGAAGGAGAAAAATTGGATGTAAATGTTAAGTGATAATGAAATATCACTGGAGTATGACAGATGCCTGCCTATCTACAACTGAATTGTAATGACAACATACAATATTTCCACAGCTGTCTTCAATGTGTAGAAAATAGCACAAATGCCTGTGCCAATTAACAGAATTAAGTAAAAGGGCAAAACTATTGTCATTGGTGAATAATATGTTATATGCAGATATAAGAAATGCAATAAAACCAATATATTAGTTTAGTTTATTAAATGTCAAAGATAAAGAGGTGGTGAATTAAGCATCTATGCTTCTGGAATTTTCAATTTTATGTTGGGAGGAGGGGGCAATGGAAGTGATTTACTATTGCCTTCTTCCAGGATATTTTTTAAAAATTTCCCATTCTAATAATAATAATTGTGAGAATATCCTCGAGAAAAAGGAGGAGGAGGAAGAGGAATAGCAACAGACCAGGAATGGCTCAGATAAGAGGCAGCTTACCTCATAGAAGAAAGGGGGGGGGGCTGACAAATGTCTCAGAAGGGACTCTCCCTGGTTTCTTGGACTGTAAAACTGAGAGGGAAGAGAAATTGCAAGATTCTGTTAATATAATCTTATAATAAATGTTGCATTAGCACTCGTGGCTGCTGGTTCTTGTCTGGATTACCTGAAAGCATTGTGAATAGTTGGACAGTTTCTCATACAAGAACTAACAGCATCTGTCTCTGGGTTTATTTGTGCAGAGATTAGAGAAATTGGTCTCACAACTGGCAAAATGCTATACTATTAAGTATATAAGAACTCCATCAAACAAGCACATCTGCCTATCCCAAGTTCTTGGGAAGAACTCAGTAGAATAGAATAGAATAGAATAGAATAGAATAGAATAGAATAGAATAGAATAGAATAGAATAGAATAGAATAGAATAGAATAGAATAGAATAGAATAGAATGACAGAGTTGGAAGGGACCTTGGAGATCTTCTAGTCCAACCCCCTGCTTAGGCAGGAAACCCTACACCATTTCAGACAAATGGTTGTCCAATCCCTTCTTTAAAACTTCCAGTGCTGGAGTATTCTTAACTTCTGGAGGCAAATTGTTCCACTGATTAATTGTTCTAATTGTCAGGAAATTTCTTCTTAGTTCTAGGTTGCTTCTCTCCTGGATTAGTTTCCATTCATTGCTTCTTCTCCTGCCCTCAGGTGCTTTGGAGAATAGCTTGATTCCCTCTTCTTTGTGGTAGCCCCTGAGATATTGGAATATTGCTATCATGCCTTTCCTACAGTGGTAGGTTGCCCTCGGTTTGGACCGGTTCTACAGAACTGGTAGTAAAACCGGCGGGAGACTCCACCCACTGACCCTGACATCATCATAAGCGAACTGCGCATGCGCAGAAGCAAGGTGCGTGCGCGAGCAAAGCGAGCCCATTGCGAACCAGTAGTAAAAGTAAGTAGAACCCACCCCTGCTCCCCTAGTCCTTCTTTTCATTAAACTAGATATACCCAGTTCTTGCAATGATTCCTCATATGTTTTAGCCTCCAGTCCCCTAATCATCTTTGTTGCTCTTCTCTGCACTCTTTCTAGAGTGTCCACATCTTGAACTGAAACGAGACAGGCTTTTGCCCCATTGTGAAGATTGTGTTCTTGAATATTATTTTATATATCTCATGTTTCAGGATTACTGGCCAGAATTAAGCTTTGTTTACATATTGCACAACTGAATCTTGTTACAAAGTCTTCCTGGGGAAAAGGAATACTCTGATGCACAATTGAATGCTTCCATGGTCAAGATATCAGTTACAGAAACAGAACAGAAGGAACAGATTGACTTACTTTCCAACTCATGGGCAAATTCCATCTGCCTCCCCACAGCTCATGTTAGCTGAGAAGAAACTCCAGCTCCTTTATTCAAACTGGAAAAAACATACCTTATTTATGAGCCAATCTTCCAAGTACTCAGATGCCTAATGCTGTGGCCTGCCAGCAGCCAGCAGAGCTGGCAGCAGAGTTAGACAGTGAGGAGGTTGGGAAGGAATATGGGCCAGTTCTGGAGGCTGGGGAAGGCTCAGATGAGGGCTGTGCGTAGGAAGAAGAGAGGGGGCCAAGGCCGTCTGCAGTTATCAGCTGCCTACAGAGCTAGACCGCAATGAGGCAGAGGAACAGCTGGAGCCTGTTCCCAGTGTGCGCATGCGCAGAGCTGCCAGAAGAAAAGAACAGCTAAAAAATCGGGGCGACTTGGGAGTAAAGCCACAGGTAGACGATGAATGGCCCCTCCCACAGGAAATAAAAGAGGAGCAAAAGGGGAGTGGGCTTTTGCAGGAAACAATTCGTTCGTTCGGCCATTTGGTTCAGGAGTGTGAAGATCTGTCCGTGAATCTCAGAGACTCTGTGCCAAGTCTTTCCTTGCACAGCACTGCATTTGGAAAATATTTACATGGCAGCTTTCCAAGCTAGATAAGGTCTGTGGTCATAAATTCACCTCTGAAAGACTGTTTGCCAGGCCTTTGCTAAGAGTGAATGAGAGGAATTCACATTCGTTTAATAAAAGGGGTTTTGTCGGGACCAAACTCCTTTTGCTTCGTGCTTTTTGGGGAAGCTTAGGTCAGAACACCTAATCTCTAAACTACCTTCTCCCTTTCTTGCCTTTAAGACCCACTTGGGGAAGCTCCCTCAGTCTCCACTGATCGTTAGAGGGGAGGGAAGATTTTTTCTCTCTCTCTTTCTCATATTCAGCCCTAGTTTGAGAAGCTTCTTCTTTGAAGGTCAGGCAGACAGCAAATGCATTCTAGAAAGCCATACCAAATCCCTTTCATCAATTCTACCCCCCCCCCCGCCGCCTATGAGTGTTTGAGGCCTGTTTGTATATCACCATTGCCAATTCCAGCTGCTCTTTCCTTTAGTAAGCATAAAAAACACTCTAGTGTGATCTATGGGAAATTCCACTGCCCGACCCTAAGCAGTTCACATTGAATCGTGAAGGTCAGGCAATGGTCTCCTCCAAAGTTTTCTGGCAAGTCACCAACAGAATACAGAAATACCAGCTGTGCTGCAGGCTGATCCACTGCTGTGGGTTGAGGCAAATTCTGTGCCAACTGTTGAGTTGGCTGCATCATGGCATTTTGTAAATTCGTTATTTATACATCCACAAGCTGATAGTATTGCAACAAAGTGCACAACAGATAGTGGTGTGCCCTGAGGATTGGAAATTATCCAGTAACCAAAGTGAAATATTTTACTTCTTCAGAGAATGAGAGTTGCAAGATTGATGTCAGCCTTACAAGGAAGACCTGACTAAGAAACCAGGATTACTTTTATTGCAATAGCAATAAAAAAATTCCTTCTCTCTTGCCACCATTCTAGCACTATGCCATCATTAAAGAGGTGGGAAATTATTCATTTTCCTGGGAAGGATAGACTGAGAAATCCTCTTTTCCATTATAATCAGAGAAATTAGGAAAATCCAAACTTTGACCCCCTCAGACTTTGTAGATGTTAAGCCTAATTAATTTCACAGGCATCTTGACCTTCGGGGTCTATCTGGACCTTGGCCTTCCATCTGGATGATATTGTTGCTGGAAATACTGGCCTAAATTGTCAGACTGCATGTGGTGGGTTGCCCCCGGTTCACACCGGTTCTATAGAATCAGTAGTAAAACCGGCAGAAAGCTCCGCCCACCGACTCCGACGTCATCAGAAGCACGCGGCCCCATTGCGAACTGGTAGTAAAGGTAAGTAGAACCCACCCCTGTTTCAACTCCTTTTTTAGGACATGGGCATCCAACATAGCATCTCTGGTTTTCTAAAGCTCCTTCCTTGATAACCATTACCAGGCTCCATGCCCACCACTGATCTTTTTTAGGTCTACCCACCCTTAAAGAAATTAAAATGTGTCCATTATTTGATGATCCTGAAACACGCTTGATGGTAAATGAAATAAGAGCAAATGCATATAAGAATAGCTATTCCTCATGATACATATCTTAAATATGCTATTTGAAGGTGGGGTAATTCAAAATAGGTCCATTAAAACTCTTGTTTTAAAAATTCAGCGTGATTTTTGTCAATTGGTAAAATGTGACTTAAAATTAAACTAATAGGATCAAGAGTTTTATTCATACTTTATAAACAGTATGGAAGAACGTGTTATATACAAGAGATTAGATACAGACAACCTGACTGTCCAGAGTTACACATGGCCCCCAAATCTCTTTTTATACACATGGCCCCCAAATCTCTTTTTATGGCTCCTGGAATCACTCACAAAGAATACTAAAAACTTTCTAGCCATTTTTGAGATGATAAACATTAAAGGAAACTATGGAGTAAACCCTACAATAGGCAAAACATTATTGAAAGAAACACCATGCAATGCAAGAAAATAAACTTTGGAAACCAATCCCTCTTCCGGTACAAGATTTGATCCCTGGATGTATTTTCTTCCAGCAATTTGAAAAAAGGTCTTTTTCTATGATGTGGCATTTTGGCAGGACTGTTTTACTTCCTAACAGGCTCACCCAAGCAGTCTATTTAAATGTTTTGCAGAAGAAGAAACACCCTTTCAATGTACCCAAAAGTTATACTCGTCTATTCTAAGTTCACCTGCCTGATATCCCTGGCAAATATTGCAGTGATTTAAAAAACCACACAGCACATAAAGAGTTGCTGGTTCAAAACCTGGAAGGCCTTTATTTTAATTATTACTTTCTTTTCCACAACCAGCTAGTTTTTCCCTAGCTGGTTGAAGTCCTGAAAAAAAAAATAGAAGTGCAAGATCCCACCATTTCATCGTTTCTCCAGATAATTGAGGCAAAACAGTTTCACACAGTGTGAACCCCTTTTACCTTAAGAAACTGGAAAAACAGTGACATGGTAAGCTGCACTTACTTTAAAAAAGAAAAAAGCCCAAAGGCTTTCAGCTACCTGGGGAAATCGAGTTAGGTGAGGAATAGAAAATAGTAATTTAAAGAAAAGGTTTCAAGCCAGCAACTTCTTACGTCTTATGCAAAACTTCTACCTGATGCGGTATTTTAGAACTAAGCAAGGGTCTAGAAGTTATTAATGTACAAAACATCTAATAAGAAAAGGTTTTAAAAAATAAAAGCAGTGTTGTCTCTGCATGTAATAGTAAAGCTATTTTCTTGTATGTTACTCAGGGTTCCACTGTGAAAACTTTGGTGCTCTCTGAGTTTGGTTGTTTGCTTGCAGACATTTCATTACCCAACTAGGTAACATTGACAGTGCCAGTGGGGTTTGCTCCCTATTTATATGCAGTAGCCTTGACAATGTCAGTGGGGATATGGTTTTCTTCTTGATTGTTCATTGATAAGGATATTGTTTTCTGCTTGATTGTTTGTCTGGTGTTAATCCCTGCTTGTCTAGGTATTGAAGATACAGAACAATTAAAACTTGGACCACACATTTTCTAAATACTTTTTATCCCAGAGCTATAATTGCACTCAACAATGAACTAAAGGGCCGCCATCAGTGAGCTGTTGGACAGCATTACTTGGTCTGTTGTGTGGATGCTTGGGTGGTTTAGGGGCGGGGAATTGTGGTGGGTGGGGGGGTGTTTGGGGATTGTTATATGTATTGGACCTGGTCTTTGGGTGTTAAGTGAATTTTGTTGTATGTGTATACTGTGTATATATGTACAATGACAATAAAGTTGTTGTTATTATTATTATATTATGTTGTTGTTATTATTGTTGTTGTTGTTGTTAATAATAATAATAATAATAATAATAATAATAATAATAATAATAATAATAATAAATATATTGACTGCTGGAGAGGATGTATTCTGCTCTTTTTCTTTCCCTCTTAGTTTTTCTTATTATCTCTTTTGAGTGGGTGTAAATGTGATTAATCTCTATGTGTCTATTGATGGCTTATTTGTCCTAAATGCCAAGCTTCCAGGAATTCCCTAGCATTTTTGGATTTAGCTTGGTCTAGGATGCTCACAGCTACCCAGCTGAAACTATAGTTGAATCTGTCCATGTGTTGTGAGATTATGGAGGTTTTGATGTACAGTATCTTATGATTGCTAGTTGGTGTTCATGGTTGCAGTTTATTAGTCTTCTGCTTGCCTGCCTACATAGTGGCTGTTACAATTTTTACACTGTACAGATAGTCCTCAACTTATGACCGGTCACTTAATAATCACATTTTGGGTGCTTGAGAACTGGCTCAGTTTTACAGCCATTTGCAGCGTCCCATAGCCATGTGATCATGATAGAGAGATGAGAGAGACAGAGGGAGGGAGGGAGAGAATGAGGGAGGGAGGGAGAGAGAGAGAGAGATGAGAAGGAGGGTTTAAGTTATCTGCAGTGAGGACTGAATATCTTGTGAGCTGTTGTCAAAATGTCTCAGTTCCAGACTTGTTTTTCTTAAACTGATTTAAATTAAGCTGCCATGAATACAGGACAAGCGAGCCTAAATGACGTATGCAAATGTCCCTCACACACTTTTTTTCACATTGCTTGAGGCTTCTAATGAAATTTAGGATGGGGTACAGAAACTAAGGTGATGAATTATCTCATTTTGAAAGACAACTTTTAATATATTGCTGAACGTGCCTTTTCTTTCCCTTTTCTTTGTTGGCTAAAGTTCAATTCAGTTATTTCCAGATTGTCAGGATGAAGCATCTTTCCCTTTTTATTTTCTTTTAATTTATCTAATATAAAGTGACACAATAATTATTGTTTATGGCATGGGTACAAGCTTAATTTTATAGAAGAAAAAGCACTGATGTGATTCAACTAAATATTTAGCTCTTGATTTTCCTGATATTCTAATTCCCTTATATACTGTACTTGATCTTTTAAAAAAATATTTCTTTTCCCTTGATAAACCCATTTCCCCCCAATACTGTTGTCATCTATAGTCAGACATCAGTAATCAAATTGTACACATGCTGTTGGTTTCTTAGAATAATTATTTGTGCTTTAGAAAGCTTTACAAATACATTTCACCATTTCTTTTTTAATCCTGGTTAGTGGTGAAATAAGCATATATGAAGAGATGACAGATGATAGGTGATAGATAGATAGATAGATAGATAGATAGATAGATAGATAGATAGATAGATAGATAGAAAGAAAGAAAGAAGAGAAGGCATATTATTTCTGAGGAACCTTGACATTTAAAATTAATATTATAATTCTGTTAAACTTCAATGAATAATATTTACAACATAAGTACTTAACTGCTCTTTTATTATCTTCACGAAAGTGGAAAGCTTTTTTCAATTCAATGAAATATAAAACCTTCAGTATTTCTAATCTTAGTTTAAGGAAAATAAATTAATTACAGTGTCCTGTAAGTTATGTCAGGCATAGAATCTAGATTTGATAAATTTATTTGCACTCTTTTAATGCTGTCTACATTTTGACAAATCCTGTATTTTGTGCAAGAGTAATTTTATCCTATTGTCTCTAGATTTTATTATTTAATAAAGACTATTTTTGGAAACAAAGAGAAACAGCATAAGGAAATGTAACATATGTTACAGCATTTAGAAATGCACTTGTAAACTTTCCCCCCGCTTTCTTGGCATTTGGAAACAAGCAGTTTCAAATCTTTTTTAAAAAAAATTGGAATCATAGAGTCAATTCCAGTGGAATTTCCATAAATTATAAACTAATTCATCCCACATCAACAACAAATTAAAAATACATTTCTCCAATGTACAAATTGGAGACTTTCTATCATTATTCCCATTATTTCATGCAACTGGACATTTTTACTCTCTTGTTCCCCATCCCCGGACCTTTCCATTTCTGTCATATTGCCAGACAGGAAACCAGACCAGATCAACTAATTCTATTGCAAAGCTACCTTAACAGAATCTTGCAAGTCTGAAAGTAAAATTTATTTTATTTATTTTATTTTATTAAATTTCTATACCGCCATTCTCCCGAAGGACTCAGGGCGGTGAACAGCCACAAGATAAAACACATAAATACAAAAAATTTAAAATAAATTAAAAATGAATTAAATAATTTGGCTGAATTTAAAATACCCCATAATTTAAAACAAATTAAAATTTACATTTAAAAAGGGGAGAAGATTTAGGCCAGGCCAGCTTGATGAAATAAAAAAGTCTTAAGTGCGCGACGGAAGGTGCGCAGATCCGGGATCCTCCGTATCTCCGGGGGGAGCTCGTTCCAGATCGTAGGTGCCCCCACAGAGAAGGCTCTCCCCCTAGGGGCTGCCAGTCGACATTGTTTGGCCGACGGCACCTGGAGGAGTCCCTCTCTATGGGAGCGTACTGGCCAGTGGGAGGCTATTGGTGGTAGCAGGCGGTCCCGTAGATAACCAGGTCCTAAGCCATGGAGCACTTTAAAGGTGATAACCAGAACATTGAAGCGCACTCGGAAGACCACCAGGAGCCAGTGCAGCTCGCGCAGGAGAGGTGTTACATGGGAACTCCACGTTGCTCCCATAACCACCCACGCGGCCACACTCTGCGCCAGTTGGAGCCTCCGAGTGCACCTTAAGGGGAGCCCCATGTAGAGAGCATTACAATAGTCCAGACGAGAGGTGACAAGGGCATGAGTGACTGTGTGTAGAGAGTCCCGATCTAGAAAGGGACGCAACTGGCAGATCAGGCGAACCTGATGAAAAATCCTCCCGGTCACGGCCGTCAAGTGCTCTTCTAAAGACAGCCATGAATCCAGGAGGACGCCCAAGTTGCGAGCCCTTTCTGTGGGGGCCAATGATTCGCCCCCAATAGTCAGCAATGGCGCCAGCTGACTATATCGGGACATCGGAAACCACAGCCACTCGGTCTTGGATGGGTTTAGCCTGAGCCTGTTTCTCCCCATCCAGATCCGTACAGCCTCCAGGCACCGGGACATCACTTCAAGGGCATCATTGGGGTGGTCCAGGGTGGAGATGTACAGCTGGGTGTCATCAGCGTACTGATGGTACTTCGCCCCATGGATGATCGAAACCACGGATGATCTCGCCCAGCGGCTTTACATAAATGTTGAACAAAAGGGGCGACTATTTCCTGCCTGTTATGATGAGGATGTCACATTAGTCCAGACAAACTCTATTACAATAGTTTGGCTGTATATATAGACAGTGTTGAGCAGTGAGTCTACTTCAGTTCATAGTTTTCCATACAGTTGTGAGTTATTCAGTATTGTTGATTAGGAATCAGTGCAATAACAATAATACAGTAAGCATGAGTCTCCTTGAAAGATTCCTCTTTTGATTTTAACCTCTTCCAGTCTATCGCCACCGACTGTGTCTTCCATTATTATTGTTGAGTTATTGTTATTACACCAGGTCTTATTGGCAGATAATAATTCTGCATTGTATTTTATTGATGTGTTTTTGTGTCTTTCCTCTTACAGAAACCCCTAGTGAAATTAATCATAATGATGCCAAACATCTGGCAGAGGATTCAGGATCTGAAATGTCAGAAAACTTGGCAAAGAGGTCTAAAGTATCAACTATTCGGAGGATATTTGATATGGCCAAGCATCGGACCAAGAGATCCTCTTTTATCTCAACTGGAGTGAAGGTCTGCCCTCAAGAATCAGTGAAGCAAATTTTAGCAAGCCACCAAACTTATTATAGGCTAAGAGGTAAGATTATACTATTATTTCCTATCATCTTTTATTTATCATGTATCCATATCCATATCCATGCAACATTTATTTGCTAGTTCTTGCTAGAAATAAATTTAATAGTGGCTCTTCAGACAGCGGGTGGCCTTTGGCAAATCAGTGCAAAGTCTACTAATCAAGCTAAGAGGCCTATTTTATTTTGTTTATTATGTTTTGATCTTCATATCCACAAATCTTAGGAGCAAATGACTTGCAGGACTGCCTATTTCTACATAGTCTTTTTTGTGCTTTTAGATCTTCAATGTAATCCCCTTTGCAGATTCCACTATAGCATTTAATACACGGATAATTTGGCTTTTTCTGCATAGTTCCAACATTATGGAACAGCATGCACTATGCTGACTCCAATTGCTATTGTTTAGAAGAGGGCATAGAATGCATCTTTTTATTTAGATGGAGAGGTTTTTTTGTTGTGGTTTTTAACACATCTTTTGTATTTTAAAATATTAATATATGGAGAGGAGGCAAGAGGCAAGTGGGAAGGAAAGGAAAAGGAAAGGAAAGGAAAGGAAAGGAAAGGAAAGGAAAGGAAAGGAAAGGAAAGGAAAGGAAAGGAAAGGAAAGGATTGGATTGGATTGGATTCGGGCCTGGTTATGATACAAAAACAGTTGCGCTTATGGATGAACTATTCCAAGATTAGGTTAGAGTGATTTGTAACGCCCTTCTGTATATGTTGTTTTGCATTTTTATTTCTGTGCATGGATGGTTATTTTCTTTAGTGGCTACCATATGCCTGTTATACCTCTTTACCTATGTACACCCATAGAGTTGTTTCAGTGAATGAATAAATAAATACATATACAAAGTTAAATTAAATGTATATGCACAAAAAACATACAAATTTCAAATTAAAAAAAAAATCCTCTCATGTATTCTTCCATCAAAAGAGCCTTGGTGGCGCAGCAGACTAAAGTGCTGTAAACTAGCACCAGCTGCCTTCAATTACGCAAGTTCAAATCTCACCAGGCTCAAGGTTGACTCAGCCTTCCATCCTTTCGAGGTAAGTAAAATGAGGACCCGGTTTGTGGGGGCAATAAGCTGACTTTGTATAAAAAAGAACACTGCTTGGGGGGGGGGTGCAAAATCCCTACTAAGCAGGTATATACAAAAGTATGAAGGCTATTGCTTAACGCATTGTAAGCCACCCTGAGTCTCCGGAGTAGGGCGGCATATAAATCGAACCAATAAATAAATAAAATAAATAAAAGTTTTCTTACACACTTTGTATAACATTCAGAATATTTGAAAGCTGGCAGAAATGCTGCTGTTGTTGTTGTTATTATTATTTTTTCTTTCCCTAGGTTACTTACTTTTCCTTTGGCCTTTTTTTTAAAAAAAAATATATCCTGTAGTCCATCATTCCATTTTTCCCCTTGGGGAAAAAACCAATTTAAAAAAATCTGTGGAATTTTGAATCAGAGATCTCCTGCATGTCCAGCATGTATTTCAGTCACTGTGACAAATTCAAGACCTTTAAAAGAGATGAAATAGATTTTAAGAAAAAAAGCTAGGAATATGAGATGAGATGGTGCCTCTGTACAGTACAGACCCTGTGTCTGTTAAAATTCAGGGGTTGCTTGAAAGACACAATGCTGGCAAACCTAGCCTCAGTCTTAAGCCAATAGAAGCCACCAAACACTATTTTTAACTCGAAGCAGGCAGAGGCCACATGCACATCGGTGTAAGATGAGGTCCTCCCTTCCTGTCTTCCGTATACGAAGGGTGGCCCATACTTAGAATGTGGCGATCCGACATTAAAAATACACCCATACACTAAACCAGCTTCTCTCAGCTGGGCTTCTTTGGTTTTTGGGTTTTAGTTTGATATACTGTGTAATGCTAGCTGTAGATATAAACATTGTTATGCAGAGGTTTACTGAGACCTGAACAATATTTCAAGAGTTCCTCCAGGTCAGGATAAAGAGTGGTTGTGGAAATCTGGGGATTGAAGTCAAAAGGTTGCCAAGTTTGAAAAACACTGATCAAGATGCTGGTATACAGCATTATTTTAGCTGTTGCCTACCCTTTGGGGCTACATGAAAAAGTGATTTTTTTAAAAAAAAAAAATAAAGCTTTCCAAACCTGCGTATTATAGTATGCTTGAGGCAACTGCAACATATTTCTTGGACTGCAGAATACAGTGCACTGCAACATAATACTGCACTCCGGCTAAGATGCAATCATCAGTCAGTTTGTTATAATACTGTCTATGAATCTATGGTATTCATTATTTAACAGCCTCCTTTAATTCAGCCACAGTAATCTACTATCAGTTACTTAGTTAATTTAATTAAATTACTCATTTTATGAATGTGTTTAAAATAAACACCAGGCAGCCTTCACTACTGAAGTAATTAAATCATTATAAAGCAAAACATGAGGCCATAAAACAACAATAATCACAAGATAAAAATGACACCAATTTTACAGAATTAGCAAAAGCAAATTATATAAAGCCACAATAAAAAGATTGGTCTTTATGCTTTTTCCGGAAAGTACAGAGAATGCAAATCAAATACAGCTCCATTAGCAGGAGATTAAAATAATTTGGGAAGAATATGGACAGAGTTTCTTTCCTGCCTGCTTCACAAGCAGTCCTGTAAATGGCTTTTCCTGCAAGACTCAGCAGTTAGAATGAGAAAGAGAATCCTTCTCTGACAGGCATCCCTTCAGCTGCTAGCCATCAGCATATGAATATAAACTGGTTGTGATAAGATGCAGCAAGCAAGCAGTAGCCTCGGTATGACATTTTGCATAAAAGAATACATAAATAATATTCCTCAGTATTGAATTGTGGTGTAATCAAAGCATCACTATCCATTGTCAGCTAAGACAGATTCAAGAACAGTTGCAGGTAGCATGTTCAACATTGTTGTAGCAACATGTTCCGGCTAGTGCCGCATAGCCTACCTTGGGATTGTATAAGAGTTTCAACTTCCTATTATTTCCTAGAGCCCTCATGACCTAGGTCCTGAAAATCAATATCCTCTGGAAGTTGTGGAATCACATCCTTTTCATATTTAAAGCATAGAACCTGTTTCTCCCAAGGATGAGGCCTCTTTCATTGTTGCCTCTGTATGTTACATAATAGGGATTCTGCCCAAATGCAGTAGCTTATTCAGAAAACTCATATAGAAAGGCTTTTGCTGGGAATCCTGTCAAGATTTGTACTGATTTATATTAAAAGGCCATCTTGGTTCGCTAGGAGATTTTAGCTTGTTCCCTTAACACTGAACTTATTACTCCAGGGTTTTTAATGGTATTAATGTCTCCTCTCTGCAAAGGCCAGTAAGCACCCAGCTTACTATGACAGTAAGGACACAACACCTGATGGTCACTCTCTGTGACGTAACTGACTTGGAGAAGGCCATGTGGTGGAAGTGTGCCCGCACTGACAAGGCTAGAGACCTGACATTATACAACTATACACTGTGTGTGTGTGTGTGTGTGTGTGTGTGTGTGTGTGCAAAAAATTAAAATCTCGGGTGTTTTCCCGGGTCATTGTAAATAAGTTGGTTAAAATATTTAAAATCCTGGTTAAAATCCCAGCTTAAATATTTTAATCAACTTATTTACAATGACGCGGGAAAACACCAAGATTTTAATTTTTTGCATATGCACACCCACAAAAACTTAAGAAGACATATATATATTAAGTGTTTTACCGAGACACCTGGTCTACTCCAACATGTGGGAGAGAGCATTCTGCTCTCTTTTGCCTTTCAGCTCCAACCCAGGAGCATCTTGTTGGAACAGATATCATAGTGGCTGATTTGATAGGGAAATTGGGCCCTGCTAAGCTTCTGGAGTTGTTTTTAACTTCCTCTTTCAACCCTGAAGGGCCTAGATCAGGGCTGTCAAACTCTCGGCCCACAGGCCAGATGCATAATGTGCTGGCCATGCCCATGCCTGGTTTAGTGAAGGGAAAAAAAAGTCCTGATACATTACGTGACGCCACCGTGACGATGTGAGCTTGACACCCTTGGCCTAGATTATCAATATTGTGGACAATATTCAAGAGACAGAGACAGTCCTTCTATAGTGTTCTTTTCAATGAGAGACTGTGCCAAAACATAAGAAACCCTTCAACATTGATTATGAAAAGAAAAAGTGGAAAGTTTGTTTTTGTTGTCTAGCATGGCTTCCTGAGCATTACGTCCTATTTCAAATTATCCAACTGCTCTGTTCTTTTTACCTATCAGTATAACAACAAGGAGAGGTGTTTATTTCCCAACCTGCTGATTGGTTTTGTGTAAATTATTCTGAGATTAAGTCAATATTTTATTAAGGAAGCTTTACCCACACCTTCACTATCTTTGTCAGTAGTGAGTCAGGGCAAAATCTTGCCAGCAATGATGTCCTATCTGTCCTTGAAAATAGGGCAGGTCAAGAAACATACACCATAGTGATCCCAGGAATACCACTCTATTGTAGAGCAGAGGTCTTCAAACTTGGCTGCTTTAAGACTTGTGGACTTCAACTCCCAGAATTCTCCAGCCAGCATAGCTGATAAGATCTAGAAGATGATAGATAGATAGAGAATAAGATGATAAATAGATAGATAGATAGATAGATAGATAGATAGATAGATAGATAGGAGAAATAAAGGTTCCCCTCGCACATATGTGCTAGTTGTTCCTGACTCTAGGGGGTGGTGCTCATCTCCGTTTCAAAGCCGAAGAGTCAGCACTGTCCGAAGACATCTCCGTGGTCATGTAGCCAGCATGACTAAATGCCAAAGGTGCACGGAACGCTGTTACCTTCCCACCAAAGATGGTCCCTATTTTTCTACTTGCATTTTTTATGTGCTTTCGAACTGCTAGGTTGGCAGAAGTAACGGGAGCTCACCCCATTTACGTGACACTAGGGGTTCGAATCACTGAACTGCCGACCTTTCGATCGACAAGCTTAGCATTTTAGCCACTGAGCTACTGCATCCCTTAGATTAGAGAAATAGAGAGAGATAGAGAGATGAGATATAGATGGATGATAGATAGATGATAGATTAGAGAAATAGAAAGAGATATAAAAAGATAGAGACAGAAACAGAGACAAAGATTGGTGGGGGGGGGGAAGTCTGGACCTTTATCACATTTGCAACAGCTTGTTATTGATTGTGGCTTTGATTCTTAATCAATATTGCCTGCACAGTTTCCTGATGGTGAGGAGCAGGATGAGAGTCCTCTCTGTTCCTTAGGGAGTTTTTCTTACTATGATGTGCTTCTCTTATTTGGTAGTAAAGCAGGACTATTCTTCAACCTGGTTCAGGGCAGGGCACTTTGGATACCTGTACCCCTCCCCCCAACTCTTGCCCAGATGGCCAAAGATTGATAGATAAAAGTGTGTTCTAGGTTTCCTAGGGTTGCTGACCAAATAAAAACATTATTGACTGACTGTAATGTTAAGGGTTGCTCTTGAAAGGTGGTTGGTGATAAGAAAGAATATAATCTTTTCTATCCACCACGCAAAAATCAGAGGGCTGCCAGGAAGCTCTTCTAAATTCAGAATGGTGGACTGAAAGGTGTTGAGCCTTATCCTAAGGCTTAGGATAATTGACCCAGAAAATAGGGACATGATTGAGCATCCAAAGTGTGACAAGCCATGTTTACGTGAAGTTGTGGAAGAGGATGAGAGGGGGTTTGAGAATCTAAGAGTTTTTTTCCTCTTTTTTTGTCCCTTCCCTCTCTCTTCTCCTACTCCAAGATTTTCAATCTGGTTTGATCATAATTGATAAGATTATATGTATCAAGGATAAATGAAAGACAAATCAGATATTTACAAAACAAGAAAAGCTAAAGGTAACAAGAAACAGAGAACTTTTTATTTTGGGAAAAAAATTAATGGAGCAAGAAAGGAATTGCAAAGTGAGATTCATTTTTTTTTCTCGTGTAGTTTAAGGAAAAGAGTCAGGCATTATAAACAAAAATGGGTTTTATGTTTTCTTGTTTAGAATGTGCTGTTTTTACCATCTGGCACTATTTTTCCCCTGCTGTGCCCTCATTTGCCTCCATTTTGAGACTCTTGGAAATTCGTTTTAATGTGCATTAATTAGGAAGCAAAAGATTCAGTTACTTTTTCACAGAAGGATGCAGGGGTGGATTCTACTTACCTTTACTACCGGTTTGCATTGCGCCCACACACTCTTCTGCGCATACGCAGATTAACTATGATGACGTCTGGGTCAGTGGGCGGAGTCTCCCGCCAGTTTTACTACTGGTTCTTGTGAACCAGTCCAAACCAGGGGCAACTCATCACTGGAAGGATGATACTGTTGTAACATTTTTCCAGGCTGCCAGCCACAGTAGCTGGAATTACTATAGCTAGATCCCTCTGCTTAGTGAATCTTATTAGCAGTCTTTACACAACACACATTAAAGAGGGATAGGGCTTTGATCTCATGCCTCTGGGCACTATCTTGACCTTCCCCCCCACATCCCCCTCCCCCACAGTTACTCCTGTGAGTAATTAATAAAACAACACTACAGGGAAGACTGGCTTACATACAAATATTCTAGAGATCACTGATTCAACACTAAGAGCTGGTAGTTTGGAAGAAATGGAACAGGGATACTCCAGGGCTGTTATTCTGACTTTCTGTGAGTGAGTAGGCATCATTTCACTGGGATTCTTGGCTTGGTCAACAGTATTAGGTATCAGGGGGGCAGATAACTAACAATCTGAACTGGTCTCTCCACACGTCATCCTTAGTGAAGTGTGCAAACTAGCGTCTGCATTTCCTAGGTCGGATGAGGAGAGCACATCTTTCTCCTTCTGTCCTGGCTACATTTTACAGAGGCACGACTGAGAGCGTTTTAACAAACTGCATCACTGTTTGGTTTGGTGGTTGCAGTGCCTCAGAGAGAAAGTCCATACAGAGAGTGGTAAGGACAGCGGAGAAGATTATAGGACGCTCGCTTCCCGTTATTCAGGATACTGCTTATAAGTGCCATATGCTTAGAGCGCAAAGCATCGTTAGAGACCTCACACACCCACTTCACGGTCTGTTTCTGTTGCTCCCCTCTGGGAGGAGTTTTGAAGTATTTCTAGCAAAACTACCAGATTCTGTAACAACTTTGTTCCCTATGCCATCCATTTTGTCAAGCTCACAAGATTTATTTTTCTCACCATGTACATGTGTGCATCCGAACTAGACTGTTGTTTCTCTGTGACATACAATATATGTAGGTATATGCATAATTTTGTATTGTTTATTTTGTCATGTTTATGTAGTGTATATTGGAGGCATACATTGAAATGAAATTTCATTTGAATGTATGTCTATTAGTGTACATTCAAAGTGACAATAAAGTCTAAGTTCTAAGTCTTAACCAGGAGCGCTGGGGGCACAGTGGCTAGAATGCTGTATTGCAGGCTAATTCTGCCGACTGCCAGGAGTTCAATCCTGACCGGCTCAAGCTTGATTCATCCTTTCATCCTATCCTTCTAAGGTTGGTAAAATGAGGACCCAGATTGTTCGGGGCAATATGCTGATATTTGTAAACTGTTCAGAGTGTGCGGTAAAGCACTACGGAGCAGTATATAAACCTAAATGCTATTGCTATTAGCTTGCTTCCTTGAGTTTCTGTAAACTCAAGGAAGCATAGATGCGTCCCAAACAGTGGTGAGTTGCTACCGGTTCGCCCCGGATTGGGAGTGGGAGGCTCCGCCCACCCGCCCAGACCAGGGGTGGGTTCTACTTACCTTTACTACCGATTCGCAATGGGGCCAAGGGGCGCAGAAGCATTTTGATGACATTGGGGTCGGTGGGCGGAGCCTCCTACCAGTTTTACTACCGGTAAGTTCTGTAGAACCAGTGCAAACCGGGGAGCAACCCACCACTAGCCCAGACTAGTGTGCACATGCCCACAAGCAAACCGGTAGCGATGGGTTTTGAAACCCGCCCCTGGTCCCAAACATTAAAGTCTTAGCTTCATTACACAAGCCTGGCTTTTAAATTTGTTGGTGATAAGTAATATATTCCTTCTATCAATGGACACATAGAGTAATTTTAACATCTCCTGGTAAGAGAACGCCATAAAAAGATCATGAGAATGCTTTATAAGATCTAAGCCATCCTGGGAAGGCCGAAAGCATTTGACTGGAGGCACTACGAATATAATACTAATTTAGCATTTTACAATTTTATTTTGTTCCATGTCCTTTGCTGATGTGTTTTTGTTTTGGTTCGTCTCCAGCATACATATTATCTGCAAGAGGTCTGCTTTCCTTTTCAACCAATTCAAGCTGGTTTGTGTGATACAAGAAAAACGTATGGCTTTTGTTTGTTAGGAACAGATTAATGGGCTTCTGTGGCCTGACTCACACACTTTCAGTTTCGAACAGCAGGCTCTCAAATATTTGTGTGCATGTTAGCCCTTCTTGCTGTGTTTGTTGTGTTAATTGCATAAGACTACTAACAAGAGTCCACGGAGGAAACTGTCAGGCCTCTTCCTTACAGCCATGAGATTTTAGCCTGCTGTGTGCTGGTTCATAAGCCTCTTCCCAGCCTTATTAGCTTTGTGCATTTGCATGTGCTTGCTCCTATTTACCCGAATGAGAAGGCAGAAGCCAGCAGCTGCCCAGAGCCCTAAGGGATATTATGCCCCATCATAGCTACTGCCTTGGTATTCTGTTTAGTTATTCATCCCCAGGAAAGATCAGTTAAACTTTCAACCAATTAGTTGCAAATACACACAAGGGGAAAGCTGTTTTCATGGGGATTCTGCTTCAATCAAAGCAGACTTTCTTTCTGTGGAAATTCACTGAGAGAACTGAAATGCACGGAACTAAGAATGGGCTCTTTTGACATAACCTTTTCTATTCACAGTTGATGCTAGGCCACACTTTATAAATTATGTCTTGTTGAACAATCTAGAAACAAGGCAGAACCAGTCTTGTGGAGGAGCAAAATATGTATGGTTTGTCTGTTTCTAGTTTGGTTCCCCCCCCCCCACTTTTTAAAGCTCACCTATACAGCACATTAACCAGAGATTTACAACTCAACCATGTATTCTTATTCCAGGGGTGAAATCCAGCAGGTTCTGACAGGTTCTGGAGAACTGGTAGCGGAAATTTTGAGTAGTTCGGAGAACCAGCATATACCACTTCTGGCTGGCCTCAGAGTGGGGTGGGAAAGGAGATTTTGCAGTATCCTTCCCCTGAAATGGGGAGGGAATGGAGATTTTGCAGTATCCTTCTCCTACCACGCCCCCAAGCCACGCCCACAGAACTGATAGTAAAAAAATTTGGATTTCACCACTGCCTTATTCACTGATCATACTATGCAACAAATGCAGTCAGTATGGCAATAACAAAGCATGGTTTCTAATAGTAGTTTTCTGCCCTACAGTGAATCGTAGTTTCCTTGCCAATTTTTCTGCATGTCAGGTTAAGAGAACAATAGTCAATTTGGATGGTTTTTTTTGTCCCCCCCCCCCTTGGTATAGTGGTTAAGGCACCAAGTTAGAAACTCACCAGTTGAGTTCTAGACCTGCCTTAGGCACAAAACCAGCTGGGTGACCTTAGGCCAGTCCTTCTCTCTCACCCCTAGGAAGCAAGCAATGGCAACCCACTTCTGAAACCTTGCCAAGAAAATTGCAGGGATTGGTCTAGGCCAGAGGTCTCCAACCTGGGCAACTTTAAGACTTGTGGATGTCAATTCCCAGAGTTCAGGTCTAGGCAGTCAGCAGGAATCAGTTCTGACTGTAAGGCACAAATATATACAGAGAGAGACATACCTATGTACCTATATATATGTATTTGAAATAATATTTGTGAATGTTATTATAAAATAGCTGTTTTTGAAACTTGCCAAAATGGTTGCCACAGTAGGCTCTTTTTCATTTCCTTTGGCCTTCTATTGCCAAAGTACTGAGATGCAGTTACCAATATTTGAGGGGAGGGTGGGTGGCAGATTAGACTGGTAGTTCCCAATCTTTTATATTTTATGCCATCAATCATTATTTCAAAGAACCTGAGTGTCAGAAGATAGAAATTTTTGTCAAGGTCATATATATGTTGTGGGGAGTTATTCTAATTGTTAGTTATATAAAGATTTTAAAGTTTTTCTTTTTTAAAAAAACTGCAGAAATGCTATTGATACTCATTTCTATTCCTGTTATTATAAAACACAAAAATCTAAGAAATAGTTTCATCACTTAGAACGTTTGTGATAATTATATGTATTTGGTTTGGGATGCCTGCTAATTTTGATGTTTGTTTGTTTGTTTGTTTGTTTGTGGCTTTAGCAAGAAACTCCCTTTTTCATACACAGAAAGAGAGGCAGTGAGGCAAAGATTCCTCCAAGTTTCATTATTTTTCCATATCTATATCAGAGTGTTGTGAATTTAATAAGACAAACACAACTTTTGGGTTAATCAGAGACAGATTTTATATATATTGCGCAATAGGTTCAAGGCTCTGTACATGAAGCGTTGAACAAAGACAGGAATTAGGTACAATGGTTTTATACCCTTCTAGACAAAGGATTCTTTTGAAGTCAGCAGTTCATATGGTCCTATACATTTATCAATTTTTAATTGACATTACAGTTTCTTTGCAAAACAGTCATAATTCTTTTTGTAGATTACTGAAGCATCTCTTTTATCTTTTGACGATGGACAACTTTTAACTCATGTGGATCCCCTTGACCTAACCAACCTTTAAGCTGTATGTCATTAGAATGTTCCTTTCTTCTGACAACTTAGAGGCCTCCTAGAGGAACCAAAAGGATTTTGGCTGAGTTTGTACTTTTTCCAACCGGATGCATTGCTTTTTAGAATAGAGTGAATAGAAAGTTATCCAGTGGTCATCCATCAGAGCCCGCTTCATTACATTATTCCCCCCTCTGAAAGTTTTTCAATGCAGAAACTTTCACTATTCTCATATAAGTTTAACTTCTGAGTATACAAGATTCCAATAAACAAATTACCATATATAGGGTCTAACAAAAGATAATTAATAAAAGTAAAGGATAGGTAGTTCTTGATTGTTTTTCTACTCTCTTGATTCTTGGGAGATTCTCTACCTTTTTCTACAGGTTCCATTTCCTCATATGGGTCTGCCTCAGAATCTTTATGTTCTTCCACAGGATATGGACCAAGTTGATTAAGAAAACGTTCTATCAGAGCTAGTTCCTTTTCAACTTGAATCTCCTTTACTGTTCTTATTTATATATGTTTCAGCATAGGGATTGCACAAGGAATAAAAGCTAGGCCTGTCACCGCCATATTAATTCACCCGGATCCAGGCAACCAAGAAAACCACATGTCAGTTGTTTATAACCTCTGACCTATCTTGGAAGCCCTATCCTACAATTCCTTGGCAGTTTCTCTGACCACACCTGATTTGTTACATGTTCCTGTCCAGTTTGTTGGTAAACACAAATATGCATCCTTTCCACATAAGAAGATTTATGGAAAAGGCATACATTCAGTAGTTCCTTGCATTAGTCCAGACCCCTAAGTCCCTGCCACAAACATTCCTGCCAGTGGTTGCAATGGGACTTCCAGTGAGGGGTCCTTCTGTTTATCTCTGAGAATTGGTCCTTCAAAAAACATATCGAGAGGTAGTATTTCCAGGTGGAAAAAGAATACACAAATCTAATTTGGACTTTAAGTTGAACCAGAGCGGAAATTCTGAAGGTTGAAATGGTCTTGGACAGATTCCATCCACCCCACTTTCCCTTCTTAAAGTTTATTTCTGGTAGCCTTTGTTCTAACCCAGAGTTATGGTTTGACAGGAACAGCATGATAAGATGTAGGGCTAGTAGATAAACATAAGCAGCATTTCTGACCTAGGGTAGGGTCATACTGTTTAACAAGATCTTGACTTTATTCCAAAATCCGTGATATATAGTCTCCTCTATGCAATTGTTGTAGAGGCCCATTTTCCTTATCTATTCCCCCCTCAGCTGGGAATGTCAATAGTGCAACCTTAGGTGGTGGAGTTGACTTAGGTCTAAGGTAACGACCTCGTGCATAGACAGTGCGTTGTTGGCGGTAGCGAACTTGACCTAAAGTGTCTCCACTTGGGGAATCAATGTTCCTTACATGGTTACTTGAGAATGCAAGAGCGAATAATGTCCAAAGCCATAAACAAATCATAATCAACTATGGTGTGAAACTCACTACGTCAGAGAGAGGGTTAGTGGTGCATGTGATTTTGGAAACAGGAGTAGCAATAAAAATCCTAGGTCTACCACAAAAACGTTCCTTATATATGTAAAACAAAATTACTAGCAAGATTAGAAAAACAAATACCCACAAAACGTATTCCCAAACTTCTAATAACATTAGCATGTGTAAGAAAGTGTTATATTAAAGCTAATAATATGTATATGTACAATGTGAAGGCAGTTGTCCCCTTTACAAATCTTCCGCCGTGCGTAGAGAATCAGCTTCCGGAGTGATTCAGCAGGGCTGGCGATCACCTGGTATCAGTCTCATCCAGTGTATCCAGGATCATCCTCCTAAGATCTTAAAAACACAATTACAAAACCAATACATCTGGGCGAGTGCGCAAAGTAATCTGAGCAGTTGTAGTCCTTTTCAGTTGGGAAATAGCATAGGCAACCACTGAATCCTAAGAAAGAAAAAATACAAAAATAGTGCAGATGATGAAGAATGCTATTCCCACTGGTGGCTGGATCCTTTGGATCATCAACTTCAATGGTTTTCCTTGATGAGATTGAGCCCGTTCACTTGGGGTCTAACTTCCGTCCAGTTTGGATTAACATCCAATCATCGTGGTGGAATTTGTGGACTGGAAACTTCAAAGGTGGTGTTTGGGCTAATAGTCCTTGTTTCCTAAAAACTTTAAAATATCTGGACAAGTTATACACATATTGTTTCAATACTTTGTCACTGGTTTCCAAGGAAGTAATGCATATGCTTCCTGTAGTGAAAACTACTCCAAACAACAGTTCATATGATGATAATCTGTCTAGGTTGGGTAAAACTCTTGACACCACTGTTGCTGTAGCATTACTGCAGATAAAAGCTGCAACCCACCCTGTGAGGTGGTTCACTATGACTAATAAATATTTTACACTCCCCACTTTTGGTAATTCTGTAAAATCCACATGAATACATTGAAATGGTCTTAAAGCTGGTGATACATCTTACCCATATGTTGTTTTCTGACAGCATGTTCATTCACCTTTGTACAAACCAAACATTTGTTTATAAGTGATGTTACTAAAGGATATATCCCAATACAATCATAGCTTAGTTTAAAAGTTCATGTAAATAGCCTGAAGTCCCCAATGACTCCACCCATATTTTGCCAAATGATGTCCAAAGACTAAGGGTTACAATGCATTAAGCAATAGCCATCATAAAGTCAGCTTATTGCCCCCCACAAACTGGGTCCTCAATTCACCTACCTTAGAAAGGATGGAAGGCTGAGTCAACCTTGAGCCTGGTGAGATTCGAATTTACAGTAATTGCAGACAGCTGGTGTTAAATTACAATGCATTTATCCACTGAGCTATCCAGGCTCCCTGTCCATAGAGCTTAATTTAATGAATACAATTCAAAGGTTTGAGCAGACCAATTTCAAGGCAATTTGTCTCCAGGGGGTGTCCCTCCAAATCTGGTCTTGTTTTTGTATGGAGACCAATTATTTCAACACCATAAAGTTCTCATCCAAGGTGATCCATTGATCTGGTGTTGGTTAAGAACTGTGCTTGATTCAAATTGAAATCTGCAGGTAAAATCAAATCTGTGTTGCATTAAAATTGTTTTATTTTTGTTTAGAATTTTGAATCAGATAACCACCACTGAAGGATAGTTCTGACTTGATGTGGGGTGCTTACAATGAGGGCTCCCTCAAAAGGTCAATTTCCTACTTTCTGAGCCAACACCCCTCGTGCAATTCAATTTGTGTGTGTGTGTGTGTGTGTGTGTGTGTGTACAAAGAGACCGAATGGCTTTTCCAAATTTAGCAAACCCAATACAGGAGCCCTGGTTAAAGCCTGTTTCAAATTTTCAAGGCTTCCTCTTCCATGTCCCTCTCATTTCAAACTCCAAGATCCAGATTCAATTAATTTTGCATAGAATTGTCTTAATTCTTGCTTGTTTATAGATGGAGGCGGAGACGCTACCCCTCCTTTCTATCAGGAGTGAATTTTTTTTTTTCTCCTGTGGGGGGGGGAAGTCTTTCCCTTTAAAGATTGCTGAAAGGCAAAGCTTTCCCTTCAAAACTCCTGGAATCAGTTTTATTGTTCCTAGTAAGGCAAGCAAGAAACAAACACATCTTTTATTCTTCCTTTTGTTGTGGAAATTAAGGCGGCATCTCAGTTTCTTAATGGCCCATTGGTAAAGGTGGGGGCTGAACTCTGCCGGAGTTTCTGCCTATTTTCTTTAGGGGAATTTTCTTGTGCTTTTAATATTGAGCTTCTCAATTCTTCCAACACTCCCTTCACTGATGAAGTGTATTCAAATGCTTTGTTCACTTAATCTGATCTCTGTCAACGAAAAAACACCACTTCTCTTCTACTTCTTACCACTTCCACATTTCTTTCTTCCAACCTTCATAACTTTCCAAAAACACATCACATACCTTCTCCTTTCCATCAATTCTACTTTCTCTAACTCCTTCTTATTATAACATTCAATTCCTCCTACCACTGCCATCCTGATTTCCAAGCCAGCACAAGTCTGTATAGACAAACTTAAAGGCAACTTTCTGACTTCCCTTAAAACTTCCTCTCTTCCTTCAACTACCGTATATCCCTCTATAAACAAATTAGCTCCTCAGCACCAATTATCTAATCTCCCCGCAAACTGAAGTGAAAAAAAAAAAAAACAAGCATACTCTCGAGGCAGAATCCAACATTTTAGACAAAAATGCCACTGAATCTCTCCCACCACACATCGCAATTTCCAACTCATCTCTGTGACAATTCCCAAAAAGGGCAGTAACTTGTGCTACTAGCAAACAAACATATAAACAACAAACAAACATACAAACGAACAAACGTGCCATCTGTTAAGGATGCAGAATGCACACAGACATAAAAAACATTAAGAACAAACAATTAAATGGATCCGGCTCAATTTAAAACCTCAGAAATTTAAAACATCCGATTTAAAATTATGTTGCTAACCCAGCCTGGCGAAACAACAGGATTCTGAGTACAGGTTTAATGAAGCGTTTTTAAACCTCCAAAAATTTCCAGAAAAAATAAAATCAAAATTGTATTCAGAGCAGAAAAGTTTTCATATGCAAATTAAAGAGACCTAGCAGCAACAGCATTAGCCGATCACTCACTTCCCTCTCCCTTCTCTGGCTGGTTCTCTGAGAGAAAAAAAAATGGTTAAACCGTAGGCCCCCCCTCTTTCGTGCCTCTCATTTCCCAGGGAAAAAAAGGAGTGGGTGAGAGAAAGGAAAAAAAAAAGTTAAAAGGAACTGTTTCTCTCTTACAAAGGAAAAGGAGGGGGGGGGAGAGGGAAAAATATGTACAGCACGCAAGGAAGCCTCGCTTCTCTCTTCCATTCAGCATTCTTACAACAAAGCAACACAGTATTATTACTATACTAACATTAGTATTTCTCTAATTTCTCACTTTATCAACACACAGGCTTTTCATATTTGTACTGCAATCAGACTTCTTTAAACCAATTTCACATACAAAAAATCCCACTTCATGCAAACCAACCATTACAATAATCTCAAATATCTCTCACAGCCTCAAGCACAAATCATCTCACTTTGCTGGCAGCCACACATATCACAATCAATTAAATTCCAGTCAAATTTACACACTATCATTATATATATACATATATTTAACAGAAATCACACCAAATTGATTAAATCATATCTGTTTTCCCATTTAGACAGGCTTCACCTTTTTAACTGCCTGCTAAACCCCAGGAGGGAAGAACAGTAAACTCTGGCTGTTTAAGAATGTCAGTTTATCAGAAAATTTATAACACTGCAATTAGTTCTTCTCTTACCACACATAAGATTACACACAATACTTAGTACTTAATTTCAACACTTAAATACTTAATTCCAATTCCAGAGACTTCAGCTCGCCAACTGGTCTCCTAGGAGATTGATCAGATCTCACTCTTCCACCCGTTTAAAGGGTAGGTACCCCTAAATAGAGAGACTTTAACTCTCTGATTTATACTTACCTGTTTTCTTTTCCTCTTTCTTTCTTTCTTTCTTTCTTTTTTTTGAGTCTGTGTCTGATCAACCTTCAAGGATTCTTGACTAGCCTGTCTTCGTCAGCGGGTTTACGGCACCTCCTCACTGAATCTCCGTGGACTTCAAAGGAGTCCTAATGGCCGGCTAGTGGATTTTCCTTGGAGAGGTGTCGATTCCCACCGAGGCAGGCTGCCTGGTAGAACAAAAGTTCTCTGCCTTGTAGTCCCATCTGGGGTGCCATAAATGTTGTGAATTTAATAAGACAAACACAACTTTTGGGTTAATCAGAGACAGATTTTATATATATTGCGCAATAGGTTCAAGGCTCTGTACATGAAGCATTGAACAAAGACAGGAATTAGGTACAATGGTTTTATACCCTTCTAGACAAAGGATTCTTTTGAAGTCAGCAGTTCATATGGTCCTATACATTTATCAATTTTTAATTGACATTACAGTTTCTTTGCAAAACAGTCATAATTCTTTTTGTAGATTACTGAAGCATCTCTTTTATCTTTTGACGATGGACAACTTTTAACTCATGTGGATCCCCTTGACCTAACCAACCTTTAAGCTGTATGTCATTAGAATGTTCCTTTCTTCTGACAACTTAGAGGCCTCCTAGAGGAACCAAAAGGATTTTGGCTGAGTTTGTACTTTTTCCAACCGGATGCATTGCTTTTTAGAATAGAGTGAATAGAAAGTTATCCAGTGGTCATCCATCAGAGCCCGCTTCATTACATTAAGAGCTGCTGTAAAAAGGATCTACTGTAAACTGCCCAAGCCATATTTTTGAAATGAAAACTTGGAAGTGTTGTGGAAAGCAAGCTATGTTCATCCCTGCCACCACAATCCTAGTTAGAAAGCCCTTGCTCACATTTCACTGTCTAGCATTTTAATTTCATGACAAAAATAAGTTAAATTTCAATCATTGCATTATCATTAGCCATTTTGTCATTTAATATTAATATTTTCTTCTGCTATTTGGAAAATGTAGGTTACCAACACTGGCATAAAATGTTACTTTATCTGGGTGAATAATGAAGTGTTTCAATCAAATGAAATAAGAGTTTTCCCTTCCCTGGTATAATAGCTCCCCCCCCCCGAGAATCGGGCGTGCCTTCAGAGTGTGTGTGTGTGTGTGTGTGTGTGTGTGTGTGTGTGTGTCTCCACTGCTGGAAAAAGAGCTAGTGCACCTCCCAGGACTTCCATTATGAGTATGGTGAAAGAGAGAGATTCCTGGTAGATTGGAGCCATTTTAGGGGCAAAAGGAGTGAGCTTCGATTTCCACAGGCACTTAGAGACTTTGCTAGTCTTCTGTGTGTGAGAGAGACACTCTTTGCTGGGGTTGCCGGTGCTTGTAATAAAGGAAACGTTAGGAAGGAAAAAACAACAGTGTGCTTGTCGTGTTTGGGAGCCGGGTCAGAACATTTAGAGGCCATTGAATCTGAACCTCTTTGGCCAGTGCTGAGGCCTTTTCTCTCAATCCTGGCCCAAAACAGTTTAAGGACAACTGGATTGCTGCATTGAAACAAATTGGGTGGCTTCTTTCCTTCAGCAAAGTAAATCCCGCTGTCTCTGCAATGCAAACAACTCCACTGAAGAAAATCATTTTGCGTGTATCTATGATAAGATTTGCATGTATCTATGATATATGAGGGACGTGGTGGCTCAGTAGCTAAGACGCTGAGGTTGTCAATAGAAAGGTCGGCAGTTCAGCGATTCGAATCCCTAGTGCCGCATAACAGAGTGAGCTCCCTGTTACTTGTCCAAGCTTCTGCCAACCTAGCAGTTCGAAAGCACGTAAAAAATGCAAGTAGAAGGTGGGGAAGGTAACAATGACTTTGGTGTTTAGTCACATGACCATGGCCACATGACTACAGAGATGTCTTCGGACAGCGCTGGCTCTTTGGCTTTGAAACGGAGATGAGCACCACCCCCTAGAGTCGGGAACGATTACCACAAATGTGTGTGGGAATCTTTACCTTTACCTTATGATAAGTCCTGTTACCTGGGACAATAATGAATTATTTGTTGTGAATGAAAGAAAAAAAAAGATCCTGCTAATTATTCAATGTTCTAACAATATGAAATATAAAGTTGCTTTTCTTTCTGATAATGACATAAAGAAAAGAATGATCATGTGACCTAAGACAGATATTGAAGGGAACACTTGCATGACTGTGATCAAATTTGGCGAAAGACTTTCTGTAAAGTATTTGTATTCTTACTTCTTACTCCTTCAGTTTGCCAGGAAGCAGTATGGGAGGCTTTCCAGATCTTTTTGGATCGGATTCCAGGTACAACCGAATATCAGAACTGGGTGACAGCTTGTCAGAGAGAAACCTTCTATATATTTGACATTGGAAAAAATTTTAGTAATTCCCAAGAACACCTGGAGATAATTCAAAGGGTAAGACTTAAAATCTGCTTTTAACTATATAGAAGTATCTATATATTTATTTATTTATTTATTTATTTTATTTATTTATTTTGTCAACAAGTATAAGGAAACAAGTAACAGTATACCATGTTTCCCCAAAAATAATACCCTGTCTTATATTTTTTTGAACCCTGAAATAAGCGCCTGGCCTTATTGCCATGCGCTCAAAAGCCCAATTGGGCTTATTATCAGGGGATATCTTATTTTGGGGAAAACAGGGTAGACATAGACATGGACACACGAAAAAAGTTTGGCACAAATAAAAGGATATAAATAGGCAAAACATAGCCATAAACACACAGAATGATTACATATAAATGGGGACAGTAGGACAGGTACGGTAGGCACGCTGGTGTGCTTATGCACGCCCGCTTAGGGACCTCTTAAGAAACATGAAAGGTCCACGGTAGACAGTTTAAGGTAAAAGGTATGGGGATTAGAGAGACTAACAACAGGATCAGGTAGAGTGTTCCAGACATTTACTACTCTATTGCAAAAGTCATATTTCCTACAATCAAGATTAGAGAAATTTACATTGAGTTTGAATCTATTGATAGCCCTTGTGTTATTACGGTTGAAATTAAAATACTCTTTTACAGGTAAAACATTTTGGTAAATAATCTTATGAACTAAGCATAGGTCAGAATGTAGACAGCGTAGTTCAAGGCTAACCAGACCTAAAATTTCAAGCCTGGTGGGATAGGGAATTTTATTTCGGGCAGAAAATTTGAGTACTCTTCTAGTAAAATATCTCTGGACCCTCTTTAATGTATTGATGTCTGAAATATATAATAGCAATGCATAGCAATATTATCAGAGCAAGAAAATGAGGCCTTGAACTAATAATTGAATCATACCTGACATGATAATAGATTGTTATCTTCCAATTGTTGGTTAATTAGCTCCCAAATAATCCTCTTCTTTCTTTTAATTTTTTTTTTTTTTTTTTTTTTGCAGCGAGTAAAGCATAGAACATTCCAGGATAGGTAAGTAATCAAAACAGAAGACTTCACATATATATGTGTGTGTGAAAGCAAATATGTGCTTAGTCAATATGTTTAAATCTATTCTATGACAGTCAGGAAGAATGAAGAAAATTATCATCGCCTCTCATTCATGAGTGATGTTCCTGACTATCAATGAATCAGGATCTTTCATGAAGAATTTACTCTACAATCCTATCCAGTTTGCAAAAACGCTTGAAGTAATCAATCTCATATCTGATCAACCTATGCAAAATTTTGCACAAAATTGTGCAAAATTGTGTATCATGTTTTAAGATACATGCATATTAAAAAAATTGCAGTAGCATGACTGAACCCATAAGATGAAAGGCTGGAAGTGTTAAACCTCTCCTCTCCAAAACCCCCGAGGTCCACATCCTTATCTCTGTCTGCTGTTTTGATGCAGTGACCTTGTAGTTCTTACTGACATCCTCTGTCTTTCAGCAGTTGCTTCTATCTGGAGATCTTTCCCTTAATTGTTCAGTCACTAAATCATGTCCAACTCTTCGCAGGCCATGGACCAGAGCCTGCTAGCCCCCACACCTGTCCTCCACTGCCCACCCCCCCACCAAAGTTTACACAAATTCTTGTTGATTGCATTGATGACTCTAACCCCTTAACCTCAGTGCATAACAGAAATAGAAATAATCTTGGGAAAACAGGCAAAGAGACTAAGGGAATGGTCAGATTAAAGACATTTTAGCAAGCAGAATGATTATGGGTGGGTCAAAAGAAGGTACCCTCCCTAGTTTCTTAGGCTATAAAGAGAATGGGGATGACTTTCAGACTTGCAAGTTTGATGTCAGCCTTGCAACCTAGACTGGATGGAAAGTATGACCAGATGAGCTAATTGTTATTTTATTATAAGGTTAGATTAACAGAATCTCACAAATCTGAAAGCCTAGCATTTCAAAGATAAAACATTTTGCTCTAAGACAAGAGGAGTCATTTCGATGACGTGCCTTTGTATAGAACCCATGCCATGCAGGATGAAGGATGAAGTTTCCATGTCTGAGATAATATAGGAGGAGAGACATGTTACTCTATGGGGCTAAAAAAAAATCAGGAGTCTAGTAGTTCATTATTAATATATGATAGCCTATAAAGGACAATGACACTGCATTTTTTCAGGCACTGGATTGCAGGCTGATACCTGCATACAGTTTGAAGTGGATTTTCATAAGCAACAAGAGTCAACAGGCCAATTATGCTGACATGGGGACCAGGTCCTGCAACAAATCCCTATTTCTGCCTTGCCCCCACATCTTCCCCAAGAGCACCACCATAAGTCCTAACATTTACGCACACAAGATTAGGTGTTCTTCTCCTAATGTGATATATGCCACCATCTGCTACTAATGTCCCTCTGGATTATACATTGGATAAATGGGAAAAATATTTTTTAAAAAATAATGTTGACAAACTTGACCACAAGACTAAAAACAAAGACAAATGTCAGAGTTTTTCCATATTCCCGGGATATTTTATAGTAGAAGTCAAATTGATTTTGGGGTTGGGGGGGGTGGGGTGGAGAATGGAACTTTAATTTTACCAAAGAGTGAGAAATTGCTGAAGTTATGTATAGTAACTTTTCATGCAATCTCAATGAACTCAACAGGTTTTTAATATGTTGTTATAGTTAATTGTAGTGGAATGTGGGGGCTCAGTGGCTAAGATGCTGCGTTTGTCGATCAAAAGGTCGGCAGTTCAGCAGTTCAAATCCCTAGTGCTGCGTAATGAGTTGAGCTCCTGTTACTTGTCCCAGCTTCTGCCAACCTAGCAGTTCGAAAGCACATAAAAAATGCAAGTAGAAAAATAGGGACCACCTTTGGTGGGAAGGTAACAGCATTCCGTGCGCCTTTGGCGTTTAGTCATGCCGGCCACATGACTATGGAGACATCTTCAGACAGTGCTGGCTCTTTGGCTTTGAAACGGAGATGAGCACCGCCCCCTAGAGTCGGGAACGACTAGCAAGGGGAACCTTTACCTTTACTTTTACCTTATAGTTAATTGATAAGGTATTTGTAATTTAACTCAAATGTAACCTGCACCTGCATTTGTCTTCCTTCCTTACCCCAATTTAAATTTTACATCAGCCTGGTTATTCTGTGCTTCTGATGAAGAGAATTGCAGCTCATGAAAGCATAGGCCTTTTAATTGTCAGAAAAGGTGCTATCAGACCCCTTCTGATATCTGAGATGAATGCATCTAGATTGATATGTCTACCCAGTATGGGTACCCCAAGGCTGCCATTTGTGAAAGAAGTCTGACTCTTCACTACTGCACTATTGATTAGCTTACTAGTAGAAACTGAATCACTTTCATAGTCCAAAGTGGTTTCGCTTTCTAACTAATCGTGATGCAAAATAACTGAACAATGTAAACTTAAGGGTGTAATTTATTTCTAATTATCATCTTCTGATTTCATATCCATTTTTGACATATAATTTATTTAAATACAATGTGATAGAACGTTTTGGTTTTGTCTACATTTTCAAGATATCCAATTATAATACTTGTTATATGTTCACACTTGTGCGTTTTTTAATGAAATAGTTTCCTTACATGAACTAAGGAGCTCTACCAGATGTGGGCTTCAAATATCCTGCAGATTATTGGATGGTAGCAGAGAGTTAGATTGTTCTGTGTCTTTTCCCTGCCTCCTTGAAGTCATCTGGATTTTTATAATCTGGATCAAGTGTTCCAGTATTATTCAGTAAAAAAGTTTCTTCTTGTGTAACATTTGTACTCCAAAATAAGAAGTGGACAGGAGCTGGTGCACGTAACAGGAGCTCACCCTGTCATGCAGTGCTCAGGTCTCGAACCCAGGCTGTCAGCTTCCCTGCCTAACTGCTGAGCCATCACGCCTCCTAGTACTAATTAGGCAATAGAAATCAGTACACTCTATGGATTAGGATATGATTAATAGAAACAAATAGCTGGTGCCCAAATAATGGAGGTATATAGTTTCTTCTTTGGGAAAAGCTCTCCTTACTCAGAGTTTTCACTAAAGATGCACTGCCAGAGCTTAATTTTTTTTATTGATAATGATAAATACATTTTTGATTAATATTTGCTGCTCATCTGATGAGAGTTGCCATAAGGATTTATGCCAGACAGTGTTTTCTTGGCAGGTTTCATTCATCAGGAGTACCATGAGCATATTGGAGAGCTAAATTATAGAAAATAAAATGTGTGCCTATTTTGCTGCGATTCTTTATTTTTAATTTGTAAAAGCATGTCTTTAGACAGAATGTGGCTTTAATGTCTAACTAGAAAGAAATGAATGCCTGCTCCTCTCATTTTCATAGTCTAATTTATAGTTTTGCTTATTATTTTTTTTCCCCCAGAAAAGAGGACATTTCTCCAGAAAAACCCAGTGGCAAAAAACCTGAAGAACCACCTTCTCTTGTCACAGGTAAAACTAAGCATGCATACTTTATGTTTCTACCAGTTTACATTACATCGTTCAAGCCTGTTATTGTTTGAGCACGTAATTCAGAGTTTGGAAATGCAGTAAATAGTGCGAGTGAAACGTAATGGAATGGCTTTTTATTGTAAACTTGGTTTGAGAAATATTTTAACACTTAAAACACTTAAAACACTGCAACATTTTACCCGTGTGATATTTATCATGCTTCCTTGGTGAAGAAAACCTGGCGAAGCTTTTAAAAAATAAATTTGCAACAAAGAAATCCCTTTGTATAGAATTAAATAACAAGTCAATAGAGGTTTGTTTTCATTAGTTGCTATAAAAGTGAATAGCTGAATGGGTTGATTATATATTCTTCCCCATACCCACAGAAAATGTACCTGAAATTGTGACTGATGTAATTAGTAACTGCCTAAAAAGCTGTGGGGTTTTTTTTTCCCCTCAGAACGCTTTATTTCTGAGAATTGCTCATTTTTCTCTAGAATATGGGCAACAGCAAATTCCAGAGTTCAGTAGAACTTTCCAGTACTAAGTCAGGAATTTTACACCTTCCTTCCTTCCTTCCTTCCTTCATAAAAAAAAAAAACCTTAATTACGGTATATGAAAGGGATCACATACAGTAGGGCTGTGAAACTCACGGCCCTACGGGCCGGATACATCACGTGCTGGCCACGCCCAGTTTTGCAAAGGGGGAAAAAGTCGCAATATATCATGTGACGCTGCCGTGACGACGCAAGTTTGACACTCCTGACATACAGTTTAGCTCTTAACATTTAATCCTAGGCACATTTATGTAGTGATTTCTCATTAAATCAAGTGGGATGTGTGTGCATAAGATCACAGCTTTTTCACAATACAGGTACTAGAATTATATGTAGCACAAGACCTGAATTTAGGTTTTGGTTTGTAACTTATTTTCAAAAGGAAACAACTCAGTTGTATTATTTTTGCTCTGAATTCTCATAATACTGAGTAGAAAGCCACACATTGGTAGATTTCTTTAATCCTTTTTTTAAAATTTCTGCTTCCCAATGATCTCTACAGATACCCTTGTGAATGAGATTGTCAATGACACCAAAACGCCAGGAAAGGTGAGGAGTCAATACCATTCTCTCTACTAAAGTGGTTGCACTTCATTTTCCCAACCTAGGAATTCACAGGGTGATCTAGGGAGACAGAAGTCTCCAAACTTGGTAATTTTAAGACTTGTGGACTTCAATTCCCAGATGGCTGAGGAATTCTGGGGATTGAAATCCACAAGTCTTAAAATTACCAAGTTTGGAGATCAAGGCTCTCCAGTACTTACTTTTCTTCTCCTCCCTTCACTTAGAATGGACATATTGATTAGGGTCTCTCTCCTCTCAGCTAACTGTGAATGATGTTGCTTGCCTATGCCTGAGAAACAGAAACAGACATTGAAGGGCTGCACCAATGTCCAAATAAAGCATTTTTTCATCCTTATTATATAACTCACTTCTTTTCTACATAGTAGAAATGCAAGTTCTCAAATCTAATTCTCCTACAAATCAACTAAGCATTTCCATGGTCTTTCTTCTCTGGCTTTAGTGCTATATTTCCTCCCCTACAATATTTATCTATCTTCTAAGCCTCCTGTATCTCCCTTTGCTGCCTGTAAAGTGAAAGCTATTCCCTTGATCAGCTTTTATTTTGCACTCTCTCTACCCAGTCCCTTTAGAGATTTATTCCAAACAGGTATCACATGCTTGGAGCCATATTGTAACTAGCACCTTCAATAATACAAGCTCCAGAGATCCCCATGATATCAGAATTGTACCTATGTTTGAATAATCCCTTCTAACTCCAGTAAGTGAATTACTTCAATCCCCTTAACGTTAAACAGGGTTTTGCTGGATGCCTTTCTTGTGTTTGAGTATCAATTAGCAGTAACAGAAGGTGTTTTTCTTCTTTTGGCCTTTTTGCTGTAATAAGAAAGTAGTGGAGAACAAAAGTGCCAACTGATAAAAGTACCCGAAGAAGGCAAAAACTGCTGCCTGCATTTTTCTCACTTTGGAGTGAAGCAGCAGATCTAATGGTAGAGATAGCCTTATTATCATACTCTCCTGAATCCATTCACATGTGCTTTACATTTAAACCCTGGGTAAAAGGTTGGTTTTTGCACTAGCTAATAAAAAAAAAAACATAGAGAACAGGAAGACATGGGTAGAAAGAGAATATGCAGGCGCTTCTACATAGACTGATGGGAATAACATTAGGAACACAATCAGTTGTGTATGTGTTGTCCTCAGTTTGGGTCTGAGGCTGGGGCCAAAGCCAATGAAGAACACAAGGTGCAGGTCAGAGGTGGGCTTCACATAATTTAACAACCGGTTCGCCCAGAATTGAAAATATGAGCGTGTGCCTTGCGCACATGCGCGCTGTATCAAAAACATGGCAATTTGCTCCTGTGTGCCATCTGCACATGCGTGTGGTATCAAAGAACACAGCAATATAGGACAGGATTGCGCCCGGGTGGGCCCACCCTACCTGCAGGTCGCAACTACCGGTTCACCCGAACTGATCCGAACCGGCTGAATCCCATCCCTGGTGCAGGTTTTATTTCCTTTTATTGAAGCACTCTAAGAAAAGGGGTCCTGACCAGAAAATGCCTAGGAACCCCAAACAATAGAATTGAGAAAGCTTTATACAATTTCACTAAGGTGGAAGGTGGGATAAGGCGGAATATGTAAGAAATATTATCTAATAAACATTTTAGCAATGATCTAATTGTTGTATTGGTTTCTAGCCATCCCCATTCCTAAGCCTTGGCCAATGGATGCTGTAGGCCAGGGGTTCAAACTCACAGGATCACGTTGTTGTCACGTGATGTATCGCGACTTTTTCCCCCTTTGCTAAAATGGGGGTAGGCATGGCCAGCGTTTGACTGCATCCGGTCCGCGAGTTTGACATCCCTGCTCTAGATGTTATCTCTGTTTGCTCCAGGCCATCCCATTTCCTAACTTCTAGCTGTGATATGCAGGATATCTAACTCTTTGTTACTGTTATCAGTTCTCTAAATTGATACAAACTTTACAGGTGCATATTCTCTGTGAATAAGCATTCTTTATCCTTGCCAGAGAGGATCCATAATTACAGGCTTCCCAATTTTCTTTCAAGTGTATGCATAGCCTTGCTTTGTTTTACCAGACAGCCTACAAGTTCTGTTATTATTTTATTTTACTATACGTACTATCAATTTCCTAGACTTGAATTGAGGCATTATATAGTTTCATAAATAAACAAACAAATTCATGACCCTGATGAAGCAATGGTTAAAGGGAAGTACTGTGGGCAAACTCTGCCCACAGCCTGGAGTTTGATTCTGATGGGGCTCAAGGTTGATTCAGCCTTCCATCCTTCCGAGGTCTGTAAAATGAGGACCCAGATAGTTGGGGGCCATATTCTGACTCTGTAAACCACTCAGAGAGTGCTGTAAAGTGCAATGGGGCTGTATATAAGTGTAAATACTATTGTTAGAGTGTGTACTAAAGCCATGTACATCATGAGAGGTAACCTCCAATATCCTAAAACAGCTATCTGTATCCCAGTGCCTTGTAGATATCTGGGACTTTAATCACTATTAAGGTGGTGCAAAACAACATAATCACAAAGTATAAAAAAGTTCACACAAAGAATTTACACACAAAGTAGCTACAGTGAAAAACTGCAACAATACAAGTGGTGTGAACAGCTTCTTCTTAAGATATGAGCACCAAGCTGTGCCCTTTTTGAACATTTCCTGTTTTATTTCCCCCGACTTTGTTGATTTTTTTAAATATACGATGTTTTGTTGCCTTCCCTCCTTTTCTTCCACCTTCCCTTCCTTCTGAACCTGAGGGTTCCTCAAGCTAAGACCTCCTTTGATTGTGTGCATCATGCCTTAAGACACTCAGAGGATGAGTTTCATATTAATGTAAAGTATATTCTGGGGTTTCTGAAGTGGGTTGGAAACTGATTTCCTCTTTTCTTCTCTCGGGAGCTAAAGCCAGAAGTTCCAAACATCATTTCCAAGCAGCCTGTGGAGCAAACGGTGGAGTTCAGTGTCACTCTCAGCAACCAGGAATATACACCAGACCTGAATAACCCAGGTTCTCCTCTGTATCAGAAACTTGCAGCAAAATATCAAGTCCAGGTAAAGCACTCCTCAATAGTAATAGAAGCTATCCTTGTCAGATGAAGTCTGTTTCCTTTGATATTTTTTTTTTAAGAAAACATTTTATAGAGTACATATTGTGGTTATTGAAGACATAGAAATATATATTTCTGGTTTGCTAGGCCAGAGTTAAATGTATAGGTCAGGGGTGTCAAACTCAAGGCCCAGGGGCTGGATCCGGCCATGGGGCGCTTAGATCTGGCTATCCTGGAAACAGTGAAGGACCAGCCTGCAGTGCCTCTGCCAGCAAAAATGGAGCTCAGGAGGACCACTCCATTTTCGCTGGCAGAGCGTTGCAGGAAGCGGTCACAGCCGAAAACGGAACTCAGGAGCCCATTTTTGCTGACAGAGCACTCGGGCCACCAACAGGTGCCCCCGACATGACTGACGTCAAGCTGGCCATGCCCACTCTGGTCATGCCTACCCCAGCCCCCCAAGGTCAAACACAACCCTGATGCGGCCCTCAATGGAATTGAGTTTGACACCCCTGATATAGGTAGTCCTTGTTTACTGGCTGCCTCATTCAACGATCGTTCAACATTATGATGATGCCGAAAAAATAACTTTACAACTAATGCCTGCGTTTATGACTTCTGCAGCATCCCACAGTTATGTGATTAGTACAGTGAGTGTGCATTGTCCTATGCTTGACCTGTTGCTTTTTCCTCTGCCTCCACCTTGCAGAGAGGACAGAAAGGGATTACAAGAGAGTAAGCACATGCCCAATGGGAAATATACATCAGAAGGAATGCAGGGTAGAACTGGCAGCTGCAAGTGCATTACCAAAATATCATAATTTATTCCCCATTGTATGGTTGCTTATTGACTTGGAATCCCTTCCTTTCCTTTCCTTTCCTTTCCTTTCCAATCTCTCCATTTTGTGTGGGGGAAGGAACAATTTCTCTTGGCAATCTTTCCTGTGCCTTACCCATTTTTCTTCTCCCTACCCCCCCCCCCACCCATCCAGAGTGGAAGATTGGAGAGGAAGCAGGTATACAATGGGGAATACACCCGGCTATTTGCATAGCCAGTCACAGCTGCTAGTGCCACCAACATTTTAGTTGTATTCCATATTATGTGCCTGCTTACTCTCTTGTAATCCCTCCCTTTATGTAAATATAAACATTAATTCCATTCTTAATTCCAGCACCTGGGTGACCATTCCAAAGGGCCAAAGAGTGATTAGGGGAGAGATACAAAATCTGGAGATATGAAACTGATTAGTCTTGTCAATTTCAAGCCAGCTATCCCAGTGCTGTCAGTCAGCATTCCAAAGATCAGGGAAGTAGGAAAAGTAGGAAAAGGGAAAACACAAGTGAAGTCGTATGATTTCCCATTTAGCTACCACTTTGTTTAATAACAGAGCTGCCAGTCTTGATTGTGGTAAGCTGAATGAAGACAGTTTGCATTTTATTAAGATAGAAAAGTGAAATTATATTTTAGACTTCAGTTTTCTTTAAATTCCAAGCAATTCCGTACACCATGCTATTTGGGTATTTGGGGAGGGGGCGTTCTCTTTTTTAAAAATAATATAATCTATTCACAATTAAGCACTTTTAAAATCTCACTTATTAAAGCTATGTGCTTAAATCTTACTGGAATAAGGAGAAGTAAACTTTGGTAAGTCAGACTCTCCCCTCTGTTTAATCCTTCGAAATGATTCTTAAAACTTTCTAGCCACTGTCAGATTGTTACCATATGTAATGATCAGTAAGGAAAGATGCTTCATTTTACAAGGAAATGGTAATAGAATAAAGATATATCTGCACATAAGCAGAGAAAGACTATAGATTCATTTCCACTTAACACTGCCTTCTTATGGATGTCTGCTCATATATGTATTTGAGTAGCAAATAATTCTCCACATCTACCTCTGGACAGGCTAGTACAGAGGTCCCCAAACTTGGCAGCTTTAAGACTTGTGGACTTCAACTCCACAAGTCCACAAGTCTTAAAGCTGCCAAGTTTGGGGACCCCTGAGCTAGTATCACAAGAGTAAGACTACTTAACCCAACTTTTTCCCTGCTCACAAAATGGAGTTAGTCCCATATTTGTAGCACAGGGAAGGGCTAAGATTAGCAAGCTAATTGCTGGAGTTAGTGTATTTTAACAATTAGGATCCTGTTCATTTCCCATAATATCTCGGGGCTCCATAAATGTCCCTAGATAATAAAAATTATGGTCAGTTCTAATTGTTCAGTACTCAGATTAGAAATGTTCTCCCCAACCAGAAAAAGGGGCCAAAATATCATGCTGATTGTGTTGGCTTTAGAAAATGGCTAGTAGCATTCTTGGAAGTATGTCCCCATTTTGTGAATAAGCCTCTCCCAGCATTTTCTAAACTTGAAAAGTTGGTAATGCTTAAATTAAATATTAATTAAACATATGAACAGTAACTGTTGTTACATGATTTTAATATTATTATTACAGTCTGTTTAAAAAAACCTGCAAAGCAATTTGAAGAATAAAAGATGCATCAATTCAAATATTGTGGATATATCACTGTTGCATAAAGTGCTACAGCTACAGAATACTTTATCCTGATAAAATAATTAGCGTGTAATGTGAACACTTTATCATATTTTAAGTAATGGATAATATCAGTGAGTTACACAAGGTAAATTACAGCCATTTCACATTAAAACTTCCATCAAAAATTTCAATAATAGCTGCAGGGGAAAAAAATTTAAAAGGTCTATAGGTAACCACTCACCCTGCTTGTATATAGAGCCAAGTATCAGAGATCATCTTGAAGATGAGGTGGAATATCTTAAAAAATAATTTTTTTCTAACATTGTGAAGGGACTTATAAATTGACATTTGTATTTAGAACTGGACCTAGAAGCCAACTCTGGACTGTTGAAGGTTATAAAATACTAGGATAAAACCATAGAACAGGGGTCCCAAAACTTGGCAGCTTTAAGACTTGTGGACTTCAACTCCCAGAATTCTGGGCGTTGAAATCCACAAATCTTAAAGCTGCCAAGTTTGAAGACCTCTGCCATAGAACAATCAGCAGCTCCAATTCTAACCATTTGTACTAAAAGACTTTATTCAAGGGCAATTCCATGTACAACCCTTTGTAATTACTTGTATAGAAGCTTACTAAGGCAGGCATCTCTGAAGCCAGGCTATTTCTATACTAGTAGGATTTTAGTTTGTATATTCCCTTTATTACCTGCCCTTTCCTTATTCCTCATTCAGGGAGGGAAACAAAATGAAATAAAGACCATTAGCTCAGTGGTAGGTTACTACTGGTTCGCCCAAACCGGTAGCAGTGGCAACGGGAGGCTCCGCCCTCTCGCCCAGATGCTTCTGCGCATGCATAAAAGCTTCTGTGCATGTGCAGAAGTGTTGCGCACACATGCAAGCGCCCACGAACAAACCGGTAGCGATGGGTTTTGAAACCTGCCCCTGCATTAGCTATCATGGTAGACCAATACTGCATTCTATCTTAGGATGAGAAATTGTTCAGCTCTGTCAGAATATCTGTCTCACTGACTGAGCCACATGTTATAGACATCTGCACATTTATGAATTTTTAGTGGAGATAAATATGAAAGGAAGCGAAGAAATTTGAATACCTCATGGGGAAGAAATGATGTATCAATAGATAATTTCCTATTGGTGTGCTAGTTTAAGTTTAGTTAGATCAGGGTAATAACAGATGTTACTGCATCATGCTGCAATATATTTTAGTATGGGGGATTTTACCTGCTATATACTTCAGTAGGGATACAGAAGCTTTCCCTACTGTAGGGTAGATTAGAAATAAAATTATATTGATGCAACTATTTCACAGAAAATCTACCCAATCAAAACTAACATTTAGATCATGATCATTGAAAGCAAGACAGTATTGTTGATTCCTTAATGATTACATGTTGCTTATTTATAATATTCCCATTTTCCAACTGAAATATATGCACACCTAAGAAGAGACTTCAAGCTTCAGATCTTTTTATATATTATAAAAAGATAACAGATCTATTAGAGGGGAAGGTGATGGAGAAATGCACCACAGATCTCTACAGAAGGGTATATTTACAAGATCTGCCAAAATAGACTCCTTCTGAATGGATAGTTCCATTAATGTACGGGTGTCAAACTCGATCACATCACATAACGTATCATGATGTATCATTATGTTTTTTGCCTTTACGGAGCCAGGGTGGGTGTGGCTTGCGCGTGACGCATCCAGCCCACAGGCTGCCAGTTTGACACCACTGCATGGAATCCGTCTTTCTCTTGTCCAGAAAAATATCTGATAAAAGCAAGATAACATTTGTGAGATATACCTTTTTATTTAAAAAAATGTGTATTTTGGAAAGTTGAATATGAAGAAAGATAACTGTGTTACAAAATGGCTTATTTGGGGGAAATGTCTGTTTTAAATGTTCATAAAATGAAATTTAATAGCATCAAAGAATTTTTGTTAAAAGGGGGAATCTATGGGAAGTTGCTTGTGAAAGATCCATAGGTTGCACAAGTTTGGAAATGAAAACAAATGCAGATTTTATTTATTTATTTATTTTTGACAGAATCTTAAACAGAAAAAAAAAAATAGAATATAGACCCTTCACCGCAGATCGTAACATACAGATTTCTGCTTCTACAGAAATACTGTATTACTATCCTGCTCTCCATCTCTTTTAATGTTCTCAGATAGGCATGACATCTGTTTCTCCACCCAAATAACACACACTGCCAATATCTCTATAACAGACTGCAGATCTAGCCAGTCAGCAGAGCACATTAGACCTATACACACTTAAGAAAAATTATTTGACCCGTAATCAGGAATTAATCTGACAATTCTCTATAATAATTCTATTGAAACAATAAACCTAATGGTCAATTTAAGAACAGCTGTTGAATGCAATTAACTACTGATGAGCCAGAAAACCCAAAGCATGCATTTTCTCTGATCATTCTCTGGCCATTATTCTCCTTCCTCTGAGCTAGAGTGAAGATAGCAAGCCTATATCATTATCAAAGATTAACTGACGCTTCATTAAATCCTTGAGAGTCAGCAAGTAATGAATCAAAGCTTGCTTAGCTGAACACTAAGCAGAAATCGGTACAGCACTGTGAAAAAGGGTATTGGTAGAGACAGTTTGCTGTGGTAGCTAAGGTGCTGGCCTAGAAACCAGGAGACTGAGAGTTCTAGTCTCAGCTTAGACATGAAAGCCAGCTGGGTGATCTTGAGCTAGTCACTCTCAGCCCAAGCTTCCTCATGGGCAGTGGTGGGCTTCAAATTTTTTTACTAACGATTCTGTGGGTGTGGCTTGGTGGGCATGGCATGGCTTGGTGGGCATGGCAGGGGAAGGATACTGTAAAATCTCCATTCCCACCCCATTCCAGGGGAAGGTTACTGCAAAATCCCCATTTCCTCCCGATCAGCTGGGACTTGGGAGGCAGAGAATAGATGGGGGCAGGGGCAGTCAGAGGTGGTATTTACCGGTTCTCCAAACTACTCAAAATTTCCGCTACCAGTTCTCCAGAACTGGTCAGAACCTGCTGAAACCTACCTCTGCTCATGGGGTTGTTGTGGGGAAAATAGGAAGAAATTGTATTATGGATGCTGCCTTGAGTGACTTATACAAAATAAGAAACATCTAATAAATAAATTGGCAGATCATTCTTTTTGCCTTTTGAATTCCCAGATCAGTTTCAAACGTAAGGCTCCTTTAAGCAGCTTTGAAAGAATTTAACATTTTCTTCTGAAATATGATGTTTCCATGCAAAGTGTACAATAGAGAAAATCCTTTCCCTTATTTTGCTGCATATTAAGCTTCAAAGAATTAACAATCTATGTCTCCACAATTATGCTATGGGTTAAGTCACTTTTCCATTTTAAAATGAGATTTCAGACAAATAAATAAATCTTTACAGTTTAAGCCTAAATCAATATACAATTGGACTGACATTATATCTAATTTCACTTCTCTTGAAAGTATGTCTGCAGAGTGAAGCATTAATCAATGGGACAAGCAGTTGTAGATTTGTCCCTTATGCATTCCTTCAGATAGAGTCAAGGGCTGCTTTCTTCATGCTACTCTTGGTCAAGCTGTTGGGGGATAATGGGAACTGTAGTACAGAGCACCTTGGACAGTCTCAAGTTAGGAAAGGCTGTTCTAGAAAATGCAATGGTATAAACTTTACATGATTTAATTGTATATGGTCATATATGATTTTTAAAAAGTTCCGGATCTGGTATGTTTTATAGATATTGGCATCCTATTAATTATTAAACAGAAACAAGTTCTGTAATGTTCTTTTAAAATTCCAGAGTTGTGTTTTACAAATATTAGAACAGGGTCTGCTGGGAGTAAATACTAAATAAACATTTTAGATAATATTTGTTAATTCCTCTGACTGAGGAATGAACACATAATTACCTTCAGTTTTTTTTCTTTTCTTTTCTCTCTAATAGATGCAAAAGATATTTGAAAAACTTGCAGGTTTCAAAGAAATTCGTGTCTTGGGATTTAGGTAAGTGTTACTGGTTTTTGCTTTTAAAGTAAAAAGGCAGTTATTATTTATTTATTGTATGATATCCTGCCTTTTCTGTGAGATCTCAAGGTGATGTATGTGAGGATTTCTCCTCATTTTGTTTCTATAGCAATCCTAGGAAGTACTGTGGGCTGAAAAATAGTGAATGGTCCAAATTCCTCAAAGAATTCTGTGATTAAATGAAGACTTAATTAAGTAGAGCCCCCCCCCCCTTTTTTTTTTTAATTAGATTTATATGCCGTCCTTCTCCGGAGACTCAGGGCAGCTTACAATGCGTTAAGCAATAGCCTTCATACTTTTGTATATTTTATACAAAGTCAGCTTATTGCCCCCACAACTGGGTCCTCAATTTACCTACCTTAGTAAGGATGGAAGGCTGAGTCAACCTTGAGCCTGGGGAGATTCGAACTTGCAATAATTGCAGACAGCTGAATGTTAATAACAGGCTTTTAGTCTGTTGAGCTATCCAGGCTCCTTGCCTACTTCATTACGCTTTCTCGCTTATTTTTTGTTAGAGGAAGTCAGCAGGAGTTGGCTGAACTGCCTTTCCTTTTAAGCCTTTGAGGAACCTCTGGTGATATTATTATAGGTAGTTGTAGTAATTTAGTTGAAAATATTTCTAAATGAGTTTATGATTTGCAGATTTTCAGTCTTTTAGATTGAAGAAATTGATAAGGTTCTGGGATCACAAGCTGTTTCAAAAGATGATGCAACTACAATTTAACTTAAAAGCCTGCGTGTTTTCTTTCACTATTGTAGGATTGGTTATATAAGTTATTATTAATAAAACTTTCTTCATTGCCTTCCATTACTACTTGTAGTTTATGATACAGCAAGTAGTTTGAGGTCTCTAATTTTGAAACTGAAGTTTGCAAGGCTTCAATCCCCAAATTTCTATGAATATAATTCTTAATTTCTAAGGAATAAATAGCTATGATTGACTGGGGAAAAAGTGATATTATTTAAAAGACAGGCTAGAAATAATTTAGAAAAGAGACTAGTCGCAATATCTTTTAAGTAATATATAATTTAAATGAAAAATGTGTTATTCCAGTGCAGAGGAAGTGTGAAGTGAAGTGAGCAGCAGAGGAGAATGATCTGGAAAAATAACATGCCGCCACAACAACTTTCTCTAAACTGGCCTTTCTTCAACATCAGGCTGATGCTATTATCTAACATTCATTGGCAATCACTGATGTTCATATCTCTCAGATGGATCTACCAAAGTTGACATCTTAATCGCCCTCTGTGATCATAGAGAAAATGGATTTCAGCTAGGACAGGGGTGTTAAACGCAAGGCCTGTGGGCCACATCTGGCCCATGGTGTTCTTAGATCTGGCCTGTGGAACCACCCTGGAAACAGCGAAGGACCAGCCTGCAGTACCTCTGCCAGCAAAAATGGAGCTCGGGAGGGCTGTGTGTGGCCCTCCCAAGCTCCGTTTTTGCTGGCAGAGGGTTGCAGGATGCCATCACAGCCATAAATGGAGCTCACGAGGGTCATGGGCGGCCCTCCTGAGCTCCGTTTTTGCTTGCAGAGGGTTGCAGGACGCCATCACAGCTGAAAATGGAGCTCAGGAGCCCATTTTCGCTGGCAGAGCATTCAGGCCACCACAGGCACCCTGACACGAGTGATGTTGAGCTGACCATGCCCACCCTGGCCACACCCATCCCAGCCCCCAACGTCAAATACAACCCTGATGTGGCCCTCAATGAAATTGAGTTTGACACCCCTGAGCTAGGATCTTCTTACAGTAAATAATTTTTGCAGCAACCACACAACTATAAACTTCATCTTAAGATCAACACAAATTTTCCTCCTCAGAATAAGCAATATTATGCAGGGCAAAGAAAAGGGGTAAGAAATAGTAAGTGATAACAAAGCAATAATAATAATAGTAACAGTAGCTACTAAAAACATGTAGATGAAAAATGAAATATAGTTAAATTTATTACACTAAATTGGTTCATTATATCCATACCTTATATTCTTGCCAAACATTTTTGCTTCCTCCATGTCCACGCACACAATTCATATTGCCCTTTGCTTCTTAAACTTCTCACATCTTTTCATTAAGTTCCTCCAACAACTTTCTCCATCTTCCACTCTTTCTCAGTCCAGTCACTCTTCCATCATATACGTGTTTTGCTATTTGGATGCCAAACATCCAATTTGTTTCTTGCTCTTTGTTTGTGTACAATCAAGCCACTTCAGTACACTTCTTTCCATCCTTGTCATTCCCTTTTGACCAATTCCTTCATCATTCATTCATTCTTCACCTTGTCTCTTTTTGGTTTACCACGCACACTTCTTAAGTATCCCATTCCCACATAAGTTTGTTTTATGTTTCTCCTGACATGTACATTCCTACTTTAATATAATAACATAGTTGCATAAAACATTCCATAACACAAATCAATTTATTTATCATCAAAGCACCCGGAGGCTCCAACTGGTCCAGAATGTGGCCGCGCTGGTGGTTATGGGCGCAACTCGTTGTGCCCATGTGACACCCCTCTTGCGTGAGCTGCACTGGCTTCCAGTGGTCTTCCGGGTGTGATTCAAGGTGTTGGTTACCACCTTTAAAGCGTTCCATGGCATTGGACCTGGATACCTTCGAGACCGTCTTCTGCCACCAGTAGCCTCCCACTGGCCAGTCCACTCCCACAGAGAGGGTCTCCTCAGGGTGCCATCGGCTAAACTATGTCGGCTGGCAATGCCCAGGGGGAGGGCCTTCTCTGTGGGAGCCCCTGCCCTTTGGAATGAGCTGCCCCCAGAAATTCGTAAAATCTCTGATCTCCGTGTATTTCACTGTGCCCTCAAAACCTTATTATTCCACCAGGCTGGGCTATCAAGGTAAAGATTTTAATTGGTTTTTAAAAACGGAATTTTAAATTTGGGGTTTTAAATTGAGCCTATCATTTAATAATTTTAATTATTTTTAAATTTTGTCTGTCTTTGTGCTTTTAATCAGGCTGTACACCGCCCTGAGTCCTTTGGGAGAAGGGCGGTATAGAAATAAATAAATAAATAAATAAATAAATAAATAAATAAATAAATAAATAAATAAATAAATAAATAAATAAAATACTTTCTTTGAATCAATAAAGAGTACACTTTGTTTCTCACATTCATGTAGTTAGAAGATGTTGCTGCTAACAGTAAAGATAGTACATTATTTAAGCACATCTGACTCATTTACCACAACTGCATCAAAGCTGTTTTCTCCCAGACATGTTCACACTATTCTATGCAATTTAGGATTCCCGATTTAGAAACTTTCCTACAATAGATTTCATTCCAGAATAGATTTGCCTACAGGCTGCTACCTAGGAGGTCTATGCAGTGTGCTGACACAACTCAATACATTATTCCAGCCTTCTAAATAAACAACAAATGTTGATATTTCTTGGGTTTTCTCTTTGTCCAACAATGACTTTATATAAAATTGAGAGTGGCTAAAAATAAGTCTGGAAGAAAAATGGTAATTACTGTAGCTAGACATGAATTCCATGCCTCATCCAATCGCAGTTCAAGACATTAATTTCAGTTTGTTGGCTACAATTTGGATATAACGTATTGACTCCCTGCTGATCTTTGCATCCCATTGAAGGTAATAAGTGATATCACCTTCAGTGGGCTGTTCCTTGCTCCAATTTTTCTCCTTTTCCCCAGTCCCCGAGGGTGAAGTAAGCAATTTGTTATTGTTTCTAGTATCTACATTTGTATGCTTTTGATTTCCACATGTACACACACACACACACACACACACACACACACACACACACACACACACAAATGTTCTGTTTAGGAGATATAAAATAATCTTAAATGAATGCTGAAAGATTATTTCCTTTTTAAACTGGAGAAAGCAAAGCTGTTTATCTTCTTTTTCTTTATTTCTGTTCTGACATGTTGTTATTCAGCATTTTTTTTCTTCCAAACTCAAATAAGGTGTGGGTAAGAAAAAAAAAGTGGAAAGAACAATGATCCTAAATTCGGGATAAAATAAAATCAAAATCCTAAGTGAGTACAAAGATTAGTCATGTTAATATTAGCCCAATAATGTCATGGTGACATGATCCAGTGAAGTCTTTGATTATTGTAATGCTTATTCAAATCTTTAACTAATTTAATAAAAGCTTAAAGATGTCTTCATTAGTATTCATTACATTTCTGTGGTGTGAGAATGATAAGCTTCTTAAGCTTCTGTTAAAAAGAAATCCTGGTCATTTTACCCATGGTAGGTTTTGGCACATCTCTACTGCTCTCTCAGTTATGCTAATTATCCAAAACCCAGTTCCTCATCATTACAAAGGTGTAACTATTATCAGGTTCATTACAGTACACTTACTATGCCAGAGGGGGAGGGGAAAGGAGCATAGCTCCCCTTGTTCCCTTCCTCCATAATCAACTTGTATTTATTTATTTTTTTAAATAATCTTTATTTACATTTTTCGTTAAAAAACATAGAAACAACACATCATAAAAAGATAACACAAAAAAAAAAAACAATAAACATACATACTTCCTTGCTTCTTTGCAGTACCTTAATACACAAATATTCGGTACTGTATCTCTACATTATAATCCGGGGAAGACAAAACAACTTACATGCCTTATTATATCAATTAGGTCTGTCCGACCTCACTTATCTTATATAGGATAGATTTCTCAATAGATATCATTCCTCCTCTAAAATGGGATTTACTTTCCTCTTTTCTAGCCATTTATAAAATTTATCCCATATTAAATCTCCCTGTGATTGTATTTATTAAAACTTGTATTTATTAATAAGAACTCAAATGTGGACCTTATTTTACATGTCAGAGTAGTAATGTTAATATGTCAAGTTGTTTTCCTCCTTGATCTATTGTTCTGCTTTCAAACCTGCCATTATAGCCATGCATTTTTTACTCTAGTATAGATCCCAGGGTATAAAACTTCTGAGAAATAGCCCAAGTGTTCAACTATGAAAATAAGGCAGAATAGAAGGGAAATCTAGCCAGGCATCTAAGGCACTGAGATTTCTCAGTGGTTGCTTCCACAATAAGGCCCTTTACAATATATGACCCTTGTACGATTCTGAAGGGAGTCCTGTTATATTCAGTGAAACTTTCTCTCAGGCAAAGAGATTAGAGTTTGCAGGAATCAAAGTTGTGTTAATTAGCTAGAATTGGAATATCATTTCACATAGTGCTGTTTTATCTGGCAGTGACATGCCTTATGGATAGGATCTTTGTACAATGTTACTTCAGGGAGTGTTTCATTTAGCAGAGCCATTTAACAGAAGTCCCCCAACCTTTAAAATAAGCATTTTAATAATTCCATTGTTTTATTTGGTAAGTCCTGTGATTTTTATTACTAGTTTCCTTAGACTTTTCCCCCCCTTTCCTTTCCTTTTTCCTTTCAAAATGTTGAAAGTTCCATACAAAAGTATATACTCAAGGAAAATATTAATGAAAGTATCCCAGTACAGTGAAGATCAGAATTAGAATATAATTCAATTTTAGTTTAATATAATTTATCTTCTCAACTTTCTCACCTCTTATCTTTCCTTCTATCTTCTCCTATTAGTATATTATGATTTATCAATTGTTGTTGTATCTTATGATTTATTATTATATCTTATGATTTATGACCTATGACTGATCACTTTCTTGTTTGCATGTACACTGAGAGCTAATGCGCTGGAGACAAATTCCTTGTGTATCCAACCACACTTGGACAATAAAGAATTCTATTCTATTCTATTCTATTCTATTCTATTCTATTCTATTCTATTCTATTCTATTCTATTCTATTCTATTCAGAACCAAACTGCACTTCTGCCCATCAGCCCTCAAAGATTTCAAGCTAAACAAGTTAGCACTGTAATTTTATTTTGAATTTTAAAATTTCAAAACCAAAAGAAAAACAAAGCAAACATGAAATTCGAAATGCATCCGTAACATAATATAGATTATCTAGTAAAGAAACAAATTAATAAAATAATTTCAGTTTTAAAAGCTGGTTTTCAAGTAAACTAGAAATTTGCATTCTTTGCCCCAAAGCAGAATCTGAGAGAGCAGAAACAATGAGTAAAGCTATTTCCGTCCTTTTCTTTGTCATATGGGAAACAATAGAGGTATTGAACTTCTTATATTGTAGTTTTGATATTCAGTGTTTTTATTCTGTACCAACATTCTGACTGTACTTTAACTCGAAACTGAGTAGCTGAGTGTCTGCAGGATACTGCCAATAGAAATAGCAGACGCAAGAGGATTAAAGACATTGTAGTGTATTGTTTCTACTTATTGTACTGTTTCTAGGTGAAAATAAATCTTAACTGCCTCTCTCACAAAATTAATACATAAATACAGGCAGTCCTCGACTTACAACAGTTCATTTAGTGACATTCAAAGCAGGGGTGGGTTCTACTTACCTTTACTACTGGTTCGCAACGGGAGCACGTGTGCATGCGCAGATCGTCAGTTATGATGTCCAGGTGGGTGGGCGGAGCCTCCCACCGCTTTTACTACTGGTTCTAAAGAACCGGATAGAACTGGGAGCAACCCACCACTGATTCAAAGTTAAAACAGCTCTGAAAAAAGTGAGTTATGACCATTTTTTTTACACTTACAGCCTCTGCAGCATCCCCATGGTCACATGACCAAAATTCAGACGCCTGGCAACTGACTCATATTTATAATGGCTGTGGTATCCCAGTGTCTTGTAATCACCTTTTGCAACCTTCCGACAAGAATAGACAATGGGGAAGCCGGATTCCCTTAACAGCCATGTCACTAAGTCAACAACTGCACTGATTCGCTTAACAACAGTGGCAGGGAAGTTCGTAAAATGGGGCAAAATTCACTTAATAAATGTCTCGCTTTGCAAAATAATTTGGGGCTCTGTTGTGGTCGTAAGTCGAGGACTACTTGTATAAGGAATTTGTCAATTAAGAATTGCTGTATTAAGGTTACATGTTTCCTATAGTTGCTAGAAACTGACTCCTAGAATGCTGATAGCTATAAAAAAAACAACAACGGAGGGGGGAATCTTTCTTTTGGAAACTTCTTACTAGGGGTGCCCACAGAGGAATCAGAAAATCCAAAAGGATTGCTCTGACAGCACCTTCAAAGCCCTAACCTTTTCACATGCATTGTACGTGCAACACGCATGGCACAATCACTGCCATCATCTTGATTTTTTTGACAACATCCCCCAAACACCCCTGCCTTTTACACATATCCTTTGTTAGCAGAAAGAAAGGTTTTCTGGAAGAGCATCGGAAAATGTTGTGTAAATGATGACTCAGGGGAGAAAGATTAGGGGAGGGGGGGAAGAATCTAAAGAAGTTACAACCTTTTGCTACCAGAATGGAAAGAGTAATGGCAGTGAATTAAACAACTGCAATGATAGCAATCCCAGTTTTTCCTCTCCTCATTTCATTGTGAAAAATGCAGATCGTAGCATAGACAAGAGGTATATGCCCGCACAGTTTAATGGTTTGACTTTCTTTTTTTTTTCTGTCCTTTTTCCTTTTGAATGCTTCCATCTATCCTGTCGTATGCTGAACTGAAGACAGAAGAAGGAAAAAGATGGGTAACTTTCCTGCAGGTTTTTTTAATAGGTGATATATAATTAGTTATAGCAGTAATATTAAATAAGTCGACTTCTTTTATTTCAAACACGGAAGGAAATATTTTCTTTAAATGACACTGTACCGTCGAGGCAAATTAAAATCGGGTAGACAGCAAAGGTCACTGCTATCTCTAAGACCTATTACATAACGAGTTCAGTGTAATATGGATAAACATTTGGGAAGCAAAGCAGAGGGCTAGGTTTCAATATTCCCACAGTCCTACGTAATTGGCAACAGGCCTTAACCAATGTGTACTTTTCCTTTCCTCAAATGCTTGACTTATTGTTGCCTGTATTTCAGGAACTAGGGATCCTCAAAGCTGTCCTCTCTAGGAATCTGGACTTCAGAATTTTCCCATCAGTTCTATGAATGCTGAGAATGTTGAGAATTGAAGTTCACACAGCTGGAGAGCAGCCAGCTTGAAGATATTTTGTTAAAGGCTTTGCTAGACCAAGGCCTAATATTATATGATTTGTTGCTGGCTTGTTCAGCAATCAATGGCAGTTAAAAAAAAAAGTTAAACTTCATGTGTAAAACAAGATCAGGTCCCAATTTTGCCTTTTTTTTCCCCTTCAAGCTGAAGGAAAAGTAGGGAAATGGGGTGGGGGGAAGTGCTAAGCCTTAGGCTTTGTTCGTATTTATTGAATCCTACTGAAACAACCCGAATTGTTTCCTTTGCTCTTGAGATAGCCATCACTCAGAAATCATAACCTTCACGTTCTTTTCAGAACAAGAACAAAATTAATACATTTATATATCTCCTTGGGAAAACACTGTGTAAAAAGAAAACTGCTTCCTGGGCTCCTTTTATAAAACTTTGAAGTATTGCTGGAAGGTCCATTCTCGTTTGACTCACAAAATGAAATTGTCCAAGGTGTAGGTTTTTGTTGTTTTTTTTAAGATCTCATGGGGCCTCCTCAGTTACTATTGAATTTTCAGTCAAACCTGAAAGCTTTATTTGAAGGCTTTGTGCTTCAGGGTTTCAAGTATTTTTGCAATGGAAAGCAAAATACATGCCACTTTCCAGGGCTTCCTTTTTCTTTCCAAGATTTGCCACTGCAGAGGACTTTAAAAAAAAAAAAAAAGTAGTTCAAAAGTACTATTTATTCCTTTGCTGTTTTAGAAGAATGTAATTTGTACTAAAATAATTGCCTGGTAGAATTGTCATTCTGTCATTCTGGCACGAGGACACGCATAATAAATTAATAAAACAGATGTGGAAAACCCTAATTCTTAAAATAAAGAGTCTTTCGGAAATGTATACAATATCATACTTAGTTCTCATGAGCTGGGTGAGATTTTTAATAGCAAAGAAAACACGGAGTTTAATATTTATTATTATTTATTTATTTATTTCTTATTATTATTTAATAAAGACTAAATAGTTTATTTACTACCGTGTTTCCCCGAAAATAAGACCCTGTCTTATCTTTTTTTGAACCCTGAAATAATCGCTTGGCCTTATTGCCATGCATTTAAAAGCCTGAGTGGACTTATTATCAGGGGATGTCTTATTTTGGGGGAAACAGGGTATTTATTATTAATTTTGGAAATGAATTCAACCAACAAGCATGGGTCAATGAAAACAAAGAGACTTTATTAAAAGAAAATAATAAAAAAAAAAATTCAAAATATGGTGGTATCCCAGCAGATCTCAACAAGGAGTTTGAGCAGGAAGTCACACCTAAAGTTTCAAAAGCATTACATTTTATAGTTCCCTATACCGACGCCCCCCCATGCCCCTCCTACATCGCATCCAGTGACCGATCATGGCTAATCCGAAGCGCCCTTTAGAGAGAACATCATCTCTTTCTCTAATTACATGTTCATCAACACCTCCCTATAACTACCCATAAAATATTTTTCAAGCATGGCTCTTTCTTATCTCTATTGCCTTGGCATTAAAGAGTGGGCCTCTTTCTAACAGGAAAACAAAAGAAGGTCTATTCTATCACAACATTGTTACATACTGATATGCTTTCAGCATGTCTTTTCTCCAACTATCTTAAAGCAGAATAATGTCTAACAAATTTAACAGAGTAGCAGAGCTGGATGACTAAAGGTCATCCAGTCCAACTCCATGCCTGAGGAAAATTGAATCTTCACTTATATGCATTTCTAACCTATATACATACATACTATTTTATTTTTGAATTTTCTCATATCCTACATTACTGACATTCCCTTATTTTTATTTATTTGTTTGCTGTTTGTTTATTTCCTACATTTATTATTTTTGTAAATTAAGGCAAGGTAGCAAACATACCTAATACTCCTTCCCCCTCCTATTTTCAGCACAACAACAATACTATGAGGTGAGTTGGGCTGAGAAAAGTGAAGGGCCCAAAGTCACCCAGCCGGTTTTCATGCCAAAGGCAGGGCTAAAACTCACAGCGCCTTTATCACAACATCGAAGTGGCTCTAATGTAGATCCCAATATAGAACAAATCTTGTATCCTACCAATCTGCCACTTCCTTCTTTTCTACTCATGAACTGCTGCACAAATAGGACAGAACCATAGTCATTTACATTTTACCATCCTGCTCTCAAGTGTTTGTTTTATTAGTGTTCCCTACTCATTAGTGCTGTGTTTAATTCAGCAACACAAAATCTTCTGCCCTGATAGTGGATGAGGGAGAATCTCTGTGTTTGCTGGAACTGAACACCAAACCATTGGAGCACTGGAGTATCCGGAATTCCTGATGGCATCTGTGTCCTTTTTAACTGGGGAAATAAGCACTTTGTGCACTTGAGAGAGGTAAAAAAGAGAACATTCCACTCTTAAAGGGATGGTATTGTTTCAGTGGCCCCTGAGCCCTTCTGGATGCCCACACGATCCAACCCCAGCTGCTCTGCACCAGTCTCAGAAGCCAAACATCTTGGATGATTGACAAGCCTGGAAAGTTTGGGAAATGTCCCAAGGGAGACAATGGACTGACCTTGTGAATAAAATTATGAGTTATGGAAGACCAGTTTGATTTAAAGGCTAATCAGAAGAGAAATACGGAGTAAAAAATCATTAAATTAGAGAAAAACAATGTGTGAGATTCTCTCTCTCTCTCTCTCTCTCTCTCTCTCTCTCTCTCTCTCTCTCTCTCTCTCTCTCTCTCTCTCTCTCTCTCTCTCTCACACACACACACACACACACACACACACACACAAGATTTTGCTACAGGTAATTGATGTTCATTTCATGTCTTTAACAGATTCAAGGACTTAAGAGAAAAAAATAATTAAAAAATATTTACTGTCCAAATGTCTTTTCTTTACAAGAATGATACCAATAGCAATAGACTTAGACTTATATATCACTTCATAGTGCTTTATAGCCCCCTCTAAGCAGTTTACAATGTTAGCATATTGCCCCCCAACAATCTGGGTCCTCATTTTACTGACCTCGTATGGTATGGAAGACTGCATCAACCTTGAGCTGGTAAGAATCGAACTGCTGGCAGTCAGCAGAATTAGCCTGCAATACTGCATTGTAACCCCTGCACCACCACAGCTCTTGATATCTGAGTAATGGCTATATTAAGTGCAGGCTGAGATGATGTTTCACTATCTCTTGAGAATGATATTTTCGCCAATCGTATTTTCATTTTTACAAAGCCCCATATGCTTCGAGAGGGGTATGACCTGAAAAATTACTTGTTTTATTTATTTTATACATTTTAAATTGTATTTCTGTGTAAATGAGATACACTTTCATCTTGCTGAAATGCTAGCTAGTATATTGCAGTAAGTCTTTCAATATTATAGTCAAGACATCCATGGGTGAAATGGCGGTCTGAAATATCAAGATGGCCACTATAACCATGTGATTGAAGCTTGCCCCCTTTTTTTTCTGTGGCCATGTCACATAAAAGGTATCAAATCTTCAATCACATGATTGTGCCCATGACCGTGACTCCTCCCCTCCCATGGACAACCTGAGTAATGTCAAGTTGATGTTTTAAACTGATATAAATTATCATTTATATCATTGATAGTCAATGGCATTTGATTTATGCCCATTTCCATAAGCTCTGTAATTAAATCAGAAATTACCATAGCTGTAAGATATTACTTGTTGGCCATAGTTTAATTCAGCACACTAGCTGTAAAATCAGTCTCCAAATAATAGTCCACCTCCTCCCACATCAACAAACCAATATTCCTTTCTTCTTCCTACCCTATAGGACAAGCAGCACTGTGGCACAATATATTGTCAACTTTGAAAGAGATGGTTCAGACCTACCTGCGGATGGTACTGACATCAAAAAAATTGAAAGCGAGAAGAGCACTCTTGGTGAAGAGAAGGAGATACCTACATTTGTACCGAAAATAGCAGATCTTCAGCAGATGGTTGCCATGCTCCTACAAGAAGATAAATCATTATTCGTGGACTTTGAAACACTCCAGTTTAAGGATGGTCAGTAAATTACAAATGCTTACTGCAAATTAATTAATTAATGTTTTCCTGACCTTCTCAAAGTAATTGGATAATCCCTTGCCTTACAGATGCTTTGTATTTTCTTCCTCAGAAAAAAGGGGAGATATCAGGAAGTTGTGGGCTGCTTTTCTGTGATATATCATAATTGATAATTAGCTTCCTTCCTGGCTTTTTCTGAATCATTCCATCTCATTGTTTTGCATGTATCTGATTTCTTATTTTGAGGGCAAGCTTTGTTCCCTACTTCCCCAGACAAGTCCAAGGGATTTTAGCTACCGAATATAGTTCCTCCTTCTTCTTGTTCTCCTCCATTAGGCTGACTTATAATTAATATATTAAGAAACCTATTTTAGCGGGTAATAAAAAGAAAAGAGTAGCAAATTAGAAATAAAAATATGTCAGCAAGACGATTGCATTTGCTTGACTTGTTATGAGACATGCCATCCTTTTATCTCTTATTCTCCGGGTGCTGCTCTTTTCCCTCAGCTAGTTAATTTTATAAGTATTTTATAGAGTTGCAGTCTTTTTGTGGTGCCTGCAAAAGAGGTGCCATGGACCATAAGGTGTATATCTCCAATACCAAGCTTGCCTTTCTGTTTGGAGCTCAGAGGGAGGGGAAGGAAACATATGGGAACCAGCCCTTTCTAAATTATGCAGGCCTTGAAAGGTCAAATTCCACATTCTGAATTAGGCTTGGAAGCAAATACAGAAGCACAGAAGTCAAACCAAGCCTGGGATTATATGCTTCCCAGCCTCCTCTTGCCAGAGGTTGAATTCTGTATTTGCGCTAGTGGAAGCTTCTGATGACCTTCAGAACCAGCCCAAGATAAAGCGCATTTCAGTCATTGAATCAGGAGATTATTGAGTAAGGCCAAAACCTTATCTGAAATGGGATGCAGGGAGTTCACCAACCTTTAGTGTAAAAGACAGTCTTTGTGTCCGCTGTTAATAGAAAATGCCATAAGACAGCAGGGTCAAAAAATCCAAGTCTGTCTCGATGGTTTTCATGCGGTAGTCAGTTAATTTTCAGATAACAAAAGTATTTAGTATAAATACTAGGGTAGAACAGATTTGAGACATTTATTTTAATTGCTAAGCATTTAGTAGCGTTAGTGATATTCAGCTGGATGGAATTTATATTAAAATACAAATGGTGTGATCCAGGAAGCAGATGGCAATGATGGACCCAAATTTAATTTATATAATTTTTAATACATAAAGTGTTTGATGATACAGCGAAATAAATTGATGCACGAAACAGCTTTATTGAGTGACCATGTCTGCCATATAGTAACTAATTACAAAAGGCAGGAATATTTTGATTCCTGCTGCCTTATAGCTTCACTTCAGAAATTAATTATATTTTGTATAATTTGTTGCCTACCGGACAAAGAACTAACCATTCTGTTATCATACAAAAATTCTATATTTCCATTTACGGAGATCCTAAATTTTTTATTCACCCCTTTGTTCTTTCCTGATCCTTCCAGAAATGTTTTTTGTAGGAAATTAAAGTCTTCCTAAACCAGACATAAAAGGAATAGGACTGAAAGAAGAAATACAGCAACATGCATTCCTTGGGCCTTCTATTGATATAATTTCTGATCTATTAATGAGTCAGCTGCGTTGTGTTCTGCCATGTTCTATTATGAACTGTTTTGAAGTGTAACAGATAAGGCAGAGCAATAAAGTAGTTGGAATTAACTAACTGAGCTGAAAGTTTTCAAAAATTGTGGGGTTTTTTTGAGGAAATGTTTTGCTTTCCTTTCCAACTAGTAGGAATGTCCCTTTGCATAACATTTGGCCAAATATTCTCCATCTCTGTTTTTTGATGCCATCCATATTCTCTCTGCAATGCTTTAGAACAATGTAAGACCCAGATCCCTGTGGAAGAGATGAATTGTTGCTGCTCTTTGCCTTTTTAATTGCTTTAGCATAAACTTTAAAAAGTAATTAAAGGATAAGGCAATCCTTATTCTTTAAGTAAAAGTAGCTTCATAGTATAGCTGCTGACGTCTCTCTGGAATATCCTATTGCACTCTTGGCTATACACCTACGGAATGCTAAGTAGTTACAGTATATAATGAAGAAGAAGCAGGAGTAACAGTTGCCAAGAATCAGGCAAATATGGCTGATCTCCCACTTCTATAATTTTTGAAACAGCATAGGATGATGCTTAGCTTGCAATCTAAATAGAAATGTCCATTTTGAATGCAAGAAACTGGAGTATGAATAATGTGTATGTCATATATATTGAGTCTAGTTCACAGGTACTTCTAGTTGAGTTTGCATTCAATTTTTGATGTTAGTTGCGAAGTCATGTCCCCATGGACAATATTCCTCCAGGCTTTCCTGTCCTCTACCATCCCCCAGAGTCCCCCAGAGTCCATTTAGGCTCACACTGACTGCTTCAGTGACTCCAGTCAGCCACCTCATTCTCTGTCAATCGTTTTTTTGCCGTCAATAGTTCCCAGCATTAGGCTCTTCCTTCTTCTTAGGTGGCCAAAGTATTTGAGTTTCATCTTCAGGATCTGGCCTTTTAAAGAGCAGTCAGGGTTGATCTCCTCTAGGACTGCCTGGTTTGATCACCTTAATTCAAAGGCAGTGGTGGGATTCAGCCAGTTCACACCACTTCGGGAGAACCAGTTGTTAATTTTCTGAGCAGTTTGGCAAACTGGTTGTTGGAAGAAATCATTAGGGCAGACAACCGGTTGTTAAATTACTTGAATCCCACCACTGTTCAAAGGTCTCAATTCTTTGGCGCTCAGCCTTTCTTATGGTCCAACGCCATAAATTGCAACTGGGAGAACCATAGCCTTGACTATACACACTTTTGTTTGCAGGGTGATGTAATGCTTTTTAGTATGCTATTGTTTTGATAGATACATAATGGTCCACCGAGATAAGATTTTTAACAGTACTTTCCTGCTGGGAAATCTAAAATCTTCCTTTGCAGCCACTGGTTTCACTACCCTCTCAATGCAATGGATACTTTGGGTTTACCATACAATGTCTAGTAACTGTCCTTATCATCTCCTCTTCCTCCTAGGCAGCATCTAGGAAGCTGGAGGGGAGGTTGTCAAGAGGAAATAGTTGTGGGATCTGCAGTTGAAGTGGGGAGTGGGGGAGTTAAGACACTGGCTAGCTTGAAATCACTGAGGGGGGAAAGTGACAGAAAGCAGATGCTTTCCTAAGACTTGTAGTGTTTATCTGGTTGCTCTGTAGTGTGTGGAGTCAGTCTGGCAAGATTCTTGTAAATAGGCGAGCAGCAATAAAATACCACTTCGATCAACTCCCAATATTGTTCTGGTTCTTTCGGCCTGACGTCCACCTCGCCAGACTCCTCCCCTCACTTCAGCTGCAGATTCCATCATAGAAATAGGTGGTGCTCTGAGCCCCTTCTAACTGTTCATATCAGAGAATCATAATGGAGGAGAAACCCAAGAGATGGCTTTTTGAGGGAAGGAGGGGTCTTGAAGGTATTCCTGCCTGCATTTCTTCTGGAGCAGTAATTCAAATTGATTGACTTATCATTAGCAGGTAATCAGTTCAGCTTTGTAAGATAGTCAGAAGCCCCAAGATGTCATAGTGGAATGCAAGGACATCGTTTTGTTTACACAGATTAAGAAGCATCTCCTTACAAATTCAGCTGATACTAACAAGGGGAAAAAACAGCAGTTTTACTGTTATGCTGTGTTTATATCACAGAATTCTATATAATAATTGACACGCTTTGGTCAGCTTTGATAAGTAAATTTGACCAAAAAACGACCATATCATTTGTCTCATTTTGCAGAAATCATCAGGCCGCCTAGTGATATAAATAATGATATGCAGCCAATGGTAACAGATGCTCTAGCCGGAGCTGAGTTGGTGAGTAACTTTTATTGTCTTTGTTCCACAACAAAATTTTAACGGTTAATAAGATTAGCATCCCTTCAATCCTCAATTCAGCACAGACATAAATACAAAGCAGTTAAGAAAAGTAATTGGCAGTAATTTGTCTGCCATTCATCATAGATTACTAACCAGCCAAAAAACATACACCAGTCATTTTTCTTACTGTAGGCTGAGCCCAGGTCTGAAGGACAGAAGAATAGATTTAGGCAGATTTAGACATCTACTAAAATCCGGTATTAAAAAAGATGATTTTGGGGTTTTGAGGAGGGTGAACACAATAAAACAGAAGAGCATCAACTAGGGTGATACGTGCGGTAAGAAAGAAGGGGTGATCCAAGGCCAGCATCTGACAGCCTTGGGTTTAGTTGTCAAAGTTGGAAGGGGAGGAGATACGATATGGTTCTTTCATTGCTAGGTCTCCAATACCTTAGAATCAATCCATTCAACAGGGGCTCTGGAAGTACAATTTGAAAGAGTCAGATTCTTCCATTGCCAAAAGAGTAATGCTGGTGGAAAACTCCAACTAGGAATTTCAAGTGAAAGGTCATAACTGCAGCAGTCTAAAATGGCCAAGAGTACCCATGCCAATTCCTGCTTTAGCAATCAAAACTTTACAGTTATATCCTTGGGAAGTATTATGTTGGGACAAAAAGGGAAAAATCAATGAAAGGGAAGCTGCTAAACTTTAAGCTATCTCAACTATTGGTTGGAGATAGGATGACTGGACTATCATGAGATGTGATATTTAACAATGTTTAAAAAGGCCTTCTTCTTGTACCATAGTTAAAAACTCTTGGTTGAATTCCAAGAATTTCCAAGATTTGCTGTTTATAACAGCAAATCAAGATAGATGAATAATGCTTTAGAAATATTTATGGATAGACTGATGGGCTGATAATTTATCTTTTAGGAGAGTATTTTAAACATTGTAGCATATAATTAAAGTAGAAGTAAAACCTACTGTATTTTGGCCACAATAAAATATAAATGAAGATTGCCACTATTTTTCTCCTCTTTTTTATAGACTTCTGAAATGCCTTTCATTTATGCAAATGTAGCAACAGTAACAAAAACCTTTAGTGAGGTAGATTACCCAGTCTCCACCATGTCTTCTACTGTCTTGGATACCACAAGGATTCTCTTTCCTTCAACATTTAAAGAAATCACCAGTCAGAAGATTGAAGAAGAAACAACAAAATATACAATTTCCAGCATCCTCTCTGAGCAAGGTAAATTGTTAGATTGTTAGCTGAGTAACAGATCCCTTTCTCTTATCCTGTACCAGCAGAAATTAGAAAGTGGGTACTCTCTTAAGTGCCCACTTACTTATGTAAAAATGTCTTCTATTTCAGCCACTTCAGTCACTGTTAATTATTGATTATCACATTCAGAATTTATATATTATACTGGTATTTATTTCTGAAACAATTTAGAACAAATTTTAGTTTGAAGAGCTCACTTCCATTTCATGTTCTGAATGTTTTAGACTGGCAATAGTTCTTCCACAATGCAATTACTTCAGAAACAGTTCACAGAAAGGGCCCTTTTTCCTTCTCATTTTTTTAAAGTATGTCCAATTTTGTTTCTGTTCAGTTCAATTATATTATTCAAGGATCAGAAATAAATAAGGATAAAATGACATTTAAATGATAATAATTGCCTGTAGAGACCCTCTTATGAACCCAAGGCCAGTCACAAACAATACTTAATTTCATCTTTTGATATTATTTTAAACAATGGAGAGTGATTTCTAATCCCGACTTTAAAAGAGTTACTTTAAAACAGTTAAAACAGTTAGCGTAAATACTATTATTCAGAGTGATGAGAATATGGCGGAAGGAGAAGGAAATAAGAAAAATATGAGATGCCTTAAAATAAAGAAAAGACAGTAATTTCTTGGCAATATTCTTCCTAGTTGAATGAGTATGGAGAAGTATCTACCATTTTTGATTGACTAAAATGAAGGTGTATTTTTTAAAAAAATTAAGAATATTCTCATTTTAATAAATTTTGCTATTGATTCATGAGAATTTATTTCCATTCATTTCTCAACAGGATTAGCTAAAGTTTAAACACATTCCTTTGGAGTAATTCTCTTAAAAATAAACATTTGATCTTGGTTTAGTTAATGTTTGTCAATGTTGTCATTACATAAATGATACATAAATTTCTTTTTTTTTTATCTCTGCAAAAGGATTTATTTTTCTAAGACATAGCTGCCTTATGAACTGCTTTTTCCCCTGATATCAGGATTACCCCATCCCTTTTAATCTTCTGGAAAAGCTTGAAGATCTGGTTTTTCCCTAAAACACTGGAGCCAGGCTGTCAATGGAACCTGCCCTGTACAGAATTTTGATAATGAGATAGATTTATTTAGGGGACTTTCCCACATTTCTAATTTATTTTTATGATAACGTACACCAGGTTGTATGTTGTGTTTTTTGTCATGAGCCACCTAAAATCACAAGGATGAAATGGGCATTTAAATAAATTCTATGAATGAATGAATGAATGAATGAATGAATGAATGAATGAATGAATGAATGAATGAATGAATCTGTGTGTGAAGGCATACCTGGTAACACTGCTAAGAAACAAAACATACAAATAAGAGCCTTTGCTTCCGTATGGGAATTACACCCCTCCATAATCTCCAAAATCAGTGACAGCTATGCATATTTAGAACTTTGCACTGGAGATTTAAACGCTTATGCTTTCTCTGGAATGCCTATCTAGTCAATTCATATGTTTGGCACATTCCAAACATCTAGACAGACTGATATTGACTTCCAGAAATCAATAACAGTTTTGAGTTGTAAGGACTTTTGACACATAATCACCCTGGCCAGTGGCAGTAATTTCAGAGAAATTGAAAGTGCATCAAGATGTATCATTGATTCCTCCTCTGATTAGAAATTGTGCAATTGACTCTTGACATGTCCATGATGAGAACAATGTCAGTTGTTTACTGGGCAGAGAGTTTCCCATTCTGTGAATATGCTGGCTTCACATGTCAAGATCATACAGCACACATCAGCCTACCAGCAATAACCTAGAATGTGATGAAGTATTTCTGTTTGGAAATACGTTTTGGAAGAAAGTGTGGCTCTGAATATCTAATCCTAAATAATCTGAAGGTATTTTTAAAAAATATTTTGGGCAAGGTATGGCAGTAAGAAGAGATCAATTTGCATATGCTTTCCATTTTCATAAATTCTCTTTGATCAGAAGTTGATAATCACTGTTAATGTTTCTATCACAAGTATTGTTCACTGCCTGCAAATATTGTTTCTTCCTACAGGTGTGTTAAAAATGTCATGAAGTCAGTACATTGAAGAAAAAAATTAATAAGTCCACCTATGACTTTCCTTTGATTAATATTTTATATTTTGATGATATGAAACTTGATATTAGACTAATGCATATCGTCTCTCTATATGTACAGCATTTGACCAATGGGACTTTTAAAATTAGTGCTCTATTCTGGATTTCTCCGGGAACTTTTCAAATTCACAGTGACTTTTTCCAGCAAAACCATTTTTATGGTAATTACATTTAGATTTTCAGTCCTAGGAACGTTACAAACTAATCTTCAACATATTGAAAGATTTTTTTAAAATGTAATCAGAATTGCACAGCAAGATTCTACCTTCAGCCAGATACCCTTTATAATTTCTTCCATAAATTTAATATATTAAAATGTACTCAAGCCAATTAGAATGTGCCGTAGCTGATGGTCCTGCATACATTGAAAGGAACACAGATTAGAGAAAACAACTATTGCAATCAAATCAGTTTGGTTAATGCTTTTTTAAAAAAAATAATTCTTTGCTACCTTTGTTCTTTATTTTTTTTAGGAATCTTGTTTTATTCTTCCATGTCACTTCTGCAGGTGTTATACTTTGTTAGGTTTCATAAGCCTGATACTACAGACTCTAAATTTCTGGGTATTAAATTAGCTAACCAAAGGCTTGGTCTAGCCAATCTATCACATAAATGGCAGAAATCCATGTTTTAAAGTTCCTTTTTAAGCTTTAATATGGACTCCTCCTTCTTCCATTACAGATAAACCATATTGTTAAATATTGAGCTCCCAAAATGTAATTTTAAAAGGCTAATAAATGCTATCCTCCCTCACAAATATACATGTACTCTCAATATGTCAAAAGCTTTGGAGGTAAATGCCTCTATTTCCTCTGAGGACAAATAGCTTGTGCTACAAAATGACTTCTCTAACAGCTACTCAGATTTGCATTGGCAATGTGTATAATTTGGAAGTACAATGATGTACAAGCTATACTTTTAAGTTTTGGTTTATTAAAAAGTATTCACAGAACATAGAACTTCCACTTCAGTATATATTTTTCTGTTGCTCAGCTCTCGTTGACCTCTGTGCAGCTAAACCAAAGGCTTCCAGAAGTGACGTAAGTGGGTTAGAGCCATGCCACAAAATGTGTTCATCTTTCTCTTCAAAGAACCCAAAGGACATTGAAACCCATATAGCAAAATGTTTTTTTTAATCTAGCCCTCTACGCTGATACCTAAGGACAGATTTGTACTCTTTGCTTGGCGCATCACCACCTCAGGCCACCCACCACTTCCTGTGCACTATTCCCTTATTGCAAAGGGAACAGTTCAATGGATGTGTATTTATACACAGCCATCCAATTGTGCATAAATCTCATATGTAAAATACAGCTGTGGGAAACCTGATCAATCTGAAGATTAATGGAAGCTAAAGGAGAAAGGCTGCCAAAAAAAAATCACTTCTCAGGAGTTATTTTGTTTTGTGTTTCAAAAAAGTCCAGTTACCTTTTGAAAAAGCACCTTTGGGACTTTAGCTATTAACTTCTGAAAGAAGTTTCTGGTCAAGAACATAGCAGGGAAGAGAATTTAACCCCCTTTTCTCCTGTGCTCCAACTCTAATAGATGCTTAGCTCATTTTTTCCATCGCCACTTACTATTTATATAATAAAAATATGCATGTTGTTTGCTTTCCAATAATGAACAACGTATTTAGTTTAACATGAAATCTGTTTTTAATTGGAGTTGAACTTTTATTTAAGCTCTCTTTTTTGTGAAAAGTTGACTTAGATATTAGAATGTAACACAGGCTGAAATCTTAAGCATAAAATGGAACTTCTCAATAAAAATGCAAGGGATAGCTCAAGAAATGGCAAGTTGGCAGTACAAGTAGATACCCATGGATTGAGTTCTACATGCTTAAGAGCAGGAACTACACCACAAAAGTCAGGGAGGAAACATGTTTAAGGAAAGTAAGCAATATTCTTCTTTACCACATAGGATTCCAGCAAATTAACTTGTGAATTATTGAAAATTTGCCTACATATCCCAAATGAAATATAGCTATGCTACTTTTAGGCTTCAAAGAAAACTATAATCTAGCATAGTATTCACCATCATAACCTGATAAAGCTCAGCTTAGAAGTAAGTCCTGTTAGATATAAATGCCTTATTCTCCAATGTGTAAATAGTATGTATATAGATCATCAAGGGTTAACTTATTCCTTATTTCTTAATGTATTCATGAATCACCACTCCCACTTATAACTCCACCCATTGTATATATAAGGTGCTACCTTCCCCTTTTTCCTTGCTTCTATCTGTGAATATTCAGTGAATATAGAATGCCTATTGTAAATAAAAGGATATATATTTAAACCTTTAACATTTAATGATATTATTGAGTCTGATCCTAAATTTCGCAACAATCTGGTAGCAGAGGATGGTTAATTGACTCAATAAAAGAATTAAAATGTCCAAGAAAGATAGACCCAACACCAGGGCTTACAGCAAAGAAATGGAAACAGAACAAGAAACAATCAAAGAATCGACAAACGCAATCTCAAGAGAAACCGAAGAATACACCACTGAAGATGAAGAAATAATAGATGGAATCGATGAACAAAAGAAAAACGAATTGAAAAGCAGTCCTCTCGGATCAGAACTATTGAAGCTGCTAAAAATCAACACAAAGATCAAAAACGCTATAAAAAACGAAGAAACGAAAAAAGGAAAAGAAACCCACGCAGATGAGAATGATAGCCAGGAAGAAATCGAAATAGAGAATAACGAACTCAGGTCAGAAATATTAAAACTATTAAAAAGCCAAAAGAATGATGAAAACCTCATCGCGAAACTCCAAGAAATGCTGAGGACCAGCGGAGCAGCGAGAGGGAAAAACATCGCCAATGAGAAGTCTAAAGAACCAAAAATAGTGAGTAATATGACTACAGAAGAGATCGTTAAAAGGAAGAAGAGGTGTGATCCCGCGCGAAATTTTGAATGGCAGCCATCTTGGTTCCAACAGATCTCCAAGGTGAACGAAGCAGAACCAATCAAAATGCTCAGTTCAAAATCTCTGGCGCGAAATACGTTATCAGACAATGAAAATGAGAAGGAGGATTCAAAATCCTCAGAAAAATCTGAATCGGAGAGTGAAGATGATTCAACAAAGTCCCAAATAAAGTCTGCGATGAGACCGCTTTTTGCTGCATTTGGGCCAAAACTAAAAATCATCAAAGAATCACCAAAGAAGCAAACGAACAAACCGATGCTTCGAGACCTGCATGTTTCCACCCTAAATTCAAAAACGACGACACCAGAACCCAGAGAACCTTGCCAATTCCGCCCTACACCTAAGACTGAAGCAAGTGACAGCGCTCACAAAAGAAGGAGAAGAGCAGCCACCGTCACCAGGACTCCAAAGACCGAGCCAGAGACCGACTCGTCTGAGGAGGAGCGGGACGAGCGAACCAGCCAGGAGAGAACCTTCCACGACGACGCCAAAGGAGAAATGGACAACGCGCATGCGCGAAGTCTTGCTGATGATCCGGGAAGATTTAAATTGATGAGAGAACCGCGCAGACTCGTTGCAGACATCCCCACGCCGTTTTGCAACTTTCTACACCTACAAGACCACGGACTGCCTCAGGTTGTAAGTAACGGACAAAACAATGTGGGGAACTTACCCAGTGACTTCCCAAAGCTAAGGGTTGACGGTATTAACTTGCAAGAATGGTACCAGCAGCTTCAGGTCGTTTTTATGAAAGAGAATCTGTTATTCTTTATCACTAGTCCCCCAAGAAGACCTTGGACTTTGAAAATAGATTGTTTACACCATAGAGCTTTTTTCTTAATAATAGCTAGTGTATGTCCTGCAATGTATTATAGCATCAAATCAAATCTGACTGTTTCAGAAATCATTCAATGCATGTTTAATTTGTTTCACAGTGACAGTGTAGCTACTACCACAAGAATGTCTAAAGATTTCTTTTCATCTAGAGTGAAACCAGGGGTTTCTATAAGTGAGCATTTAATTTCTTTAAACAAAATAAGGGCTGAACTGCATATGAGGGGGGAAGTGATCTCAGACCAAACAATGAAAAGTGTTATTATTAACTCACTTGATTCATCATGGGACAATTTTATGTCACACTTAGACACTATTAACCTAGGATATTTATCCATAGAAAGCTTATCCAACAAATTGATAGCAGAAGACAATTCAAGAAAAAATCGTTCTAGCAATCACGTAGAACACAAACCTTTTAGGAAAGTAGCTTTCCAAGAAAAATATAATGAGGCATATAAATGTTATAATTGTGGATCCAAGGAACACAATAGAAGAGATTGCCCCAGATTCTCAAAAGAAAAACATAGATCAGAATACATGAATAGACACAGTTATAGACATTCTTCCATAGATAGACATAGGCATAGAAGTCCACCAAATTATAGAGAAAATAGAGGGGGCAGAGAAAATTCAAAAGATAGAAAATCAGGTTCACTGAATGGACTAAATAAACAAGACAACACAAGAATACAACAAAATGAGAACAATAATTGGCTTATTGATTCTGGAGCAACAAATCACACCACTAATAACAAAAATATATTGTCTTCTTTTACAGAAGATAAATTTGTGATAAAGGTAGCTAACCAAGATAAGGTTCAAGTATTAGGCAGAGGGAATGTAACTTTGCCTGGTCTAGGAAAAATAGAGGGGGTATTGCTAATACCTGAAATACCCCATAATATTTTAAGTGCCATAAAACTAAGTAGAGACTCTGACATTAATATAACTTTCTCAAAGGGAAAAGCAACTTTGGAGAAAAATAAAAGTAATATAGGTACTGTAATGATTAAAGGAGGTCTACCCTACCTAATAACAAAAGAAGAATGGTTACACAATATTGATTCAAATGTAGAAGACTGTGTAGAAATAGATGATGAAAATGTTAGCAACAGTGACAATGATGAATGTAAAATATCTAGTGATCATACTGATACACACAATATAGAAAAACCAAAAATAGGTAAGCCAATCCATGATGAGTGTGCTCATATCTTACATAGGAAGTTAGGACATGCCAGCTTTCCTGTAGTACAAAAAATGATTGAACATGCAGAAGGTGTCAAAATAAAAAATTGTGAAAACTATTTAGAATGCTCAGTATGTAAATCTACAAAACTGAAAACTAGTCCCAGACCAAGAAAATCTACTAGATCAACTAACAAAATTTTTGACTTAGTACACATGGACCTAGTAGGCCCACTAACCCCATCAATTAATTATAGGAAACGTTACTTCCTGACAATAGTGGATGATTATAGTCGTTATGGATTTGTTTATACACTGAAACACAAAGATGAAACCTTTCAAAAATTTAAGGAATTTTATAAACGCATAGAAACGCAACATAATATCAAAATAAAACAAATTATGACAGACAGGGGATGTGAATTCATGTCCAAAGAATTCTCCCAATGGTTAAAAGATAGGGGAATGCTACATTACACGTCCAGTCCATTTTCTGCGTTCCAAAATGGAATTGCAGAGAGAAAGAATTCCACGTTACAAACCATGATTAGATGCACATTAGAGGATGCCGGCTTAAGCAAACAATTTTGGTCCGAAGCCTTACATTATTCAAATTACACACAAAATAGAACCTGGTCCAGTGTTATAAATAAAACACCATACGAAGTAATGTATAATAGAAAACCAAAATTAACACATATGCACATCTTTGGAGTCACTGCAGACGTACACATACCTAAACAGTTGAGAAGAAAGGGAGAAAATGTATCCAGGAGACTTAGATTCATGGGATACGAAACTGGCACTAAAGGATATAGATTCATTGATAGCAACAACAAATTTATAGTTTCCAGAACGGCCGTGTTCCATGAACAGGCCAATTGGTCCAAACTACATCTTAATGAGATATTCCCAAATAAACATAAAGAAACAAGATATCATGAGGAAAGAACCGTAGATAAACAAAATATTAACAAACAAACAAACAAAACAAAAACCTGGACAAATAGTCAACACAAAATAAAGACTGATACACTAACAAAAAAGGAAGCAAGATATATGCATGATAACAATAGCAAACCTGAAAGAATTATTAGGAACAACAGGAATAAGATGCCAAATAAATATAAAGACTACGTAATGCATATGGATGGTGAACCCATAACACCTAATACATACGAAGAAGTACTAAAACTTCCTCGTGAAGAAAAAGAAAAATGGGAACTAGCCATGGAAAAAGAAATGAAAAGTTTGCGAGGATTGAATGTATTTACACCTACAACTGCACCTAAGGACAAAACAATTATTGGTACCAGGTGGATATATAAAATTAAAAACTTGGAAGAAGGTAATGCCCTGTACAAAGCTAGGTTAGTTGCCCAAGGTTATGCACAAAAGTATCCAGAGGACTACACTGACACATATTCCCCCACTGTAAGAACAGAGAGTGTCAAAACAGCTCTAGTGGTAGCATCAGCACTCAATCTTGATGTATTCCAATATGACATACAGACTGCGTACCTACACGCAAAGCTAGACAAGGAAATATATGTGAGGGCCCCCCACAGCCAATACACCAACAAAAATGAAATTTGGTTATTAAACAAAAGTCTATATGGATTAAAACAATCCGGTAAAAGATGGTATGATTGTCTAGTAGAAGTACTTAAAACCATGGATTTCAAAGCTAAATCTGCTGATAATTGTTTTTTTGTAAAAAGGAGTAATGATAATATTGAATTTGTATTGATTTATGTTGATGACATTTTGTATATTGGAAAGCATAAAGAAAGAAGGGAAACTTTTGTAAACAAATTAAATGAACATTTTTCACTGAAATCATTAGGGAAAGTGAACAAATATCTTGGTGTACAAATTAACAAAACTAGAAAAGGATTCAAACTTAATCAAAAAGATAAGATTATAGAACTTTTGAACAAATGTAACTTAACCAATGCTAAACCCTGTGATACTCCTATGCAGACTGACTTCCTCAGAAATACTGATGAATCATCTCCTGAATTTAAGGACAATACCTTTTATAGGTCAATCATAGGTTCACTTCTCTATATATCAAATTGGACTAGACCAGATATAGCCTTACCACTCAATTTACTGTCCAGATATGTCAGCAAGCCAACTATGTATCACTGGGAAGCTGTCAAAAGAATTTTAAGATATCTGAAAAATACATTAGATTTTTGTCTAATATTAGAACCTAGTGATAACAATGAACCAAAACTTGTATGTTACGCTGATGCGGATTGGGCCGGAGATACATCCTGTAGAAAAAGTACATCAGGTTATATTTTCTTTTTAAATAACTGTCCAGTTTATTGGTATACCGGCAAACAAGAACTAGTAGCCACTTCAACAACAGAAGCAGAATATGTTTGCTTATCCAAAGCTGCGAATAACCTTGTATGGTTTAATGATTTGATTTCAAATGTTTGGAAAAAGCCCGCTTTACCTTTTGTTATGAATGAAGACAACAAAGCAGCTATTGAAATATCTAGATCAGATGCCATTGGACAAAGGTCCAGACACATAGATATAAAGTTTAAACATGTAAGACAATTGTCTCAAGACGGATTTATAAAAGCAATACACTGTGATACCTCAGAACAAGTGGCTGACATATTGACAAAGCCTTTACCTTCTAAACAGCATAAATATTTAACTTCCAAGTTAAATGTATTGTATTGTCCCGAATCTGAATGTAATTGGTGTTGTATAACTAATCGGCATTTAGAGGGGGATTTGTTAGATATAAATGCCTTATTCTCCAATGTGTAAATAGTATGTATATAGATCATCAAGGGTTAACTTATTCCTTATTTCTTAATGTATTCATGAATCACCACTCCCACTTATAACTCCACCCATTGTATATATAAGGTGCTACCTTCCCCTTTTTCCTTGCTTCTATCTGTGAATATTCAGTGAATATAGAATGCCTATTGTAAATAAAAGGATATATATTTAAACCTTTAACATTTAATGATATTATTGAGTCTGATCCTAAATTTCGCAACAAGTCCATTGAGTTCGGTGAGGTTGATTCCTAAATAATGTAGAAAATCAGCTTTAATTCTATGTTGGATTGCAGCCTATAGATCTTTTTGTTGTTGTTGTTGTTGTTGTTGTTGTTGTTGTTGTTGTTGTTAAATGTTGTTGTTAAATGTTGTTGTTAAATGTTGTTAAATTCAGCTTAACTGAATTACATATGGGTTTAGGATTTTGATAAACAGAAAACTCAACCTGTTTCATTTAACTACAGCATACTGACCTGCTATAATTGCCCTCGGTGTGTTTCATTTTTCCCCTGTAGCTATCTAATTAGACTCACACTGCATTGGTGCTTTTATAGACTTCAGTGAGACTGCTCTTACTTTATAATCCTCATTAGGAAACATTAATTCCATAAGCTGCCTAAAATGCAAGCACACAGAAATACTCTGTGCTTCTGTCACCGAAGCTTAGAAATACAGCTTCAACAAAGGAAAATCACCTCATCCTTTGTCTGTTCCGTGATTTCTCCGAGATAATTTTGAACTGGAGATGCCACTGCTACTTGAACAAGTTTGGCTGTTTTGTTTTACATAGCATCTTCTGATTTCTGATTTGAATCTTCATTTACTGCACAGATTTCCTTTGCTGATGGCAGCGGTGTAGATTATCTGTATTATGGCCCTGAGAAGGTTGTTCGGGAAGCTATAATCAGGAACGAGGTGTATGAATGGACGCTGTATAAGTGATCTTCCCAACCTCACTGAGAGCTCGACCCATTTCTCTTCATGGCAGTACAGATTGGATTATGTGGAGATTAAGAAGTCTCCATTTAACCAGAAAAAATGAAATTAATACATTAATCATTAAATATGTCTTTCCCCAGCCTGTGCTAAAAATGTTGGATTAGAATTCCCAGAAAGATTAAAAAAGGCTGCACCCTATACAGCATAAAATGACAAATAAAGGTGAATGTGTTGTAACAGAGGAAAATGTCAACAAGCTGGAAGTAAAATTCCTGAATATTTAGTAATACGTGACATTTTAATAAGGAAAATTGTGATTTGTTTTGATGACAAGTGATTATAAAGGAGGTCTTGTATATCAAAATAGGTTATTATCATTGCAGCAAGATAGAAGCATAATTAATAAGCAAATATAAATTTAAGAGGAAATTATTTCTGAGTAAACACAAGACATGTACTAAATATTGATCTCCACAGAAGAGAAATTTCAGAAGGTCAGCACAGAAAGGAGATTATGAAAATTACTTAAGGTTAAGAACAGCTGGTATGTAAGAAAATAGGATGACGGTTATGTACTTTATCCTGCATTGGCAGCAAAATTCAACTCTTTAATAGTCACATTTAAGATATAATCCTACATCAGTAATTAAATAACATAATTTAATTTAATATAATATTAAATAATATTATATATCTTCTTTACTCTTTTGGCTTATTTTTGTAATCCTTTGCAAATAAACTTGAACAATGGGCCCTATCCAACAAAATGAATTTTAATGCGGAGAAAAGCAAAATTTTACATTTAGGCAGGAAAAATCGAAGGTGTAAGTACAGATTAGTTGAGACCTGGCTCAAAAACAGTCACTGTGAGAGGGACCTTAGAGTCCTAGTGGATGATCAGTTGAGTATGAGCCAGCAGTGTATAGTAGCGAATACAATCCTGGATTGTATAAACAGAGGCATAGAATCAAGATTATGTGAAGCATTAGTACCACTTTATAAAACCCTAGTAAGACCACACCTGGAATACTGCAACCAATTTTGGTCGCCATACTACAAAAAAGATGTTGAGACTTTGGAAAAAGTTCAGAGAAGAACAATTAAGATGATCAAAGGCCTGGAGACTAAAACATAGGAAATACAGCTGCAGGGTCTGGGTTTGACTAGTCTAAATAAAAGAATAATTAGGGGTGACATGATAGCAGTATGCCAGTATTTGAGGGACTGGTACAAAGAAGAAGAGGTCAACTTATTCTCCAAAGCACCAGAAGGCAGGACAAGAAACAATGGTCATAAACTAATCAAAGAGAGAAGCAACCTGGAATTAAGAAGAAACTTCCTAACAGTGAGGACAATTAACCAGTGGAATAGCTTGCCTTCAGAAATTGTGGGTGTTTCATCACTGGAGGTTTTTAAGAAGAGACTGGACAGTCACTTGTATATGTGGTATAGGTTTTCCTGCTTGCGCAGGGGGCTGGACTAGAAGATCTTCAAGGTCTGTTCTATTCTATTCTATTCTATTCTATTCTATTCTATTCTATTCTATTCTATTCTATTCTATTCTATTCTATTCTATTCTTCTACTATTGGATATGGTTTAAAATTGGAAGGAGTCAATGGTGAATCTTGTATATTTCCTTAACCTAAACAATCTTTGAGTACAAAAAACAGCTTCCAGCATGATGTAGTGTTGTATAAACCCCAGGAAATGTTACCACAGATAAGAAGAAAAGGGATTTAGGAGAGGAGTGGGAAGTAGACTAATTGGAGAATTGAGTATAGGTCATTCTCAATTTATGACCACAATGGAGTCCTTTATTAAACAAGACAGTTGTTAAGTTGTGCCCCATTTTACAGCCTTTTTTTTTTTTTTTTTTTTTTTGCCACAGTTGTTAAATGAATGACTGCAGTTCAGGGGTGAAATGTTCCCGGTTCGGACCGGATCACCCGATCTGGAAGCGATGGAGGCGGGTGGTTTGGAGAACCGGTAGCAAAAATCCCTGTCCGTCCCCCCCCTCCCATTGCCCAGCTGAGCTGCGCAATCATCAGAGGCTCTTTTTTTTATTTTTAAAAGCATTTTTTTTACAACCTCTTTGGCCGAAAAAATGCTTTTAAAAGTTAAAAAAAAATCTCTGATGATCGCGCGGCTCAGCTGGGATCATCAGAGGCTTTTAAAAGCATTTTTTTCTACAACCTCTTCTACCGAAGAGGTTATAGAAAAAATGTTTTTAAAAGGGAAAAAAGCCTCTGCCGATCAGGCAAGTCAGCTGGGATCGTCAGAGGCTTTTAAAAGCATATTTTTACAACCTCTTCAGCCGAAGAAAAAAAAAAAAAGTTGGCCACACCCACTCAGTCATATTAAACACCCCCCACCAAGCCACACCCACAGAACTGGTAGTAACAAAATTTACATTTCACCACTGCTGCAGTTGTTAAAGGAATCATAAACTTGGCTTCCCCCATTGATTTTGCTTGTCGGAAACCAACTGGAAAGGTTATAAATGATGATCACATGACCCTGGGACAATGCAACTATCAGAACTACATGCCAGTTGCCAAACACTCAAATTTTGTTCACGTGATCATGGGGGATGCTGCAACTGTGAAAACCAGTTATAAGTCACTTTTTTTTCAATTGTGTTGTACGTTTGAACAGTCACTAAATGAACGGTTGTAAGTCAAGGACTACCTGTACAATAGCTCAAAATACTATGTATAAAAGAGCCAAGGGTGCTTTTTCAAGAGGCAACTGGACTTTCTGGTTTTTCTTTGAAGACATTTTACTTCTCATCCCAGAAGCTTCTTCAGCTCAAAGGAAAACCAGAAAGTCCAGTTGCCTCTTGAAAAAGCACCTTTGGCACAACCATGATCTGCATAACTGTAAATCTCCATAGACATTTAGCTATGCACTTTGGTGTGTATAAAAGAGTTTTACAGCTTATTTTGCTATCTGTGTTAAGGATTTTCAAGGACACAAATCCAGGAATCCAAAATGTTATCTGTTTCAAAGTCTAGGTTCTGTGGCAATGTACATGCATATGTTTAGCAAGATTTTAAACTAAACATGTTGTGTAAACTCAGCACAGATAAAATTACTTGGTTTTCATTCTGAAAGAACGTAAAACAAGGCAACAATTACCCCACTTCAACTACATTTACTCTGCCTCCTTCTCTTTGGGCTATTGCCTCCATTTTTTCTGGTTCTTATAAGCTTATTGCACATTTATATGACTCTATTAATATATTTTTGCATTGCTTCCAAATCAGTCTGAAAGGATTTGTATCCAGTCAGGTAGGAAACAAATCACTGTGGCTTTTTTTTTTTTAAATCAAACCTAGTTTATTTCCTGACAGTGAGAACAATTAACCAGTGGATGTCTTACCTTCGGAAGTTGTGGGTGCTTCAACACTGGAGGTTTTCAAGAAGAGACTGGACAGCCTTTTGTCTGAAATGGTATAGAGTCTCCTGTTTCAGCAGAGGGTTGGACTAGAAGACCTCCAAGGTCCCTTCCAACTCTGTTATTCTGTTACTTCCTTTTTAGAGGAAAAGACTACAGAACAACTGGAATCTTCGGGGGAGGAGCCTTTGACCACAATTCCATCTGTCGTTCATTCCACAGTTCTTCCAAGAGATGATATTTTAGAGCCTACAGATCCGTTGACTTTATTGCCAGCAGATACCTCCAGTGGCCCTTCCACTGACATGGACCAATTTTTTGAAGCCAAAAGCTCCAAAAGTTGGGCAACCTCAACTGATTTTGAAATGGGAGTGCAGGACCATGCCACTGACTTAGTTATCACTGACATGTTGGCTCCAGTGGCAGAGGAGGAGGAGGAGGAGAAGGGAAGTGGCTACCATACATTGCCAGAAACCCCAGGTATGACTCCAGCTCCTACCCTGAAGTATATAACCACAAGCTCCATGACAGCTGCAATCCAAGGCCAAGAGCTGGTGGTCTTCTTCAGCTTGAGGGTGACCAACATGCGCTTTTCCAATGACCTCTTCAATCAGAGTTCCCCTGAGTACAAAGCACTTGAACAACAGTTCGTACAGCTGGTAGGTGACAAAGGATGGTATTGAATTTGTGGATAATCCCCCACCCCCACACCTAAGAGAAATCTTAGAACATTATGCCTCACATTAAAAACAAATTGAATTGATAGGGGAAAATGCTTTCAGAAGAAAACTAGGGTTCCTTCTCCTTACAATCTCAACCTTCATGTATTATTTCCTCAATTCTATGTACTGCTCCTCAAGTTCACCTTGGCTCCTAGTGACAGCATGTATATATTCTTGTTTTCTTGGCAACAGTACAGCAGTGGTTAATCATTGCTACTTGTTTACTAGTCATTGCTTCTTTTCTTCCTTCCAGAAAGGAGGGAGGGAGGGAAGGAGGGAGGGAGGAAGGAAGGAAGGAAGGAAGGAAGGAAGGAAGGAAGGAAGGAAGGAAGGAAGGAAGGAAAAAGAAGAGGGTAACCAGAAACAAGGATTTTATTACAATGGCGAGGACTGCACCATTGGAGGACTTGAAGGACAAGGCTGGGAATAGGTTATCATAGAGAAGATCTATCTATGTAATCCAAGGATGTCCAACCTTGGCAACTTTAAGACTTGTGGACTTCAACTTCCAGAATTCCCTGGCCAGCATGGTTGGCTAGGGAATTCTGGTTCTGGGAGGTCTTAAAGTTACCAAGTTAGACACCAAGGAAGGAAGGAAGGAAGGAAGGAAGGAAGGAAGGAAGGAAGGAAGGAAGGAAGGAAGGAAGGAAGGAAGGAAGATTAGTTTAAAACCCTGGGATTGCCTTATGGTTTTTCCCTGCCGGTATTAATTTGCTTAGATTTTTGAGATTTTTTTTAATGCTATTTTGGGATGCATTTTTAAGTTTCTTAGATCCCTAATGTTTACAGCCAATTTTATTTCCAGTTCTGATGCCAAAATGAATTAGGAAGGGAGAAAAGTTGGAAAGTGATAGAAGATTGCTTTTTTCAAGTGTGAAAATACAAGTTAATGGAAAGAAATGTGTGTTTGAGGTTATAATGTTTATTTTGACCTGAAAACAGTAACAGTCAATATTGTATTGGTTTTACTGTACTTACAGTTCAATGTAAGTGAACTGTGTACACTTACATTGTACACAAGTTCAATTTGTGTACCCATGAGAGTACACAAATTTTAAAGAGCATAATAATTTAGAGATGACAATTAATTTAGTTCTTTGTCAAAATATATCCTTCATATTATGTTCTAATGCAAATAAGAGTCCAGATGAAATTGAATGTTTATTATCTCATTATCCTGAAAGTACATGTGAACAATATTTTGTATAATATAGAAACTCAAGTAACTATTGTGGAATGACAAACAAATTTATATAAGAATGTAAGAATTGTCCCTACTAGATCAGACAAAGTCCCATTTAGTCCAATATTTTGTTGCTTATATGTTTCACAAATGTAAAGCTCATTCTTTCTACCCGCATAACCTATTGTGGGAAAAATCTGTATGTAATTAAAGGAAAAACTCATACAACTGTAATTTACATTTAAGTAGACTTAAATAGCATTGATTTCTTTTTAACTGTACTGCATTCTGTGAATGAAATTTGCATCAAAAGAGCACTCTAGCTGTCTTGCTTGATTGTTTTAAATTTTAAAAGATCTATCTTGAGAGCTGCCACTGAAAACGCTAATTCAGAAACTTGGACTTGGTATTAGTTGTAAAATCAGCTAATAGCATCAGTTAAACAGAGTAAGTTTGTATTTCTCAAAATAAACAGTGAGTGCGTGTGACATCAATAGCATAATTTTCTTTCATTTTTCAGCTGGTTCCCTACCTACAATCCAATCTAACAGGGTTTAAGCAGTTGGAAATACTGAATTTCCGCAATGGAAGCGTGATTGTAAATAGCAAAATGAAGTTTGTGGAGTCAGTGCCATACAACATCACAGAGGCTGTTCACTGTGTGCTGGAAGATTTCTGCAATGCAGCTGCTCAGCGTCTTAACTTGGAAATTGATAGCTCTTCTCTTGAAATAGAGCCAGGTAATGGAAAAAGTGAAACAGAAAACAGGAGAATATTGCTTTCCTCTAAGCCAGTGGTGGGTATCACTTACCTTTGCTACCGGTTTGCTTGCGCATGCGCAGAGCATATTTGATGACGGGTGGGTGGGTGGGCGGAGCCTCCCGCCACCACTGCTACCGGTTTGCCCGAACTGGGGTGAACCGGTAGCAACCCACCACTGCTCTAAGCCCTGTACATTGTTCTTCATAGATGAACAAATAGATAAATATCAAGTAAAACTACATGGAATGCAATATATTTTGAGGAAGCTTGTAAAATAATAATATGATGATAACATGATGACAAAGAGAGACTTTATTGTGGTGGGGCTACTCCGTTTTTGATGTTTTCTTCATTGTCTGGTCAGATATCTGATGGAACATTAGAAAATATTTGTGGGACCTGTAATTTCCAGAAACATATCTGGAAGTACTTTGAAAACCTTCAATTTTTTGGGGTTGTGATAGAAACAAACTGGTTGTTTTTCAACACTTACGTTACTATATCCCAATCCGTACTGTTTTCAGCTGCTTTTGTTCTGATCCCGTCTTTGATAGTAAGTGAATCTTAACAAGCTTAGAATTAGTCCTGAGAAACTTCTATTTACTGTATTTTTCGGAGTATAAAACACACCTTTTTCCCCCTAAAAGGGGGTGAAAATTTAGGTGCGTCTTATACACCGAATGTAGCCCTGCCCACCTATGGCCCCCACCCTTTGGCCTCTGCCTTGCAGCAGTTACCTCCCTGCAAGCAAACGGCAAGAAAAAACAGCTCCTTTCAGCTTCAGCACAGGCTAATTAGCACAAGTTGATTGGATCAGCCTCCTGTCTCTCAGCTGATTTGCTCTCAGCTGTTTTGAGAAAGCTCTGCTATTGGATTGCTGGACCAGATAATTTTTTTCCTTGTGCTAATCAAGCTATGCTGAAAACGAAAATGAAAGTGAAGCAGGCTGTTTGCTGTTTGCTGTAAGGAGGTAAAATTGCTCAGAGGCAGAGGGAAATTTCTTTTTCTTCTTTTCCTCACCAAAAAAAGGTAGGTGCGTCTTATACTCTGGTGCACCTTATACTACGAAAAATACAGTATTCATTTTATTTATTCATTCATTTCTTCAAATCAAACCAGCCCTAACAGTGCAGTATACCAATGTAACCAAAACTATGACAATATCCAATTCCTAATAACAAGCTATACTCCATTAACAAGCAATAATATAGAATATGATAATAAAATGATAATGATGATACTAACCTAGTCAACAAATTATAACACAGATATATGCTCAGATTGTACTGTTTGTTCCATTGATAATCAATTCACCAAGCCTGCAGTACTTCCTTCCTTGATTTTCACTTCAGATTTATGATATAATGAGCTAAAACATTTAGCAGACTGCTATACAACAAGTCATATTAAACACAGTTTATCTGCTTGAGCTGAATAGGAAATTGCATAGATGTGTAAAACTGCACATCTTAATTAGAGAAAATAAGTTGCAGTTTGAGAAAGTGGAAGAACAAGCAAAGCAACTTGATATGCAAACAGAACATATGGATTGATGGTACAATGAAGCCTCTAGAGATGGTATAAAAATTAGGCAATAATTAGATTTAAGCAAAGACATTGGTGTGCCAGGGATTGTAAAAATTCTGTTTTTTCAATCCCTTGTAATTTTCTGTCATAGAAATATGGTATACATCTTGCCATGAGCTTCTGTTCTCACCCTTTCACAGATCAAAAGTACTTGTACACCATGTTTATGTTCAGTTGAAGAAAATTGTCAAGTGATACATCGACATAGCAGTGTCATGATTCTACTGATATTGCCAACATTATGATTGAAAGGTTGTCTTGATGACAGTGCTGGAATCTCCTTCATTTAATAACCTTTAAATTAGAATATGGATGCTACAAGGAAGTGCAGGACAGGTTTTCAAAGGTGTTCCCTTTCTAACTGGAGGATTCAAGGTTAGAGCATGAATTTTAATGCGTCAAGATTACAAGATGTAATAAGCTATATAAAAATTAACAAACAGGTTGGAATTAACTTCGTTTGCATGGATGCCAGATTATAGATTCTACGGGTAGAATCCTCGTCTTACGCCCATTTGTTCAGTGATCATTCAAAGGTATGGTGACATTGAATAAAATGGATGTGCAATGCATTCTCAAAATTCTGGCTATTGAAGGACCCCTGCGATTGCTTATCAAAATCAGGCAAGATGGTAAAACAGAAGAGACAAGGAAAAGAAGGTATGGTGCTGAAATCATGAAATCTGCATGTAATCACAGTCTGAGATGAAACAAGGAAGGAGTAATCAGACCTTTAAATTAGGGCTATTGTGATGGTTTAAGTCAGAATTATTCCTAAGAATAAACAATTAGTTTTCCTGTTTTGGAGAATATAAAATCCAGTTGATGCTTGAAGATGTCTCCAGTCAGAACAGAACAGAACAGAACAGAACAGAACAGAACAGAACAGAATAACAGAGTTGGAAGGGACCTTGTAGGTCATCTAGTCAGATACTCTTCTTTGGTAGGGTAAGACCCCCTGAAGGCTCGCAGGCATCTTCTTCTTCTGGAAGTCTGTATCCTGCCTTCATGTTTAAATCAACTGAATTGCAAGAAAAAATGAAAAAGGTACAGCTCAACCAAAGCTGAAACCAAGAGATTGGGGAAATAAAAGTACTTCTTCTGAAACTTCTTCTGATTTAGCACACATTTTTTAAGGGGGAGAAGAACTGAAAACAAAAGATGTGCTTCGTTGACATGACTTAACAGTATAAAACAGGACAGGCTGGTGACTTCCCTTTTTTCCTGATATCCTGCCTTGTTGTCTTGTAGATGTTATGTTGCTGCCAGTGAGTCAAATAAGGTCTCTTCAAGGTTCCTTATTATTTGGCACTCTAGAGCAGTGATGGCTAACCTTTTCTGGACCGAATGCCCAAAGTGCACACGCATGTGCGCAAATGTTCGCCGGAACATGGGTGCCGGAATCCCCAAAATGCAATGCATGTGCTGCCCTGAGCATGTGTTCTGTCCCCCACGCATGCGCCCCATCCACAATGCATGCACACACTTCCCCCGCACGTGCCCTGTCCCCCTCACATCCACACGCTGCCCCCACACACGCCCCATCCCCAGCGCATGCGTGGCAGAGATCTGAAGACCAGCTGGCCAGTGGGAGGCACGTGCACATGTGCAGCAGACCTGAACTAGGGCAACAGGTTGTGTGCCATCAGAGAAGGCATTGTGTGCATCCTCTGGCATGTGTGCCATAGGTTCGCCATCACGGCTCTAGAGAGTTTGTTTCCTATTCCACTTTTTCCATTTCTTCCATTGTGGTGTCCAGGATGGAAAATAGTTCCAGGGAGTGTTTGCCAGAACAGAAGAAATTCTAAGATTGTTTGATGAGTTTCGGAAGACAATCTTAAAATGGTACCTGAGCTCTTGTGATAACTCTGCTCAGTTTCATGATCCGGGAGAACACTGGGAGTGTGTTGATGTCAAATTATTCTACCTTCCTCCCTGTCCCACTGCACAAAACATTGCTTTCATCTATACTTTTAGATTCCTACTAATAGCTTACTATTTGGGCTTGTTGCATTAATGCAGGCAAATGGTCCATAGTTCCATGAAAAAGAAATTGTTCAGAAACAGTAGGATGAAATTGGACTGTTAGCATAGTTCACCTATTACGGAGTATGATGCACCACTTGGACAAATAGAGTGAATTTATTGCAACCGTCCAATAGCCTTTCAGTTTATCGGATTTCTAAACCAGCTTTGCAACTTTTTTCCCCTCCCATAGCCTTTCATATAGTTGTTCGTGCCATTTTAATTGGATGGTCACAGTATATAGGCAGTACTAATATGAATGCACTCATTCAAGAATTTAATTACTAGGCAACAGATGACAAGAATATGAAATTGAAACAGCTAGGGGGTTATTCTCTTTTTTATTTATTGCTGCAACAAAAGCCGGGAATTCTTCTTGCATGCCTAAGGAATGAATACCTATCGTATTAGTAACAGAGGAACAATAATTTCAGCACAATTAGGGTGGACCTTACGTATGATAAAACAAAGCCTACCATGACCAACAGCAGCTGTGTTCCACATTTCTTTGCAATGACACATGTCGTTTACTTTACACCCTGATGAGTTCATCAAGGGGGCTTTGAGTTGGTTACATTGTGGATGTACCGCAATGGCCCAGCTGGGAAACTGTTTTGGCTGATAGTCCAGAAGGGTAAAACGATTCCAATGCTTACTATACTAGGCAATGCTTTCCAAAGGTTTTCTGAAGGAGGCCCTGCTCACTTCCTCTTTAGAAGAAGGCATCTGCTGTAAAATATGGCTGATAACTATCTAAAAGAAATATAAAAGTAATACCAACTTACTGAAGTAATTCATCACTGCTGCTTGTGAAAGCCAAGAAGAAGGGACTTCACTCTATTGTAGTTGTATATTAGCAACGGTAGGCAGCTGTGATTTACAAATGTTTTCTCTAGCAACCATACGGATTTACCAGGTCCACGTGATCCTGCATCAATGAAATCCATTTCAAAAGATTTTTCTCTTCTATTCCAGCGGATCAAGCGGACCCTTGCAAGTTCTTGGCATGTAATGGATTCTCACGGTGCCTAAAGAATGACTGGACAAAGGAGGCAATTTGTCTTTGTAAACCTGGTTATGCAAGAAAAAATGGCCCGCTTTGCCGTAGCATATGTGAGACAGAGCCATACCTTTGTGCTAATGGTAGCAAATGCGAATTGGTTCCAGGAAGAGGTGCAGTGTGTAGGTATGTCCCTTTATTATAAGGTTGATCATGAATATTGATGGTATTGTGGATATGGATAAGTGCAGTGGCAATTATTTTGCAATTGTCAAATGGCATTAATGGTTTCATTTTGATTGTCGGTATGAGAAGAGAACATTCTGCATGCAGATTTTGTGCTCTGTTATTAAACAAAGTTTCCCATTCAAACTCTCCAGTTAAAAGTTTTCTGGGAACTGGACTAGAGAGGCTTTATCTGAGATATACTGCTGGTCAAAACAAGTATACTGATTTGACTCAGATGCATTTATGTGAGATTATAATCAAATTCAATTTGTTTTATTTTACATTGTAGAGTTAAATCACTTCAGGTGCAGAATATTGTTCAAAAGCCAGAATCTACCTAATAAAGTCTGCAGAATAAAACAGTAGTAGCTTTAGCAACCATTTTTAATTATCTCCTACACCTACATCAGGAGTGTCAAACTGGTGGCCCATGGGCCAGTTGTGTCATGCACAGGCCACACCCACCCCAGTACCACGAATGGGAAAAACGTCATGAAACATCACATGATGGCAACGTGATGCAGCAAGTTTAACACCCGTGACCTATATGATCCAATAATACAAAGTGTTTGATGTTTGACTTAAAGAGCCTCATTCTTTGCCCCATCAGTTGATTAATTAAATTACAACAGAAATGCAAAATGAAGACTAAGTGGGGACAAGCAGATCCACCTTCATATGTTCACACATCTCAGTGGCCTTTTTTTACTATAGTTGTCTTACCACCAACCAGCAAGTTCTACATTTCTGAGGTCCTCCTTCACCCCTCAGTCACTACAGTAGAGATAATCCTAGTCAAATTCATCCTAGTCAAATTCATCATGGACTGTTTTCCATGACAATCCCATCAATAAATTTTTGCAATGGACCATATAAGTATAAGTTTTTATGAGTAACTTTACAAAATAAAATGTCAGAGTTCCGAGTAATGTACCCATTGAAATCAGAACTCCGAGGCAGGTACCTCAAGGAACATGTTTATTGAATACATCGTATCGGCATGGCCAGTGAAAACCAACTCTGACAGTTCCGTCAGTTTTCACCTAATTAAAAGAGTAAAACTCCCCCCTCCCAGGTGTCACCAGTCAAATTGTCCAATGAAGGTGGAAGGCAGGCTCCTCTCCTTTTTCAACAGCCACCTGTTTCAATCACCTTGGTTCTCACAGGAAAGCTTTTTGTTTTGACTGTAGCTGAGCTATCTACTTCCCCCTCCTTCCCTCTCTCAGGTTTCATGGCAGCTATGAGGCAGCACAAGATGGCTTCAGCCAGGTTCTCTTCAGAGTTAACATAAAACACAGAGTACGATGGTAAAATACATACACATATTATCATTCATTTTCAAAATATGCTTTTCTGAGTTTCACCATTGGCCTTTCGACTGTCTTCTTACTGTGTTTCAATGTTCTCTGATTAACATTTCTTAACCCAGATAGTGTAATTAAGGTTTGACACACTTCACTGCAGTGGCTTCATACCAGGGCCTTCTCAGTAATGAAATTATCTGATAATATTTCTGACATTGTGTCTCTTGAGGGTCTTGAGTTTAATGGCTTGTAATTGTAAACATTTAATTCACAACCTTTGTTTTCTTCATAGGCCCCAGGATACAAAACAAAAAATAACAAGTTAGCATCTGAAAGTCTGAATTCCAGAGACCATGAAGGTTTGTGATTTTTTTAAAAAAAAATACATTTTTTGTAATGTCTGGGCAGCTTACATACTTTTATGTGGTTCATTAAAACTTAGAATCAGTCCTTCATATGAGATTTATTTGCCTTTGCTAAATTAAAATATGTAATTAAAATTATGGGCAATTTTTTGCAGCGATATTCAGGCTTATTATGTAGTGTACCACGTGCTATGCTTTTTATTGATTATTATGTGCCATCCCGTTGGTGTCAACTCATATACTGTATATATAAACAGACTTCAAATTCTGGACTTAGAAAACTTAGAACTATGCTGCCTTCGGTATGACCTAAGCGTAGCTCATAAAATTATCTGCTACAGTATCCTACCTGTCAATGACGACTTCAGCTTCAACCACAACAATACACGAGCACACAATATATACAAGCGAAAGGTAAACCGCTCCAAACTCTATTGCAGAAAATATGACTCCAGTAACAGAGTGGTCAATGCCTGGAATGCACTACCCGACTGTGATTTCATCCCAAAACTCCCCAAATTTTAACCTAAGACTGGGTACTATTGACCTCACCCCATTCCTAAAAGGTCTGTAAGGGGCCTGCATAAGAGCACCAGCGTGCCAACCGTCCCTGTCCTAATATTTCCTCTATTTGTATCTATTTTATGTATCCAATCCATGCTTATACTTATTACCTAATACGTTCTTGACAAATAAATAAATAAATAAATCTTCTTCAGGATGATCTGTCCCCAGTTTAGTCTTTCAGGTACAACAGTGCACCCATCGCTGTTGTTATTGAGCTTTCATTCCCCAATCCATCCCTTCCTGTATTTTGCCACTCTTAAAGCTTGTCCTGTACACCACTGAATTCCACTTTAAGTAACCTTACATTCCTTTCATGAACGCTGTTTCTACAGGTGCTTTAGGAACAGGACCTCTTCTAACACAGAAGCTCAATGGAATCTTTGAGGAAGAAGGAGGACAACCACAAAATCCATCTTTTTCTTCCCCAGAAAGATATGGACCATTTTAACTGAAGTTTATCTCTCTCTTTTTTTTTTTTAAGGCAGAAGCTGCAATTAATTTCCTCAAAACTGTTTAACTTCATAGCATCCCTATCAACATAAATGCAATGCTAAATGTAACGTATTTAGTAGATATCCAGTGTTTATATGCTAAATATTTTTGTTGCTTAGTTGTAAGTCAAGTCCATGTATTACAGGTAGTCCTCAATTTATGACTATTTGCTTGGCAAGTGTTCAAAGTTACAGCAGCACTGACATATGATGGGTCCTTGCACTTACAATAGTTGTAGCATCATGTGCTTGCCATTTGCTATCTCCCCAACCATTTTCTAATTAACAAAGTTAATGGGGATGCCAGCAGGAGGTCACAAGTCATGGTCATGTGATGTCTCAATGATCATGGGTGATTCACTTAACGACTATGGCAAAATGGTTGTAAAATCCAGTGCAGTCACATGATGCCTCACTTAATGACAGTACTGTTTAACAATAAATTTGTAAGTGTAGGATTAACTGTATTGATAAACTATCCCAAAATTAAAAAGGCATCAGGGTGACATACTGTATATGATCAATAATATAACAATACTTCAAATGTAGTAATTGGAAAATCAGACTGTAGACCCCAGAAACCTATCCAAAACTTATAATGATGTTTCATAGTTGTCCTTTTCTAATCCTATCTCCACCATTAATGGCATCAATTTCATTTTTTAAAAAATTGTCACTGAAAGCAAAATGACTTCAAAATTAAACGCAACTTTCCTTAAAGTTTCTTTTAAAGAACGTGACTGTAATATCAAGCTGCCTTTAGGAAGAAATATGTTTGCTGTTATCTTTAAATACATAAGTTTCATAGAATAGAGACACTGAAACACAAATATAATTGTTAGTTCTGTATACGGCTTATCTTCCTATCTATGGGGACATTTAGGTTTAAACTAAATAACTCCACAATTAAAATTAGGCTTCAAAATACTTTATACACTTGATGCAAATTGGCAGTAATGCATGCGTGCCCATTCACAAGACATAACCTGGCTGCAACAGAAAACCATGCCTTAGATGATCAACCTCAGTTTCACTAGTTTTGAAGCAGCTCAGGTCTAATGAAATGGACTTTCTCTCTTACTA